>NC_138759.1:107741888-108221888 GCF_965113315.1 Podarcis vaucheri
AGTCAGTAAACATAAATATTTTTTATTTATTTTCAGAAAATAAATGGGAGAGGCTTGTGGTTAAGAAAAAAAAGCTTTTGGCTTCACAGTGGGGTACAGTGGTACCTCAGGTTACAAACACCTCCGCTAACCCGGAAGTAGTACCTCAGGTTAAGAACTTTACCTCAGGATGTGAACAGAAATCGTGCGCTGGCAGCACGGTGGCAGCAGGAGGCACCATTAGCTAAAGTGGTACCTCAGGTTAAGAACGGACCTCCAGAATGAATTAAGTTCGTAACCAGAGGTACCACTGAGCTTATAAGAGCCATCCATAAAATATAATAGCATTATTTTAAATGGTTTGGGCAGACTTGAAAAAAAGTTTGACAGAACAATGTCATGGTAAAGGTCTTATGACAGCTGCCAGTATTATTTAAAAAAATTAAACAGCCAAAGGTTTGGAGGAACTTTGTATGGCTTACAATCCTTCCCTGGAGATGCTGAGGATTGAATCTAGAGCTTTCTGTTTGCAAAGCAAGTGCTTTACCACCAAGCTACTGTTCTTCCACTATGAATGCCATGACGGTGTGTTGGGAAGAAGGCACACATGGCATCCTTTAGCTGCTGCGAATCCATACTGATATAAACCAGGGTGAATTTGATATGTTTATATGTGTTGAGACACTGGAATTCATTAGACTCTGAAGCAAAGAACAAAAACTTCTTTACTTTTGCTCATCTAGAGGTGGTAAAAGATTTAAAGGAAAAATACAAGGAATAAGCCAGCAGGGCCTCAAACCCATTTTTATGGCCCTGTTCCTAATATATTAAAATCCCGAAGGTGTAACGTCGTACTGTTTCTAGGCACAATTCCTCAACTATACAATACCCTTCAAACTTCCCTTCTGCCCATGCTGTTTTACTCAGCCAACCAATATCATAAAAAGCAAAATGTTAATTGTTTCCTTCAGCAGAAGCAGCAAGACAAATAAAAATTGCCCTCCCAGACACACTCGAGCTGCTTCCCTCTCCTCCGCCTTCCACTCCAAGTTGTAAGGCATGGCTTTCTTAGCAACTCACTCTGCCTTCCAGTTACCTAATGGCTACTGCCTCCATCTCAGCTTTAGTCCAGGAATGTCTCCATACACCGTCCTTCCTTCCTTCCTTCCTTCCTTCCTTCCTTCCTTCCTTCCTTCCTTCCTTCCTTCCTCCCTCCCTCCCTCCCTCCCTCCCTTCTCTTCCCTTCCCTTCCCTTTTTTGCAAACACTGAATTTCTGTGTCATTGGGCTTTTCATTTTCAACAAAGGGTGATCTTCAGCTGAAGAGGTATGCAAGTCACACAAGAAGCAAGTGCGTTCCTCTATTTTTCATCCAGACTTTGGGACCCAACACTGTCCAGAGACATACAGGAAGCTGTGATAACTCTCAGCTGAGGGGGTGAGGGGCACGAATCCGTCAATTTCAGTTGCTCCCAGTTTCTAATTTCCTATTAAGTTCAGTTCTCCATATTTCCACATCAGCTTGTGAGTTTGTAAAAAACAAGTCCTCTTGAAAAATCCCGTCGCACTGTACTGCAGTGCAAATTTCTCTTCATATACACAAGTTTGTATGCAACTTTGTCATATGGACACATTTTTGCAAAGCGATCTCCCTTTATACAATGCATTTGGCACACTCTGTTTCCTAATATGTGCATTTTTATTCACACTTTAGTATATGCAATTTTGTATACATTTAATTACAAGGCTGGAGAAGTGCACTGAAAAATCAGAAGTGCAAATTTAAATGAATGGCTGAGTTTCAGTTTGGGTATTGTTTCCAAAAGTGCAAACTGGGCAGTTTCACATACAAATGCAAAGAGAATTGAATTACCCCCTCATTCCTGCTCCAAGCTAGCATGTAAGGATCAGGAAAGGAAACTACAAGTATATGAGAATGGAGAGGGAGCTGCTGTTTTCAATGGCTGCCTGGTGCTTTTTGTAGTTCTGCCTTCAGCCTAACCAATTCATCAGCTGATGCACAATGTAAGACATAGGGAAAACACATGCTCATGAATATTTGCGTGCTTGAATAAAAGTATGCTCTATTAGTGATAGCCATGTCTTCCAACATTTAATAGACAAAAATAGGGACATGTTTGTAGCACTCTAATGCTCATACCAAGGATCACTGCTTGACCCCCGCTACACATTGCTGAAGACTCTATCCCGCCTTCTCAATGCTGTATTCCTTGACTCTGCAATCACCCACCAATTTAAAAGCCAAGAGGGTGGTGGTTCTTTAGATTAAAGGCATGCTAGGAAAAGATGATTGTCCTCCATTTGGTCACCAACAGTTCAAAATGTGTGTGAAATGGCAGGTTGTGCACTGTGTGGTGCAATGAGTTCTTCACATTCTGCTCTCGGGGGATCAAGCAATCTCTTGATCCAGACCAACTATATACTCAAACACTCATAGAAACTCTGTAGACTCTGTGAGATCAGTGGACGTGACTAACCGAAGTCCACTGCTTTCAACAAGTCTGCTCTGAGCATGGCATAGTTGAATATAAGCATTAAACCCTGGTCTGAATGGGCACAAACATGCGAACCTCAGACTTGCCTACAGAACTCCACATTCACACCTTATCTTAATTGCAGCATGGTTTAAATCATTATTTCTTCGCTTCATTAATTCATCGCGCTCTCATTGTCTATATTTAGGTGCCACTATCACACTAGACTTCTTTTTAAAATCAAATAATCATTACTGATAAGTGTTTGGCAGAAATATCTCATCGCTGTTCTCCAAATTTCCCACTTTTAATAAACATACTTATTTTCTTCAATTCCTTATTAATGGAAGCTGCCGTTATTAGGTCTCGCTTTTATTTTCCGCGGGAACCGCCCACCCCGCCCTTCCGCATCCTTTGTCTTTCATTGTTCTGCCCATGGATACACTTTCCATTTTTAACTTCACAGTTTCAGCTCTTACCATGTTTGCTTAACATTTATGGGGAAATAGTTTGGGAACTCTGAAGGGGGGGGGAGAAAAAAAATCCCCATGCACAAACCTTCATTGCTGTCATCTTGGACTACGATTGCTCCTTTTGGGCCAGTTAATTAGAAACACAGAGGACTCTGAAAAACACAACAGCTTTCTCTCCCAGTCTGTACCCTCTGTGACAAATATGGAGCAGCTGCAGGGCAATTATGCCAATGGTAACAGAGCTCCCTAAGGAACAGCCCTGGAAAGAGAGGCAGGGAAGGAGGGATAGCCAGACCAATTGCAAGAAGCCTCTAACTCCAAAGGTCTCCGAATTTCATTCTCTGCTGCTTTTGTGGGCATTATCGCCATGTCCAACATCCTTCTTCCACCCTAGTAGATGGAAGAACGATGTTTTTTAAAAATAATATTTATAATATTTATTTGTTTTTAAAATAATATGTATTCTAGAGAATTATCATTTACACACACACACACACCCCACACAAAAAAGCATAATTATGAAATCTCTATTTTTTTAGAGTGCTATGTATGAGCAAGAAGGAAGGATGCATTTGGAAAGGAGAAAGAATGAAGGGAGCCCACGAGATCTGGCCATTCCAGTGACTAGCGATCGGGAACAACATAGGGGGGGTTGCTTAGGAAAGGAACCACAGGTGTTTGCGCTCTGCCCCTTTCTGAACCACACACCTGTTTTGACATGGCTGGGGGCCGATCTGTTGTCCCCAGCAGTCTAGTAGTATTGTTGTTGGAATGCCAGGTCAGCCCATCATAAATCCACACTCATACAGGACATATTTGTGGATGAGCTGGTTGAGTTGGCATGTATTATTGAGACCTGGGTGGGAGAAAAACATGGGCTGTATCTGACCCATCTTTGCTCAGCTGGGTATTCAGTGCAGCACCAGCACAGAGTCAAGGGTCCTTACCACTAGGAAACCTATAAACCTTGGGGCAGCACTAGAGGGCTTGAGCTTGTGGTTGCACCACAAAGGGATGCTGCTGGTGTATCACCCATTCTGCTGCCCAAAAGTTTCCCTGACTGAGCTAACTGAAGTGCTGGAGAGCACATAACTGCACTTATGAAGAAGAACTTGTGGCGGCCTCATCTGAACTTTCCTATGTGGTCTGGAGGCTTGTCAAACCAATTATGAGAGATGGTCCTCTGAAGCATATGGAGGCCACCTATGAACCATCTGCCAACTCTTTGAGGTTCAAGTCACTCAACGCTGGGGGGGGGGCATGTTTCTAATTTCTTACTGCATCATGTCCAGGAATTCTGATTGCAAACAAGTATGTTTTGTGAAATGAAATCCCTATAGTTTGTTTTCACAGGGCTTATAATTATAGATGAACCTCAGGCTTCAAGTAAAACTGAATTGGGTTTATTTCAGTCTCGGTTCTCAACCACTATGTCCAATTGGTGAGTGTAGATTACACACAAACACACTTTGGGTGAAATCAGCTCCATACTTCTTCCCCCAAGTGAACATGATTGGACCAGGACAAATTTTTAAGCAACACTTGCCTTGAGATTTTTAAGTCTTCAGAAAAGGAAGGAAAGAATGAAAGGTGAAGGCGTCTTAAAGATACATTGAGGGCAGTCTATTGGTCCAAGATGTTTAAAGTCTTGCAAGGCTCCTTCAGATGCAACTGGCTTGACCATTCCAAGAATAACTAATGTAATTTTGTATATTATCTCAGAATTATCCTTTGAATAAAAGCAATTGACCCTAGAGAAGAATTGCAATACTTTAACCATGTAGGGCCAATAAAGTAATTTAGCACACACCCAACCATCAGCTACAAATGTTCCTCAAGAAAATGAAAGTTGCAAGCATAGTTACATGGGAGTATGTCCCATTGAACTCAACAATATTTTCTGAAAAGACATACCAGTATGTAGCATAGGCCTTCAAGAAGAAGCATTCACCCAGGTGCTCCTACGTCTATTGCAGAAGCCTTAGGGCACAATGCAATTCAAAATGAGCACTGTTAAGGCACATTGTTTTCAAAGGGGTTGTTGGTATTTGCTTAAACTCTCTTCCATTGAAATCATGAGAATAGAAGAACAGCACCACTGGATCTGGTCAAAAGTCCATCTAGCCCAGCATTCTGCTACTGAGAGTGGGCAGCCAGAAGACTATGGGAAGCTCATAAGCAGGGCAGGAAATCAATAGGACTTTAAAGTGCTTAATTGTGGCTGTATTGTGCCAATAGAAAATGAAGTCAAATGATCAAATGCATAGCTAGTAGTATTTTCCTCAATATGAAAATCAGGGGCGTTACAAGTACAGGCATTCCTCATTACTATCTGTAATATAATGAGAATATCACACCAGTCAAGACAAAAATTTGGGAAGAATAAAATCACCTGCCCAAATTGCAAGAAATCCTAAACCTAAAATGTCTCATTAAAAACCAACAATTGCCTGAACATTTTTCTCCTCAAACGTCCAGAAAACCAAGATGAAATCATTTTAAATAAATTGGAGGATATGCTATTTATAATTTACAAATAATAAAGGATAAAGCAAACATAGGATAAACTGAATTTACAAACGATATAGGATATGGCCAGTTTTATTTCTTCTGCACAATGACAAAGCTGTCCGTATCCTGCTATGAATAATATTCAGGTTAAATGAAACTGGTCCCAATTGAGGTGTACTATTATCTGTTTCATCTCCTTATCAGCTTGCCATGTACAGTTCCAAGGTAAACATGAAACTGAACAGTTGGCAAATTTGGATTCCGAATCCTGACAGCGTTATTTCCAGAGGTATAACATCTTAATCAAATTTTAAAATAAAATATCTCAAGCCCTGAGCTCCGTCGTGAACCCAAAAATTATATAACACACATGTTTTTATGCTTTGTCAATTACATTTGAAATAGGGACTGTTTGTTTCAGCCCTTCTAAAAATGAGACTAGGATGAGAAAACAACCTATTTCCTTATTAGGTTCAGGAGTCAAAGGACTCCGCCAGGAGCCGCAGGCTTCAAGAGCAGAGAAGATTAAGACATATATTGGATTCATGATGGAGGGCACAAAGTTCATTTTCAAAATAAAACAGAATTTTATTCATATTCCTTTTAAAATTCAGATTGCCATTTGCCAGCTGACCTGTGACATGGCAGCAGTGTATTACATTTTCAATGAGCAGTCTATCTGGAGCAGGGAAGGGAAGGGACCTGCTTCTTAAACCCAATAGTAAGATATTGTTCTCAGAATTTTAGATGGAGCAAACAGGGCTTGGGTAACATATTTATTTTTAATAAGGGGAGATGTAGAATAGTATAGTCAAAGGTATTATGCAGAGGCACAAGCCTCCGTCCCTCCGTCCCTGCCTCCCTCCCTCTGTTTTGTTTAATGCATAACTCCAGTATAAAAATGCATCAGGGGCTCAAATACATTAAGGTGGAAAATAATAATAATAATAATAAAGAAGCAGGCAAAAAAAATTATAACAGGCTTAACCAAAGTAAAAAGTAAAAAAAAGAAGGTAAAGACCCTTTTAAAACAAGTTTTGGTAGAGTGAAAGCCAAGCCAAGATTTTTCTATAGTGACGAGCTAGATTTATCCAGCTTGCCATCTGTCAAAATTATATTACAAAAGGCACATATGCAGAGATACAAGACTACTGATTTTCATATATATTAAAATCTGCAACTACTGCAGGATATGAAAGCTGGCAAACTGTTAAGCCAAAAGGCTTACATTTCAAACTTTTGGGAGTATTGCTCTAATTCAGCTCTGCTTCTGACACACAAGCACATGCACAAAATTGCAGGTATTTTGTGTGGCATATACATATATAAACATTCAATTTATTTAAGGATATTGCCAAAATAACACATTAATACGAGAAAAATGATAAGCAAAAAATAAAATAAAAATGCATGCTTTGCATTGGAAATAAGGCTGGCTATATTAAAGGCATTAATATTCAATGCACACAAAGGACTTCATCACGCTTTTGTATGGAGTGTTGTGCATCAGTGAAGTGGTAACATTCCCATGCGCTAATGGATGTGTGGTATGCACTGCAGAGATGGGTCAACAGGGAAGTTGTAGGAAGAATACACATTGAGGGCGTCACAGACGGCAACATCTAACAGAGTCCCTGAGGATTATATAACCAAGTCGCAGGAGAAACAAGCACAGCATTACGTAAAAAAGAGACAGAGGGGCATGCTCTCAAGTATCATGGAATACTTATATGAAAGCAACTTGACTACATCTAGGTGGTGCCCACAGTAAAACACATATTACACGTAAAAACACACATTAACATCCCATGCTTGAACAAACCAC
The DNA here is from genome assembly GCF_965113315.1 of Podarcis vaucheri. Taxonomy (NCBI): domain Eukaryota; kingdom Metazoa; phylum Chordata; class Lepidosauria; order Squamata; family Lacertidae; genus Podarcis; species Podarcis vaucheri. Next base: position 107,749,171 of record NC_138759.1, read on the forward strand.
ACTCAGCACACTAGAATTTTCTAGTTCGAGGAAAATCACCAGCGCTCGTGTGCTGATGCAACTGTTTTCTTTTGTCATTGGGCAGCCTGCAATGGAGATCCTCTGGGTTTTAAATACCTACATGTATAAAGACCTTCATATTTTAGAGACTGCCTATTCCTGTATAAGCCCCCCTTCACACGTATCTTCAAGAATTTTGTTAGCTAGGAAGAATTAAACTGTTGTTATTGTTGAAAACAGCAGGGGCTTTTCGGTCATGGCCTTGAGACTTACACTTTCTTTGGGGACATTCCAGGCTGCCTTCTGGACTCCCTTCTTAGAATCACAGAATTGTAGAGTTGGAAACAACCCCAGGGGTCATTTTGCCCAATCCTATGCAATGTAGGAATCTCAACTCAAGCATCCAGGAGAGATGGCCATCCAATCTCTCCTTAAAAACCTCCAGTGCAGGAGAGTCTACCAACTTCCAAGGGAGCCGTTCCACTGTCGGGCAGCTCTTATCATCAGAAAGTTCTCACTGATGTTTAGTCAGAATCTCCTTTCTTGTAACTTGAAGCCATTGGTTTGGGTCCTAGCCTCCAGAGCAGGTAACACCAGCTTGCTCCATCCTCCATGTGACACCCCTTTAGATATTTGAAGATCATATCTCCTCTCAGTCTCCTCTTATTTCTTATTCAGGCTAAGCATACCCAACTACCTTAACTGTTCCTCGCAAGGTTTGGTTTCCATACCTTTGATCATCTTGGTTGCCCTCCTCCACACTTGTCCACACTTGTCAATATCCTTCTGAAATTGTGGCACCCAGAACTTGAGACAGTCTACCAGGTGTGGTCTGACCAAGGCAGAACAGAGCAATACTACTACTTCCCTTGGTCTGGACACTACTTAATTCTTGACCACCTTTCCATTTTAGCCCTTTTATTCCTGGAGTTATAAGGAAACATAGAGGCTATGTTCTACCCAATGGGTAACTAAGGAGAAATACAAGCCGATTACCTATATTTACATTCTAACAATGACTTCAGGCCCCACAAAGCAGCTGGTTACAGTTCCACCTCATCCTTGTCCATGTAGCCAGTTCTGATTGTCCCAAGTATCAATTTAGTTGCTTTTGATAATAATAATAATAATAATAATAATAATAATAATAATAATAATAATAATTTTGATCATTACCAGGAGCTCTGTGAGATCCAAAGAGGCCACTATCAAGGCACCATTTCACTTCCCTACATTAGATACTAGCTGGTCCCCATGCAGAAACCCACAGATATGTGATTTTAAGGCGCCAATCTGATTCTGTGAATCGCCTCCAAGAAATCAATGTGTAGGTCATAAATATCATGTAATTTACTACCTGCAGTTTCTTTTTTTAAACCCTTCATTAAAATGTATGTCATGCAGATTTTTGAAATTTGTAGAACTTGACATTTTTCCTGAATATTTATTTCGTCTCTGTGTTTGACCCTACAGTCTTGAATGCTGTGCCCCTTAATCTCAATTATTGAAGAACAGTTTGAAAGCAAGGTAACTTTTGGGTTTTTTTGGGGGGGGGGGCTTTCGCTGGCGTCGCTGGTGAAATCTGTATGTGTACGAACCCAGAACAAAACACACATACCAGGAAGTGAGCTCCAGGGAACACAAGCAAACATACCGTATTTTTTGCACCATAACACTCACTTTTTCCCTCCTAAAAAGTAAGGCAAAATGTCTGTGCGTGTTATGGAGGGAATGCCAACGGGTGGCGTGCCTACGGATTTTCCTCCTCTAAAAATTACGTGCGTGTTATGGTCGGGTGCATGTTATACAGCGAAAAATACGGTACTTCTGAGTAAACAAGCACTGCAAAATGGCAGATTGGCTTCTTTTTCCTTGGTGAAAGACTTTTACAGTACAAACCTTTTACCTTTTTCAAAAAAATGAAGGGGCCAATGCTTATAACTAAAAGAAAGAATATGGACTATATGTAAATGTGTGATAGTTATTAAAGTCATCAAGGCCTGACAGGTGTGCCAATTCTATGGGGCCAAAGGCACCTCAACCCCCCATATTTATTTTAAGGGGGTCAGGCCTCCTCACACATTACATGCGTGGCACAGGTCCAGTGGCCAGCTCCTCCAGAGCCCTCGGCCTCCTGCGTTGTCACATATGTGCAATGAGCATCTCCTCCCCCCCAAAAAAATTGGGGGGGGGAGGCAACCCAGCACCTCTGTGGCCAATTCTGCCCTTAGGTGGAATGAGGCAATCACCTAAGGCAGAAGATGCTGAGGTGTCAGCACTACCCTCATCTATCCGTCCTCAGTTTCCTAGCTGCTCCCCTCTGGGGTGCCGCAGGCTTGTTGTACACCCCCTAAACCAGCCTGCTGCAACCTCAGGTGCACTGAAGGATGTGAAATAAGATCAGCAGTCCAGTCATCTTATTCACATGTGATTGGGGAGTGTGGGAGGGGAAGCACACTAACTTGTCTTTTGCCTCAAGCAACAAAATGTCTTCTACCAGCCCTGAACATGACACCCATCTAAAACAAATACACAGTGTCAATGCTCTGACATGCCAGGGTAGTGATGAAGTACAGGGTTGGGGTTGCTGAGGCCCTCAGCTATAACAAATATAAGAGGCCCCATAGCACTGCTAAAGAAAAAGGGGGGGGGAGAAGAAGTGTATTATTCTAACAGAAAATACAATGAAAATGATAAAGTTTTCTATTGCTTGTACACAGGACAGGAAGCAACTAAAATCTAATAGTCCATACAAGCCATATTGGGAGGGATTCACTTAAATAACTCCCTCAGCGGAAGCCCTAGTGCAACAGTTTAAAGGTAAAGGTACCCCTGCCCGTACGGGCCAGTCGTGTCCGACTCTAGGCTTGTGTGCCCATTTCACTTAAGAGGCCGGGGGCCAGTGCTGTCCGGAGACACTTCTGGGTCACGTGGCCAGCGTGATGAAGCTGCTCTGGTGAGCCAGCACCAGCGCAGCACACGGAAACGCCCTTTACCTTCCCGCTATAAAGCGGTACCTATTTATCTACTTGCACTTAGGAGTGCTTTCGAACTGCTAGGTGGGCAGGAGCTGGGACTGAAAGATGGGAGCTCACCCCGCCGCGGGATTCGAACCACCGACCATGCGATCGGCAAGCCCTAGGCGCTGAGGTTTTACCCACAGCGCCACCCACGTGCAACAGTTTACCCTTGTGCAAAGTAGTCCCCCCCCCCCCGTCCTCTCACTGTATTTCACTCGCTTTCCCTGAAATTACCTCAGGAGTGGTGGTCATTTGAGAGAACCCCAGAACACAAACAGGAGGAAGAGAAGGGGGAATCGTTCTGTCTGGCAAGCTGATACTCTTTCACAGATGAAATGGTTGTAATAGCATGCTATTCAATTCCACACTTAGGTTGCAGTAAGCCTGGTGTGGTCTGCACTCAACCTGAACCAGACCTCATCTACCACAAAAGCTGTTTGACAACTTATGGACACCTGGCCTAATGAAATTTTGAAATGTTACAGTAATTTCTGCACAGATTTATAAACACAATATGACATAGAACTGTGTAACCATTAAGTATATTTTGTCATGTCAGAACAATGATGCCCTTTCTGAGCCTGCTTTCCTGTTTCCTTTATTTTTTTAAAAACCCATCCCATAAAACTTGAATTTTACTTGCAGTGTACAGTGGTACCTCGGGTTACATACACTTCAGGGTACAGACTCCGCTAACACAGAAATATTACCTCGGGTTAAGAACTTTGCTTCAAGATGAGAACAGAAATCATGCAGTGGCGGCACAGTGGCAGCAGAAGGCCCCATTAGCTAAAGTGGTACCTCAGGTTAAGAACAGTTTCAGGTTAAGAACAGACCTCCAGAACGAATTAAGTTCTTAACCCGAGGTACCACTGTACTTAGTTTGTGCGCAGTTTCAGCACTGATGAAATGACTCATAAGAACGCAATAACAGACCTGCTGGATCAGACCAAAGGACCACCTAGTCCAACATTTTGTTCTCACAGTGGTCAGCCAGACTCAAGAACTGCTTGGAGGACAACTATATAAGAAAACTATACCCTGAAGGTATTCTGAAAATCACTGGACCTTGAATGGCATTAATTCAACTTTCTTTAACTTTGCATGGAATCTGTTGTGAGCAACCTCTTCAAGCCAGAAGAACTTAATGGGAGCAGGCCGGATGTGTATACAGAAGTAAACAGTTTCACTTCCACACGAGAGCCTAGTATGAGTGGTTGAGTCCAGTAATCATCTCATTGTACCTATATAGACTAATAGTCAAAACCAAGTTTCTGTTAAACTGTACTCCTCCCCTTCCAGTCTGAGAGCTTCAGGCCCAGTCTTTCCCAGTGAGTTGTGTCATGTGTGAGAGAGAGAGAGGAGGGGGGGAGAGAGAGGGAGAGAGGGAGAGAGGGAGAGGGAGAGGGAGGGAGAGAGAGAGAGAGAGAGAGAGAGAGAGAGAGAGAGAGATACCCTCTATCATTTCTCCAAAGAAATTACTATACAGCGGAAAGGAGCAGCCAAGCATACTAGGACTCAATTTCTTGACTTTAAGAAAGCCGACTTCATAAAACTTAGGGAAGTGCTGGGTGAGATCCCATGGACAGCAATACTAAAAGGAAAGGGAGTTCATGATGGCTGGGAGTTTGTTAAGAGGGAGATAGTAAAAGCACAACGACAGGCAATACCAATGAGACGGAAACGTGGAAGGTGCCTAAAGAAGCCAGGGTGGCTATCTAAAGAACTTTTAACTGAATTAAGATTAAAAAAGGATGTGTACAAAAAATGGAAAAGGGGGGAAACCACCAAAGAGGAATTCAAACAAATAGCCAGCACGTGTAGACACAAAGTCAGAAAAGCTAAAGCACAGAATGAACTCAGGCTTGCTAGAGAGGTTAAAAGCAACAAAAAAGGCTTTTATGGGTATGTTCGTAGCAAAAGGAAGAACAAAGAAACAGTGGGGTCACTCAGAGGAGAAGATGGTGAAATGCAAACAGGGGACACAGAAAGGGCTGAACTCCTCAATGCCTTCTTTGCCTCAGTCTTCTCCGATAAAGAAAACAATGCCCGACCTGAAGAATTTGAAGCAAATGATTCAGCAAAGGAAACACAGCCCAGAATAACTAAGGAGATAGTACAAGAATATTTGGCTAGTTTAGATGTATTCAAGTCTCCAGGGCCAGATGAACTGCATCCAAGAGTATTAAAAGAACTGGCAGATGTGATCTCAGAACCACTGGCAGTCATCTTTGAGAATTCCTGGAGAACAGGCGAAGTCCCGGCAGACTGGAGGAGGGCAAATGTTGTCCCTATTTTCAAAAAGGGGAAAAGAGAGGACCCAAATAATTACCGCCCAGTCAGTCTGACATCAATACCAGGGAAGATTCTGGAACAGATCATTAAGCAAACAGTCTGTGAGCACCTAGAAAGGAATGCTGTGATCACCAATAGTCAGCATGGATTTCTGAAAAATAAGTCATGTCAGACTAACCTGATCTCGTTTTTTGACAGAATTACAAGCCTGGTAGATGAAGGGAACGCAGTGGATGTAGCCTACCTTGATTTCAGCAAGGCATTTGACAAGGTGCCCCATGATATTCTTGTAAAGAAGCTGGTAAAATGCGGTCTTGACTATGCTACCACTCAGTGGATTTGTAACTGGCTGACTGACCGAACCCAAAGGGTGCTCATCAATGGTTCCTCTTCATCCTGGAGAAGAGTGACTAGTGGGGTGCCACAGGGTTCTGTCTTGGGCCCGGTCTTATTCAACATCTTTATCAACGACTTGGATGATGGACTCAAGGGCATCCTGATCAAATTTGCAGATGACACCAAACTGGGAGGGGTGGCTAACACCCCAGAGGACAGGATCACACTTCAAAACGACCTTGACAGATTAGAGAACTGGGCCAAAACAAACAAGATGAATTTTAACAGGGAGAAATGTAAAGTATTGCACTTGGGCAAAAAAAATGAGAGGCACAAATACAAGATGGGTGACACCTGGCTTGAGAGCAGTACATGTGAAAAGGATCTAGGAGTCTTGGTTGACCACAAACTTGACATGAGCCAACAGTGTGACGCGGCAGCTAAAAAAGCCAATGCAATTCTGGGCTGCATCAATAGGAGTATAGCATCTAGATCAAGGGAAGTAATAGTGCCACTGTATTCTGCTCTGGTCAGACCACACCTGGAGTACTGTGTCCAGTTCTGGGCACCACAATTCAAGAAGGACACTGACAAACTGGAACGTGTCCAGAGGAGGGCAACCAAAATGGTCAAAGGCCTGGAAACGATGCCTTATGAGGAACGGCTAAGGGAGCTGGGCATGTTTAGCCTGGAGAAGAGGAGGTTAAGGGGTGATATGATAGCCATGTTCAAATATATAAAAGGATGTCACATAGAGGAGGGAGAAAGGTTGTTTTCTGCTGCTCCAGAGAAGCGGACACGGAGCAATGGATCCAAACTACAAGAAAGAAGATTCCACCTAAACATTCGGAAGAACTTCCTGACAGTAAGAGCTGTTCGACAGTGGAATTTGCTGCCAAGGAGTGTGGTGGAGTCTCCTACTTTGGAGGTCTTTAAGCAGAGGCTTGACAACCATATGTCAGGAGTGCTCTGATGGTGTTTCCTGCTTGGCAGGGGGTTGGACTCGATGGCCCTTGTGGTCTCTTCCAACTCTATGATTCTATGATTCTATGATTCTATGATTCTATGATTCTATGGACATCCTATTCCATCCCCTCCAATATTTTTCCAGTGAAGGAAAAGCAGGACATTCCAGGATCAAATAAGAAATTGGGACAGCTTCTGTAATTCTGGGACTGTCCCTGGAAAATCCGGACACTTGGAGAGTCTGGGAAGAGGTTTGGGTGTGTGCTGCCATTCTCACACATACAATTAAATCCTTGATGCCACTATATGTATTTTAACAAACAGGAAAGGAAAATCCTCCTGCAAAGAGTTTGATTAAGCACATGCGCAAGAGATGACCAAACCAACTTCCAGAACCATGAAGACCAAATTTCCTAGAAGGGGCATGGACACATTTAGCAAAACATCCATAGTATTTTGGAGCCTTTTTTATTTTTTTTACTTTGCAAAGCTAATTCTCCCAGAATCCAGTGTTCACTTCATCACTCCATATAAAATACAGAATCCTTAATTGGTCTGTGCTTCTCCAACATGTTTTTAATGAAAACGCAGCACATAACTCTTAGTTTGTTGGCTGGCGGAGCCCAATTTACAAAAGTGGGACTGCAAGATAAGAAAAGAGTACATCTGCAAAGCAGGCTGTGCAATGAATCACACCGTGCCAAGGTTGAGCAGAATATAATTGAGTCCAACATCTCTGAGCACTTTCACCATAATTAATGATAATCTGTAACAGAGGAATCTGAGATTCCAGTTCAGAGAACTGTTTAATTAGGCCAAGTAATGAAAGCAGAAGCAGTACAAGAATATGGCCTGTCTCATGATTAATGATTCATGCTACTGAACACAAAAGTGCCGCACTGTTAACTCTAACGGATGCTGCATCTCTCTGGCATTTACAAAATAGTGAAATGCATGCATTTTTGTATTTAAAAGATGTAACTGGCAGTATCCTTTTCTGAGCTATTTACATGATAAATATGGTTCCAGAGGTACCTGTCTTCTTCCCGGGTTCTTTTTGCTCTGGGGTACTTTAAGATAAATATGGTATCTGCCTAAACAGCAACATTAAGGTACTGCCACTGAATAATTAACACTTTTACTTTTAAAGTTAGTCAAACACGGCTTTTTTTTCTTCAGACTCCCATAAAACGAATGGTCCCTGGTTGCAGCGAGATTACAGTTCGTAATATGTTTGGTCCTACAAAGGGGAACAAAGATTTGGGTTAGTAAGGACGCATTAATGTTGGTGTGTGGTAGGGGAGAAGAATGGAACACATTGAGGATGCGCAAGTGACCACATTCAGAGGTTAAAATGTACACCGGGCATCCATCAATTTGATAGACAGTGCATAAGAAGAAGAAAAAGTGTAAGAAGTATAAGAAACCAGGCATAAGACAGCCTTGGGCATTTACTTACAGGCCACCAAATGATATGGGTTTTATGTGACTATTTATTGCGCTATTCAATGAAACAGGAAGCACCACTTATCATGGGGATTGCAGAAACCCATAGTACATATGCAAGGTCTAAGATAAGAGCACCTTTATAAAGAAACATGTTCACTAATGTCTCTGTCAACCACCAAATTAGGTCTCCCTGGGTGCCTGCCTCAGAAGCTTCCATGGTTCAGCACCCACTCAAAGTAATAAAGATTCAGGAAACATTATCTGCTTTATGGGATAATAGCTCACTATTTCTAACCTTCCACTTTACTCCCTGCCTGCACTCCACCCTTCTCATCTCTCTCTCTTTTTCTCATGTACACAAACACAATAGTGGGTAGACTTCAGGCTGTTTGCATGCTCAATTATTCTGGGATAACATTCCTTGAATTTAGGATGGGGGTGTTTTTTTCTGATTTTTCACACTTCCAAGTCAATCATCCCCGTCAAGATCAGGACCTTTTTATACACTTATCTTTCGCTCAGGGGAAGGCTGTACCAAATATTCTCCAATTTCAGTTTCACCACAATAGCAACAAATAGCTTGCTGAAACTTTGCATTGTTTCAATAGTCTCAGAACCATCAGTTGATTGGGCTCCTCCTTCTTCTTGGTACCATTTAACTTCCTCTTTGCCCTCGCTATCCTTGACCTCATTTGCCACACTGACATTTTATCACACTGGATGTGGAATATCTGATTGTTCAAAAAGCATCTGTGACTTTATCACATCAGACATAGTATCATGACATCATCAACAATATTGCTGCATAGGCTCATGAATGAAGAACCAAACTGAGAACAGAGTGGACTTTTCAACACCTAAATGCTCAAATACTCCCCCCACTCTGTATAGCACCATGTCTTCCAGTTATCCCTGAGTGGAATGATTGGTTGCAGAAATGGATTATATGTATGTATTTAAAGCATTTTCACCCTGCTTTTTGGCTGAATAGACTTCTGGAGTAGCTTACAAAAATCAGTAGTAAAAATGTCCCTGTTCTGAATCTTATAATCAAAAATATATCACACACAAGGAAAGAGGGATGGGGAGGGAAGAAGATAAAAGCAAGCTCAGGGACTAGTTAATACAATTACAGCTCTTATAATAATCAGCTGGGATGAAAAGAATTCATGTAGCCTCATTAAATTATTATTATTATTATTATTATTATTACTACTACTACTACTACTACTACTACTACTATTATACTCCGCCCATCTAGTAGCTGCCACTAGGTGACAGTTGATGATGTGTACATTGGGAGGGGTGTAGCTGGTCTCTCGATAGAGGCCTCTCTGCTTCACTTCTCTTTGTTTGCTCTATTATACTGACTCAGTATTGTACAAGTAGACTTCCAGTACAATTTCTGTGAATAGGAAAATATTAAAAATACATTCATAGGCATCAGTTCATGCAATATATCCCATCTTATCCCTATTTCCAGAGGTGGTTGGGAGGGAACAAGTTGAGCCTATTCACCCAGGTAAGCCAGCTCAGAAGTACTTTGATCTTAACTGGAGATTCTTAGCTGGGAAGGGAAAGGGAGATTCACATCTCAGTGCCAAAACAGCTGCTTTGCATGCAAAATGCCCCAGGTCCAATTCTTGGCAACTCCAAGATAGACAGCCACTGGACAGCCACTGACAATCAAAGCAGACAATACTGAGCTACATGGCTCAACAGTCTGACTTGGCATGAGGCAGTTTCCTATGTTAATTCCTACGATTTGTGAACGATCCATGACAGCTAGCAAAAGAAGCACTATGGGGTTCCTTATTTGTGTATATTCACTCAGTAGCAACTACTTCTAACACCTTGATTGTAAGTCATACTCTCCATTAGGGAGGGACCGAGCCATCTAATTCCACCCCTGTCAGTTTCACTGGCACTCCATTATAGGTCTATTCCGCCCCAGTTTGTCGACATTCAAAATGTTCATTTTAGATGTGCCTTTCCATGCAAAACACATACTTTCCAGCACATTTTCCATAAGTACACATTTGGATGCATTTGGATGCATTCTAAATAACAAAATATGTTATCTTGTGTACGCGTTTTGTGCATAGAAACTGTACACCGATATACATATTTCATGCACAGAAGCCACATTGTGAAATCCAGGCAGGTGCATCATCCGACTGAGAGCAACAAGTTCCGATCACTGTGCAAGTTCAGGGGTCAAGTCTGTCGGCTACGAGAGCCTCTCCTCCATCCCTTCTCCCTACTTCCATTCAAGGGCGGCAGCCTTTTACTAGGTCAAGTCTCTTCAGAGGAGACTGTTCAGAAAACATTCCAAGCAAAAGAGTGCTTCTGGCACTTGGCCGGCCTGTCATTCACCTTCTGATTCAGAATCCATGACCTCTTCCCCTGAAGAAGAGTATTCTGACTCCAGGGCCATGACAGATGCAAGCACACACAGAGGGAAGAGTTTTGGAGCACGCTGTCAGTAACATGCTGATGACACACAACTCTGCTTCTCCTTTACGTCCACAAGTGTGGAAGTGGATGTGTTGGACTATTGTCTTACCTCACTAATGGACTGGACTAGAGCCAATAAAATGAAACTCATCATCATCATCATCATCATCATCATCATCATCAAACCTTTTATTGGCATCACATCCAAACATCCAAAACAGATCAATACAGAATTACCACTTCCCCAGTGGCACAAAACATTTGCTAAAAGAAAGGAGGCAAAGCAGTCTATCGTCACATCTCTAGGTCTCCAGGGAGATTAGGCATCTGCAGTGTATTTTGACAACAAAAAACCAAATAGAGATATTTAGCCACTAACTTGGTGAGCTCCTGATCATTCCCCAGTAATAGAAAATGTATGACCTCCAACTCTGGTTTCCATTTGGGGATGCAGAGTAGATCTAGAAATTGCTGATGGAGATCAGCATATGGTATACAATTAAGAACCATGTGTGTGAGGGTTTCCACCAGGTGGTCTTCACATGGGCAAGTTCTTTCTCCTTCCACCCTGCCTGACAACCTTCCCCAAAGGAGGTGTGATGGATTTGAATTAAACCTGGCCAGTGAAAATGCCCTTCTTTTTTGAGGGTTAAGCAGAAATTCAAGGTAATTGTGGTTAGTTTCATGTGCCCAATTAGTGAGCATAATTATTTCTGTGAATGGGAAAGCACAGGAAAACAGCTTAAAGCAGGAAGTGAACGTGCAGTTTGAATAAAGTCAAGATGGAGCCAAATGGAGAAGGCCATGTCCCATTTTTTTCCCTTTTTTACAGTCAGTGGATATACATTCATCCTATAAGATAAACATACATTAAGCCAGCATATATACCAAGAGATTCAAAGAGCAACAGATACAAGAATGCATCTTTTATGAGGAAATATGTGTTAAAATACATATATTCATGGAAATGAAACAAAAGTGTGTGTATTAGTCAAAACTATATGCAAAATCAAAGATCAAAATCAAAAATCAAATGATCGCCGAAGAATTGATGCTTTAGAATTATGGTGCTGGAGGAGACTCTTGAGAGTCCCATGGACTGCAAGAAGATCAGACCTCTCCATTCTTAAGGAAATCAGCCCTGAGTGCTCACTGGAAGGACAGATCCTGAAGCTGAGGCTCCAGTATTTTGGCCACCTCATGAGAAGAGAAGACTCCCTGGAAAAGACCCTGATGTTAGGAAAGATTGTGGGCACAAGGAGAAGGGGATGACAGAGGACGAGATGGTTGGACAGTGTTCTCGAAGATACAAACATGAGTTTGACCAAACTGCGGGAGGCAGTGGAAGACAGGAATGCCTGGCGTGCTCTGGTCCATGGGGTCACGAAGAGTCGGACACAACTAAATGACTAAACAACAACAAATATGCAAAATGTGTTTATTAGGACTAATTCGGGCTAAAAAGGCTGAGAATTTTTCGAGGGTTTTTTCCCCCTTAAGAACCACAAATGTGGAGAACTGAATTTAAGATTAGAAAAAGAGGACACTAAAAAAACCTGAAACTGGCTGATCAATCCACCCCTAATGCCAGTTCTGCTGCCAACTGAATGGCAGATTCCACCACTGAGTGTTTCGGTCTACCAGAGTGTGCTGCTCTCTGATCTCCCTTCTCTTCCTCTTCAGTCCTGTCTCCTTAGCTGCTCCCTCTTGTCTCTCCTCCCAGATATTTCCATCTCTCATCCCTGCTCCAGCAGCCTTCTCTCTTCCCTCCCTGTTGCCTGCCCTGCCCCTTTGCCTTTCTCACATTCAGAGGCCCTTAGGAGCAGGCATTGCATACTCATGACTCTAATCTGTATGGAACCAATGAAGAAGAGCTCTTAGATAATCTGAAGCTTTTGGGTATGAGTTTGATCATCCAGCAACCCATTCCAGAAACATTTCTAAAAGTGATATGACATTATTTCCTCGGTGCCCACATGCCTTGAAGGAAATGTGCATGTTTGTACAGCTGAGTGGATAATTCATTCCATGAATTTAGCTTTCCTTTCTGCTTGTTGTGTAACCACAAGCAGACTTAAATCTCCTTGCATTTATTCACTATTCAAATGGTTTTTGATGAATACCCTTTTAATTTCTCTTTTCAGAAATTTTACTCTAAGGAATAACCACGTGCAATCATAATTGGAGCTGCATTTTCCTTGCTGTTTTCTTCCAAGGCGAGAGCCATAGAATAGGCGGGGACTCTTTCTCCTACTGCACCAACATGGCAAATTTTATCTTATGCTATCATACAGTGGCTCATACCCTGCAAGTCTCCCTAAAAAAGCGGGATACCCCATTTTTTTTTTTTTTATCATGAGAGAATGGCGGCCATTTTGGTTTTGATTTCACAGCGCAATTTCCCTCAGATAAAAGTGCTTTTTCTCCCTAAGAAAATCACAGTTCCCAGGGTTAAACCCACTGGACCTGCCATGTTTGTATGTGTATATGTGTATGTTCCACAATCAGTTCAAATGGTTGATAGACACAAGGCTAAAACAGTCATCTTCTCCCAGACCTTTGGCTAATTAAACAATCTGTGGCCTTTTAAACTGGGGAGGGGGTAATGTATTGTTTTTGTTTGTTGATATGTATTTTTGTGTTTTTATATTGTGATCCTCTGTTGAAGGGCAGTGTAGAAATTTAATAATAATAATAATAATAATAATAATAATAATAATAATAATAGTTGGTGACATGCAATAAGCTCATTAAATGAGCTTGTCTTTCAGTGACTAATACTCTCTGTGATTTTAACGAGATCTTAATCTCTTATTGAAATAAGAAGGCTGTGGCCAAGAGGGATGATTTCTTTTTCAACTCCTCAAGTACCATTAAAAGGGGGTGGGCATAAAATACAAGAAGATCTGAGAACTGCTTCAGATCTGGGAGAAATGGAAAAGCAAACGTTAGAAAACTGCTGCCTTGGAACAACTAATAAATATGTTGAAGGAAGAGATTGTACAGACAGCGATATAATTAGGTGCTGAAGCTTATTGTGGAAGAAGCTGGAAATGCAAAGAAGTGAAATTAAAAGTATGCAAGTTGTGTGAATGAAGGTGGTGTGTGTGTGTGTGTGTGTGTGTGTGTGTGTGTGTCATCTACAGAGTAAAAAAAAAGCTACTGTAAGTCAGAGATGGGAAGCCTATGACCTTTCAAATATTGTTGGATTCCAACTCCTATCAGCACTAGCTGGCAAGGCCACTGGTGAAGGACGTTAAGAGTTGTAGTTGAGTTAGCTGACTGGCACAAGTTGGATCACAGTAAAGTTTTAAAATTTCACTTCCTCTTCCTTAATTTTGGGGGGAAGCTAAATAGCAGTAGGGGGGCTAATCATCATCAGAATCGTTGGGGAGGGGCGAGTTAACCATCTGAGGGTTACCCGGCAGAGAAAAGGGAGAGACTGAAGTACCTCTGGTCCCACTCTACTGTCAGGAGCTCGTCCTACTCTTGAGTAGGACCCTGACTGGCATGTTCTCTCCCTCCTGGTCTTTCATTCGGGAGCTTCAAAAACTTCCTTCAGCCCGAGCAGCACAACGACTGATGCCAACAGACACTGGCACACTTAGGGATCCACAGAGTCTTTGCAACTTGCGTGACAGACCTCAGCAACTCAGCATTTTGGCTAATCTACTTTATTTACATATAAACACACACGGAGCACAGCAACATGGCTCCCTCTCTCTCTAGCATCAGACAGCAAAGAGAAAGAACAAAGGACAATTGTCCCACTTCATGGAACACAGTAACACAAACATCCTGTCTCTGTCACTTCCCACTCTGTGGAGTCAAAACATACACCGTCATGTGATAGACAAAAATCCCATGACTGCAATCATGGAGCAGTAATTCTAACATCAACTGCCATTTCTGGGGAGACCTTCAGCTGAGAGTGATGGAAAGGAGACTGAACTGCAGAAGAAGTTAATCCTTTTATGGAGCCCCATCCCTTCCTCCTGCTGATCAGTGGTAGGGTATGTTGTGGGCCATGTAAGATTATGCTGCAGACTGCAAGCTTCTGAAGGGGTGTTTGGGAGTGCAGATTGCATGTACACTTCTTCTCAGCTAGTGGGGGGGGGGATTGAATACTATGCATACTGACCAGATCATGAATAATGACCAGAGAATGCACAAAATTCAGGTGAGATATGCACATTCCCGAAAGCCTGCTGGGAATTATGCACAATGGCCAAAAAATGTACAAAATGGAGTTAAATATTCCCCAACAGGGATTATCTGTTTAGGCTGGAAATAGGCACACTTCCCTCATTATTGATGGGCTATGTACACATTCTGCATGAGGCCTGGGGAATGTGCACAATGGCTGGTTGTTATGCACACTTACCACTCAATTTACATTCCCCTTAAATCATGTACATGAAGGAAATAAGATGAATGCAAAATGCTGGAAAAAATGCATATGTGTATGGTAATTAGGTGCTGGTTATTATTATCTATTTATCTATTGCCCACCCTTCACCCGTAATGTCCCAGGGCATTAAAAACAATTTTAAACAACTTTGAACCATAAAAATAAGTTGGGTTCTAAAAACATCCACCTCAGGCCTACTGCAGAACCGAATGCTAGATATTTCCAGCCTTAAATTGTAATAAAGGAAATAAAGACCAACAACAATGTTATTGCACAATATTTCATGCATATGCATTTAAAAGATACCTTAAGGGAGTTTTATATACTGTAGATTGGGGAAAGTGGAAGAAAGAGAATGACTTCTGTGGGGAGGGGCGAATCTGCCACGGAAATAGGAAGGACAAGAATACCTCCCTTCTTGGAATTACTTGCATTAGCTCTACATATCCTGTTTCTTTCCCATCCCCTTTCTAACCGTGTGTGTGTGTGTGTGTGTGTGTGTGTGTGTGTGTGTGCATTGTCTCAGAGAAATCTCTTTTAGATACATTTCTTGTATGTATAGCCTGAGGCTATACATACAATTCATGAAATTGCAATGGAACATTATCGCTGTTCTTATATTGGCATGATCATGTCACAAGAGACATTCTATAATCTGAGCCTGAGGGCTAGACATTCCCCTGACACAATTGAAATAAAGAAGCCAGAACATGGCAATAGTGTATGTTTTATGAATATATCTCCAGATGCCCAAACCAAAGGAACTTTAGGAAAGAGAGAGAGAGAGAGAGAGAGAGAGAGATACATGCACCACTAAAAGAAAATGATTACATCATTAATTTCAAATAGGCAAGCAGCATCTAAGAATGCCCTGGCTCCACTGCAGTCCTTCCAACCTTGACTGCAATTCGAATCTCCCTTTGAACCTTTCTGCTGAACATGCAAAGGTTTGCAATGCAGTGTGTTCTGTGATGCTGAGGACTGTGTCTGCTCTCATGCCCTCCCTGAACCCTTGAATATGGCTAATATCTTCAGAAAGCCCTGGTTTAGTACAAGGAATTACCAGGAAGCATAAGGAAGGGACACACCATAAACAACAATTATATAGGCCCTAGTTTTGTATCACTGTCTAGCAATGGTCAATATTGCCTTTTAAGCAGTGCCCCCACTAAATTTGAAACAATCAATTTGAGGCCAAGCTAGGCATGCTGTGGGAGTTCTTGACGCCTTTTGCCTTTACGAAAAGCAAGTCTGGGGGCTTGCGTGAGGAGAGAGGTCAACTGTACCCTCCTCTACAATTTACTGTGCCGCAATGGGTCAGTGCGTCTGGCTGTTAACCAGAAGGTTGGTGCTTCAAGCCAAGCCAGGGACAGCTGTGGGCAGGATTCCTGCATTGCAGAGGGTGGGGCTAAATGACCCTCAGCATCTCTTCTAAATCCACAATTTTTGATGTTTTATGCCCTGCATAATTGATCACATGATGTGGTGCACGCACACCATTTGAATGGCAATGCCCATCATCTTGGGGGGGGCAGCCTCCTCAAATATTTTATGGGGGGGAGACCCCTTGGGCCCTAAGAGTTGGCTCCTATGGGGAAAACTGAAACCCCAATCCCCATGTGCCACATCACACCCTTGATCTCAATCTCTTAAGAGCCCCTGTGGCTGTTTTTTTTATCAAATAAAGAAGATGCTGGGAATGTGAATTATGGAATGATGCCTAACTCCATCATTGGTATTGTTACAGTTGTTACATTGACGCTTGGAATGCTCATTTGCGTTCCTGCAAGTGCTACCCGGTCAGCTGGAGTCAGTGCGGACACTGTGACCACCCCCTGGCTGCTCATCTCAAAGGCAACCAAGAATACAGGTGGTTTTGCTCAGTGGAGTAGATACAGTGGTACCTCTGGCTACGAATGCTTCTGGTTGCAAACGC
Source organism: Podarcis vaucheri (assembly GCF_965113315.1). Classification (NCBI taxonomy): domain Eukaryota; kingdom Metazoa; phylum Chordata; class Lepidosauria; order Squamata; family Lacertidae; genus Podarcis; species Podarcis vaucheri. The sequence continues at coordinate 107,766,041 of NC_138759.1, forward strand.
TTCAGGTTATGAGCTCTGCTAACCTGGAAGTAGCTACTCCTGGTTGCGAACTTTGCCCTAGAATGCAAACAGAAATTGCACGCCAAAGGCGTGCATGTAGCAGGAGACCCCATTAGCACAGGATAAGCACACCTCAGGATAAGAACGGTTTCAACTTAAGAATGGACCTCCGGAATGAATTAAGTTAATAACCAGAGGTGCCACTGTATATGGTGGCCTCATAGAAACCTCCTTCCCTCCAAAGAGATGATCATGGCAGCGGTCTGCAGTGACTGGTGTAGCATACCTTTAGTGCATTGCATTGTGGTCCTTATTATTCAAAGGAAGCTATGTGTACCGTATGTAGAGATCCAAGGGAATCTGTGTGTGAAAACCTCTCTGCCCAGATTATCAGCCTGCCTGAAACCAGGCAAGTACGGTATTGACTGCACAGTTTTTCAATTGATCCATCATCTTTAATTTGGAATACTTAGGCGTGACATCTTTGCAGACCTTTGTGCTTCAGACTCCAATTGGAGTCCCAGGTGTTACGGATCTTTCAGTGAATCAGACAAGTGTGCTGAGATATTTGCCCAACTCTGTTGCCTACACATGAAAGAAAAGGATTACTTCTGCCTCTCCAAAAAGGGAAACCTATTGAAAGGCTCTTTGGATGCTGATTATTCGAGAGGTTTCCTTGTCTCTAGGTCATTCTTAAGCTTTCAGACAAAATGGAAGTGACTTAATGCCAAAAATAATGCCAAGAACTGTGAAACAATTTTTAATGAATGCTGATAGACACAGAGCTTTATATTTTTAAACATTTGGAGGGGAGCAGATTTTCAAAGCTCATGAAGGGTTTAGTCTCATGAAATACTGTGAAGTCAATTCACTTTTTCACTGGAGAAAAACTACGAACAAACCAATGGTGTAAAAGTAGCTTGTACTGGGGGCTAAATTGTCATCTTCCTACTTTGCAGTTCCCAGTTTTCTGAAATCCTAACAACAAAATGCATAGAAATATTTTCAGAATACAAAATGAACTAAGAGTGTCCCTCTATGGAATAAGGTAATCAGCTGGATTTATTGTCTTTGCAAAATCAATAGCTATTTTTATTAATCATCTTTAGATATCATGATGCCCCAACTATATCTCTTTCAGTGACTAATACAATAAATTTCCCCTGTTTGATGTGTCTTGACATTTGAGCAAATTAAATGGAGCATTAAGTAGGATCCTCTTTGGGGGGAAAAAGTGGCAGAATGATTTTTGACTACTTTATTAACTTCTTTGGCAATACTGGGGAGCACCTTCAAAATATTGCTCAGGAGGCTCTATTTATTATTATCATTCACATTTTCCAGAGCACTACTATATTCCTCCGGATCAGGTGGTTTTAGTTTTGCCAATATGTAAATAGATCTAGACTTATTTTCTCATCAAAAGCAATACCTACTGGGGAGGGGAAACATAGCATTGCTTTCTGGGTATTGCTCTTAATATGGAAAAGAGTGTTTAGTCATAAAAAACCAAGATTATCCTTTAAAATCCATTTGCGAAGCTTTAAAAACTACAAGAGAGAGTGCTTCAAAAGCCTTGCAAAATTATTTTTTCTTAAGTCTCACTCTCCCAGAAGTGTTTTTTTCTTTTCTTTTTGCAAATCACAGTATAGTTATTTCAGATTAAACGTCTTGTCAGCTTGATTATCAAGTGATAAGGAAAGAGTAGGTTTGTAGCTGAAAATGGTCCTACTACCTTTCTGCATATGGAAAGTGGAACAAAAAATAGGATGCTGGTCTAGTAATTTTTTTCATAAATATTACCATCGTGATTTATATTATTTATATATTTAATTTAATATTGTTAAATACTCTAACTGTACACAGCCAATGAATGATATGGTATGCAAAATAAAAAAAATCCTTTCTGTAGCACCTTAAAGACCAACTAAGTTAGTTCTAGGTATAAGCTTTCGTGTGTATGCACACTTCTTCAGATACACACGAAAGCTTATACCTAGAACTAACTTAGTTGGTCTTTAAGGTGCTACAGGAAGGAATTTTTTTATTTTGACTATGGCAGACCAACACGGCTACCCATCTGTAAATGGTATGCAAACACATCAGTCTGCTGCAAGCAAAACACGAACTCCTCTGAATCACATCCAAAGGCCCAGTTTCCTACTTTGGGAAGTCTACCAGCAGGACATGATGGCAACAGCCCTCTTCTGCTCATGATTCCAGCGACTAGAATTCAGAGGCATGGTGCCTCTGAACTTGGAGCATATGACCATCATAACTAGTAGCCATGGATAGACTTATCCTCCCTGAATTTAATCTCCATTTTAAGAATCTGAATTGGTGGCCATCAATGCTTCTTGTGGTAGCAAAGTTCAACTATGTCTTGTAAAAAGAAGTGCTTCCTTTTCTATGCCCCCAATTCTTCAGCATCATGAGGAGGATCCTGGGATCTAGAATTATGAGGCAGGGAGAAAAACTTACCCTTAGCCACTTAGCATAATTCTATAAGGCAGCTCCACTTCCTTGTGGGGCAGTGTTGTGGGTAGGCCATGTGGCCTCCCGCACACAGTGGGGGCTGGGCCAAGGCCCTGCACCATCTGGAAGTCCCCGGATGTGTCACAGCCCCCGGCCAGCCAATCCGGTTGGCCAGGGGGCGTAGCTTAGCACTTAAGCAGCCGCACGGCAGGGGATCTCCCTTCTTATTCCGGCCTTCTTGTTCCCATTGGGGACCCTGAGGGAGCTCTTAGTTGATGTACATCAACAGGGCTCCCCCTATTGATGGTTGACCTTCACTGGACTGCATGGAGGGCAGGAGTCAGATATAGTCGGTTCCATTACAATGCCTAAGCCAATGCCGCTCACATTCTGTAACCAATAAAGTTGTGGCCCAAATTTGCCCATTAGCCTAATATACTGTGTCCATGTGTTACTATTCAACATAAGGGGGAGGCCTTGGGGTCTTGACACGCAAACCTCTACCATGTGTCCTCCAGGTATCTGCCTTCTTCCTAAACTGGAAATTCTCAGGAGCTGCAACCAGAGGGGTGTTACTCCAGACCCCTGGCCATTTTCAGTGCCCCTTTCCAGCTCTACATCATCCTTTTTGAGATGCAGAGACTATAAACATCAGAAATAGGCAACAAGGACAGGCGGAGTCACAAACCAGGCCTCCCAGGGGTGGCACTGCTGCCACATACCATGGCAGAAAAGGTTGAGGACGGTGCTCTGGTGAAGCTCAGCTAACAGTCCAAACATCTCAGAGCCCTCCAACACAGCCACAACCACATAGCACCACACCACTGCTGTAAGGCCACGTATGTGGCAGCATCCCCTCCACCACCCCAGTGTGCCTCCCCCAGTGAAATTTTTGCAGAAAGGCATTACAATAAGGGCAGTTTTGTTTTTGATCCCTTGCCCAGTTACCTCCACCATGAAATTCACTTTTTTCACCACTGTGGCACAGTATGTGCACCTTTTTGTTGAGCTACTTGCCATGATCCCAATATACAGCTCAGATTCCACCTGTATGCATGTGAAATGAAAACAACAAACAGTTTTATGCCACTTTAAAGACTACTAAATAAATTGTGGCATATGGTTTCATGGAGAAGAATTCACTACATTGGATGCAAGAAGTATACAGTGGTGCCCCGCAAGATGAATGCCTCGCAAGACGAAAAACCCGCTAGACGAAAGGGTTTTCCGTTTTTGCGCTGCTTCGCTAGACGAATTTCCCTATGGGCTTGCTTCGCAAGACGAAAAAGTCTTGCGAGTCTTGCCAATTTTTTCCACTCCCCCCCTTTTTCTAAGCCGCTAAGCCGCTAATAGCCTTTTAGCCGCTAAGCCTTTAATAGCCGCTAAACCGCTAATAGCGCTAATCCACTAAGCCGCTAATAGGGTTGCTTCGCAAGACGAAAAAACCGCTAGACGAAGAGACTCACGGAACGGATTATTTTCGTCTTGCGAGGCACCACTGTAATCCTAAACTGCCATTCACATGCACAATAAACACACACACACAGAGAGAGAGAGAGAGAGAGAGAGAGAGAGAGAGAGATGTGAAATGACAACAAATGCTGAACAAGAATTTGCAGCCTGGACTCTATTCCATTACACACACACACACAGAGAGAGAGAGAGAGAGAGAGAGAGAGAGAGAGAGAGGTTAGAAGGTAATTAAATGGACAATAATAATTTTATAAAAACACAGTGACGATTAACAAGGCAGTGTTGGTGGTAACGTAAATATCTTGGCACTGTTGAGCTAATTAACACTTTCTATTATTGTATTTTAAACATTTATTTACCACTTAATTATTCACATTTCTAAGTGATGTACATAAAAACAATCCACAGAAAATCAGACTATAAAACAATAAAAATTACCATAAAACCGAATACCGCAGTGAGCTAGCAGCCCACAATCTCGATTTGAGTAAAAAGGCAAGTGCAAACTGAGAGTTCCAGGCCAGAAATTTACCTTGAAGTTTCATTGTTGCAGAATGGCTGAAGGTCAACAAGACAATCTACAATTGACCTTAAAGTAGCCAATATAGAAGAAAGTAAACAGAAATTGTAAATGTAGTGTGGAACTACTGACTCATCATTTATCAGGAAATTCAGTTCTATCATCTTTTTGCTTGAATTAAGATTATGGGCTGTTATCCCACTACATGTCTTTGTCCCAGTTTAGATAATTCTCCCATCGCCATGCTGCGACTGCTTCTGATGTTGGCAGAAGAAATCCTAATACAGCCACTAGAACAATTCTCCCAATGCAAAGAGGCATTGCATGGTTAGAACTGAGATCTGGCCTGCAGTGGGGGCAAACGCCTAGCCCCTTTCACTCCACCTATCAAGGTAAGGAGTCCCTTGTTCATTTTCAAAAGAAGAACACGCACGCAATTGCTCATTATGTGAAGAAGGTCGCTTCGGAATTGGCCCTAAATTCCTAGCCACTTTTACAACCAAGAAATCATGTCGGGGAACACCTATATGCACACAAAGCACTTGCGAATCGAAATAGAATATTTCTGTTTTTGTTTTAATTCTAGCATGACCTATTCAGTCTAAATCACATGCTACTCAGGGTCAGCATATTTCTGTTCCTCACAGCAACAGCATGCATCAATGCAACAATATACAGTGGTACCTTAGTTTATAAACTTAATCTGTTCCAGAAGTCCGTTCTTAAACCAAGGTGTGCTTTCCCATAGCAGCAAGGGACTCAATTTACACACTCAACAGGAAGCGAAACATGTTCTTATTCCAAGGCAAATTTCACAAACCAAAACACCTACTTCCTGGTTTGCAGCGTTTTTAATCCAAGTTGTTCATAAACTAAGCTGTTATTGAACCAAGGTACCACTGTACAATAATGCAATCTCTACACAATACTAAAAAAACAAAAAACCCACAACCCAACAAAAACACTTTCTCCTGCATTTTATTTGTTAGTATTTCAATAATCTGGAACTCTGTTGTTCTTGCTCATCTTTCTCTGCTTAGTACCAACCAGAACAAGTACAAGTCATGCCATACAACCTATGCAACATTCAGCTGACGAAGGAAGTAACTCAATAAATACCAAGGAAAAGCAGGAGTGTCGGCTGGGCAGCTAACATTATTATCATGCATCTGCAGGTATCCAGATCAAACACAACCCGTAAACAAGGGATGCCCAGGCAAGAATATACTTTTTTTAAAGGGCAGTTGCGATTTCATCTTCCCACCTGACTCAACTGCTGGCGCCAGATCACACCCTCACACACCAACTAACTTGAAACCAGATGGCTGGGTTCTGTTGCCTTCCTCGCCGTGGATTTCCCAAAGTCCTGCTATAAAACAGTACAATTACTACAGGTCACGAACATGAAATGCCACTAACACTTCCCGCTGTGACTATGCAATAGCCTCCCAACAGTAGCACTGTAACGTGGCAATAATAATACCCCAGCTGTAGCCACAATCACAGAAATCACTGACAGTGTCAGTAATGTATAAAACCCCATGTCAGCTCAACTGTACTTGCCAAAAGGCATTCATCAATTTCACTGCTTTTTTTAATCTACCGTTTAAAATGGGCTGGTTTTATTGTTGGAGTTTTAAAAGAAATGTGTAGGGTAAATAGGCCCTGGCTGAATTACACTCACTCACTCTTTCTTTCTTTCTTTCTTTCTTTCTTTCTCTCTCTCTTTCCCCCTACATCTATACAGATATATAGCCAGCAAAAGGCACTATATGAAAGTTTTATTTTAATCGTTCCAAAAAATGTTCCTCCTAACCACTGTGGATAAGCAGCAAGCGTTTCAATAAGACGTTGAACATACACATGACTGAGCATCAGGGGTTTAAAAACTGGCTTTCCTGTCGTTTATGTGCTTCTCAGAAATAGGAAGAAGATGTGCAGCCCCACTGACAGCCAATTGGCTTCAGAATCAGTCAGCTGGTTGCTAGCAGATAAAGAAGATCTCAGAGGAAGGGAGAGAAAGGAGGGCTCTCCCTCTCTCCCTCTCCCTCTCCCTCTCTCTCTCTCTCTCTGTGTGTGTGTGTGTGTGTGTGTGTGTGTGTGTGTACACGCAACAGAGTACAACCATTGCAGTCTTGAAAGACAAATAAGGTGAAGCTCCCATTGTCCTATTCACATTTATTTGGGAGCATTTCCTAAACGCTTAGGATTAAGCTGCCCATCATCCACCTCTTCCAGTCTAGCCACCAGTTGGAGTCACGCTGGATTCTGAAAGCTGGACATGGGCCACTCCCCCTTGGATAAACAGATAGGTATGGACTTCTCTGTAGTTTCGCAGGAAGGACTCCACTTCCCTGAATGCTCAGCGGAAGGACTAGGAAGTGAAACAATGAGAAGGAAAAATACAGGATGCTATGCAAAAAGGGTGGTGAAAGACTGAACTAAATGTTGGCATGTCTCCTTGTTCTTGAGCATCCTTCTCATAAACAAGTTTGGGCTGCTATTTAAAAAAATATATACATAATTGCACTTTAATGCAGAATAGGAAGAAATGATCAAAGCAGCTTGAAAGACAATATAGCCAGATAGTGTAAGAAAGAAAACCCCCACAACCGCTTAATTTGCTTTTAAGAACTGCAGGGTGGGCAAAGCTTAAAACTTGTCTACAGTGGTACCTCGGGTTACAGACGCTTCAGGTTACAGACTCCCCTAACCCAGAAATATTACCTCGGGTTAAGAACTTTGCTTCAGGATGAGAACAGAAATCATGCGGCGGCACAGCAGCAGCAGCAGGAGGCCCCATTAGCAAAAGTGGTACCTCAGGTTAAGAACAATTTCAGGTTAAGAACGGACCTCTGGAACGAATTAAGTACTTAACCCGAGGTACCACTGTAATTTCATTGCACATCTACATACAAACCTGTAATTCATCTATTGCACTGTATGGTATAAATGCAACTCATAAGGCCAAATTAGATGTGGCATCTTCTCTGGTTAAAAGCAGTATCTGAAGAGGTGTGATATACGTGGGGGCTTTTGCAGACACATATGGAAGCAGTTGTAGGTGTAACTGGGATTGCTGCGCACAAGATCTTTCTGTATCAAGACCTCATGCAGCTCCAACCACAGAAGAACCTTCTGTAGAGGCTGCACATGCACAATCCCAGCAGACAAGCTGGATTCTTATCAGTTTCTGCAGCCAGAAAGATGTCTTAGATAGAGCCAGCATAAATGAGGGCATTCCAATATGCTTTTATGAATGGAGTTGCACTAGGGATAAATAGATAGAGACCCAGGAGGCGAGAGGGGCTCTTAAAACTGATCAAAGGATACTGTTAGTAGGTGCAATGAGTTTCAAAAGTCTCTATGCAGCCAAAAAGGAGGCAGGCAAAAGATAGAAAGCTTTGCCTTCCTACATCACATCACAACACAGCACACCCATCCTCTATGCAACTCCCTGGAAGGAGTGGGGGGTGGGTGGGGAGAACCTATGGTAATTCATCTGTGCCAGCACGTGCAATAAAGAAATAATGGGATTCAACCAATTAGTTAAGGAAACTGTAAATTAGATTAAGTGCAATGTCTGCTGGACTTGGGGAAGAAAACATCCCAAACTGGTGTGCTGTTTACAGAAAGATCAACAGTCTTTTGGAGAAGTTCTAAAGGGATTTACACCAACATTTGAGAAATGAGCTTTTCTGCCCTGCTCAAATGCTTGATAGCAGGCGCCCAGCAGGAGCGTCACATGAAGAACGCAGGAAATCAATACCACTATTTCATCTGAGCAGTCTCTTTACCAATCCCCATATAAATAAAAGGGATTATCATCTTAGGCCCCAGCCCTGCTTAACTTTAGCCCCATAGGTAGCTTTTTCTGAAGACCAGAACAGGGTGGCCAAAATCGTCATTCTCTCTCTCTACATGAGCAACTGGAATAAAACTGATAGAAGAATTCTTCTTCGCCTCTCTTCCTCTTTCACCTTGATGTATTATTTACTGATAGAGAAACACAAGCATCCTTAATATCCTATCTTTCCACAGTGTTTTCTTTTATTCTTACAGGACAGCACGCTGGCCATTTTAATTGCGATTCTAAAGAAAATGGTCTGGTTTCTTTTATTAAAAACAACAACAACACAACCACCATTCCTGAGCTCTCACTATTACAATCCCTTTGACTGGCTGTACGTCGGTGTAAAAAGCAGCAAAGCATCCCCTAAACTTCATCAGATACCACCTTTATGATCGGTGCATTAAATTATGCTAGGGATGTATTGGAAGAATTGAAAGCCTACTTTGAAAACTCCATTAGTTTCAGTGGACTAAAGTTCAGCTTGTGCCAGGTGAAAACTCAAAAAGAGACTATAAGGAAACTGCCAGGTTTAGGGGGGGGGGGTTCAGTGGTGCCATTTTAACTCCGCGGCAGAGCATCAGCTTTGCATCCAGAAGTTTCCGGGTTCGATCCCTGGCATCTCCTGCTAAGGCAGGGAAAGACTTTCATGTGACACTCTGAAGAGCCGCTGCCAAGTTGGTATGGACAATACAGAGCAAGATGGACCAGTGGTCTGACATGGTGTTAACTCAGCACCTTCTTAGAGAAGCCAATAGAGTTCTGAATGTTATTGTTCTCTTTGGCTAAGACCAGCTCCAGATCTGACGGTTGGGCCCCTTCCATGTTGGTGGGTACTGGTCGAGTCATGCCATTCGAAGGGAGTTCAAAAGCATGGATGCTGCAGAACCAAAGGATAAATTTTGTGCCAGGGCAGAACAAACATTTGTTCAATTACTAATAAAATGGAACCTTGGTTGTCAAATGTAATCCATTCCAGAAGACCGAAATGTTCAACAACCAAAGTGCAATGGGCAGCCGGCAATTTCAATTGAGAAAATTGAGAAATGCACTTCAGAAGCCGTTCAACTTCCGAGACACGTTAGAAAACGGAAGCAATTACTTCCGGGTTTTCGGCGTTTGAAAGCCGAAATGTTCAGCTTCCGAGACACTTGAAAACCGAGGTTGCACTGTAGATAGATATGAGCTAGAAAAAGAATAGCTGTATACGGAAGGGGCACTGACTTTATCACAGAGCCAGACCTTTACTGCTTAAAAATAAACAGCAGCAACCAATATCAAGGAAACACCTATCTCCCTCCAAAGCAAAGGCAAGAGAATCTGACTGCTCACTTTCCCATGGGTGGAGAGTGCAGTGGCCACAAACAGTCCCTGCTTATATCCAGTGAACCTGGATTTTAGATTCAGAACAGATGAAAAAGTGGTGCTTCTTCTCACAGCACATGGTTAAACTATGGAATTTTTCCCCATGAATAGTCGTGATGGCCACCAACTTGGGTGGATGTAAAAGGGGTTAGACAAATTCATAGTGAATAATGTTCTCAGTGGCTACTAGCCACAAGGACTATGCTCAGCCTCTCCTGTCGGGGACACTATGCCTTTGAATGCTAGTTAGTGGGAATCACACAGTGGTAAGTGCTGTTGTATTCATGCCCTGCTTGCCAGCTTCCCATAGGCACCTCACTGGCCACTGTGATGACTGGATGCTGGACTAGGTAGCCCTTGGTCTGGTCATATGTCCTCATATCCAGTGTTAGGTAAAGGTAAAGGGAGCCCTGACCATTAGGTCCAGTCGTGACCGACTCTGGGGTTACGGTGCTCATCTCGCTTTATTGGCCGAGGGAGCCGGCGTACAGCTTCCGGGTCATGTGGCCAGCATGACTAAGCCGCTTCTGGTGAACCAGAGCAGCGCACAGAAACGCCGTTTACCTTCCCACTGGAGCGGGACCTATTTATCTACTTGCACTTTGGCGTGCTTTCGAACTGCTAGGTTGGCAGGAGCAGGGACCGAACAACGGGAGCTCACCCCGTCGTGGGGATTCGAACCGCCGACCTTCTGATCGGCAAGTCCTAGGCTCTGTGGTTTAACCCACAGCGCAACCCACATTCCTCATATCCAGTGTTACTTTTCCAGAAAAAGAGGTGCGAGAACTCACCATGAATGCCTCCCTTGTTCTCTTAGAATGGCAATGGAGCCCAACTGAGAGGTGCCAGAACTGAGTTCCGGCACTGAGGAAAAGCCCTGCTTATTGCCCCAAGCCAGGAAGCATTCTGTGGCACTCACAAAGCAGATGCTTAAAAGTGGCAACTTCCATCAAGCGCCTCAAATAAATCTTCTTTCTTTCTTCCTTTCTTTTCTTCCTTTCTTTTCTTTCCTGACCTGAGACCGGCTGCCAGTGCACATGAAAGAAATTACAATAGCTTCTCAGTCACTGCAGCTCTGGTTCCTTGTGCACTATAGCATTTGTCATTGCCAAAACAGCAGAGTTTAATTAAGTGTTGTGAGCAGCCTAGTGAGAAACACACTTTAAATTAAACCTCTGTACATGCAGCTATTGGTTCTTTACCTCCTGAACAATCAGCGGGGTGTTTGGCATAAATTCTGTCTCTCTAGGTAAAAGGCGGCTCGGTGCACCTCTAGCAATTCATAAATGATCCAGCTTTCCCAGAACCATATCTTATTAAAAAGTGCATTTAATTATTTCTCCGTTTTAAAGACCAGTAGATGGAGGCGATAATTAATGTGCCTACCGCCAAACATTTTATTTACTCTTGATATATTAATGGTATTATTAGGAAGATGCACCACAGTTTCAGAATCTTAAAGGTGGGAAGGAGGGGGAAGACAACTATTTTGAGGGAAACTTTGTGGCTGCTCCAACAACAACAACAACAACAACTAAATGTTACCAAGAAAAATGAACCAGAATAACAGAGTATTAAATCACCACTAACGTAATAAAATGCATTTGGTTGGAGCCAGATAAAGTGAATGGAACTTGTGTAAGATTGAAATTAATTGGACAAGTTAGTCCAATTGAACTAAGTTCCTTCCATTAACGTTCTGGATCCAGGGAATTATTTTGAGCGCCTTTCTGGCTGGAGTCATGTTACACCAGTGTTGACAATGGCATATAAAGCACTAAATAACTTGGGGCTGAAGGAGCACTTTCTTCACCAATAACCTGCCCAGGTGCAGTGCCACCGCCCTCTGTGGTTCAGGGGCTGGAGATGCATGACAGGGCCTTCTCTGTGGTGACCCTACAGTTTTAGAACTACCTCCCTCCCAAGGTGTGCCCTGCACCATCACTCTATGTTGTTCTATGACTGATCAAGCCACACCCCTTTGTCCAGGCCTTTGGCTGAGTGGATGTCTTGCTTCCTCCTTCACTGCTGTGCTCTGTGGTTCTGCGCTGCTGTTTTGTTGTTTCATACTCTCCAACATTTCTCTGATGAAAACCGGGGCGTCCCAAGGAAAAGCGGGAGATTCTGGAATCAAATCAGAAACTGGGATGGTTTCTGTAAATCTGGGACTGTCCCTGTAAATTAGGGACAGTTTATGTTGGTTGGCTTGTGCTTTCATTTTATATTAATGCAAATGTACTTGTTTTACTTGTGATATTTTTGTAAAAACAACCAGAACCTGGGGGTTGGTGAAGAGTGGCTATAAGTACAAAGACAAAATAAATAAGATGAGGAACAATAGCCGCTCAGTGCTTGGTATGATCCACAGTGTCTCGCTGACTGTAAAGTATTTAAATGTTTGTTTGTTTGTTTGTATCCCGCCTTTCCTCCCAGGGCAGCCCAGAGCAGGAAACAACATGTAACAAAGCAATAAAAGTATCTTTAAAGCATCTTAAAAACAATTCCAGTACAGATGCAGAGTGCAAACAGTTGTGCTGATCAGTTCTGTATCTAATGGGATTACTGCAGAAACAAATTGGTTTTGCCGCCTGGAATCTGTACCTACAAATGAAATGAATTAGAGAAATTGCCAAGGCGATGAACAGCCTGATCAGATTATGCTTTTTGAAATCAATGGGATTCTTTCCATTTATATTCACGGGAAATGAAGAATTCCAGATGCTAACACGGATAAAGTTTCATTTTATTATAATTGTCGTTTTTCTTTCCAGTGCTAGACAAATGCTGGCTGTATATTATTTACTTATTTATTTAGGTTGTATCATGCTTTTAAGTTTGAGAATACATCCAAAGTGGATGACTCATTATTATTATTATTATTATTATTATTATTATCATCATCATCATCATCATCACCACACTATTGTTTAAAAAATGAATATAGACAATACGGTAATCAGTAGAAGACAGCATATAATATGAACAGCTTCTATGAAACTTGAAAGCAGCCGTAAAGAAATAATAAATAAATAAAATCACTGATCAGTTCAAAGCATGAGAAAATGAAATCCTTTGGGATGGGCATCTGAACCTTAACTAAATTCCTGTTGGTAACACATTTCTGGGAAGGGAGGTCCAAGGTGTTCACCAAAGAGGAAGCTATCTACCTGAAAATTTTAATTTAGGTTTATAATGACCAACAGCAGCACAATCCAAAACCTGGTCTTTTGGAAATGAGTAGAGCTAAGTAGTAGAAAGTCTGGGGTGGGGAATTCAGGGACAGTCATTAGGGACCTGGGAAACCTGATGAGCAAGAGTAGAGATGGGACCCTTAGGCCTAATCTTGTGGGTTCCAAAAGCAGAGCACTGAATTGTCGAACTGATCCCTGAGAAACAGATTGAATCTACCAAAGGGTTGCTTGCTATCCATATTTGAAGGCAACAACCTATTTGAAGGCAGCGTACTGCACAGATGTGAGGGATTATTATTTTCATAGCAGCTAAAATTTATCTAGTATCCTCCATATGTTAAAAGGCTGATAAATAATGCCGCACATTTGCCCAGCGAACTGTAAAATCCATACATGGCTAAAAGGATGCCTCATAACTATCACCAGTGTTTAGTATTTTCCCACTCTTGCTGGGATCTGAAGATGTATAGAAACATCTCTTGCATTAAAGACACAAATATGACACCTGAGTGCATTTCTTCCCTTAAAACAGTACCTTGCCTCTGCAGCGTTCCATGTTTCGATGCCTCGTTCTCCAGATATAGTTTTGTTAACCAGCTCTGCCTACAAGGCTCAGGATCAGATGAGACAGGATGGTAATGGCATGGATACAAGCACAGTTGTGTAAAATAGCAGCCGAGCAGGGAGCCTGGACAGATTCAGAATCCCAGGGGGCAGGAATTTTATCCCTTACTCTCCCTGACATGCTCCTGACAAGCATCCCCCCTTAAAAGCAGATCTTCCAAGTGTCCCTATTTTCCAGTCCCTGATTTACAGGAGCTGTCCTGGTTTCCGAGTTGATCCTGGAATGTTCCGCTTTTCCTTAGGACATCCCCATTTTCATTGGAGAACTATTGGAGGGTATGGAGTTATGCAATCCCCAAGCCAAGGAGATAAGTAACTATAAAACCTTTAGAAAACATCCGAAGGCAGCCATGTATAGGGAAGTTGTTTAATGTTTTATTATGTTTTTATATATGTTGCAAGCTGCCCAGAGTGGCTGGGACAACCCAGTCAGATGGGCAGGATGTTGTTGGTGTTGTCGTTAAATAGGACATTCCTATTTTCATCATGTATGGAGGGTATGTATAAGCTGCTATTTGCATTTCAAAGGAATTCTCAATTGGCAAGCAGAGAAAGAGTTAAGCTCTCCCTTCTTTCTTAGGCTTATTGCATCGAGGTGGGCCCTCAGTCAAAAGCAAATGCCATATCCCACTACCACCCCAAAGATGTGAGCACAAGGTTCTGAGATGATGTATGCACATCACATGCACACAGAAACCAGGGTATGCTTCTGAGAGGAAGTTTCCACCCCCATCATTCAGCCCGGACATTGAAATCCAGTGCTGAGGGCCTTTGGCGGTTTCCTCACTGCAAGAAGTGAGGTTACAGGGAACCAGGCAGAAGGCCTTCTCGGTGGTGGCACCTGCCCTGTGGAACACCCTCCCATCAGCTGTCAAGGAAATAAACAACTATCCTACTTTTAAAATACATCTGAAACCCTGCTTAAGGATGTTTTTAATGTTTAATGCTGTACTGTGTTTTTAATATTCAATTGGGAGTCATCCAGAGTGGCTGGGGAAACCCAACCAGATTGGGGGCGGGTGGTATAAATAATAAATTGTTATTGTTGTTGTTGTTTTTATTTGTTTGTTTGTTTGTTTGTTTTCTGCTGGTGGCACAGCTGCCAACCACTTAGCAAAAGTGATGCCTTAAATAAATCTCTGATGAAAATGGCGTGAGGAATTTCATCTTTGGGGATTCCTATATGAGCTGAACCGGCCCACACCTCAAAGACTAAGGTGTGGACCACTTAGCCTACAGGTTTCTCACTTCCCAGTTCTCAACACAGAGAACACATGAAAACACACATTCAAATGTGCAGAGAAAATACATTTAAAATGTTAATTGTTGCATGGATCTCTTGTATTAAAAATGATAATAAGTAATGTGGAAACAGGATGGAATAAATTTATGGGTGAACTCCAAAGAAAGTGACACTGACTGGAAAAAATGTGAGTTGTCTATCTTTAACTTAAAATTAAGGGTGTGGGTTTTTTTTTAGAAAATCAATTGAATTTTATAAAGCAACGTACAGCAGTAGGTTGGTATTTTAATGCATACCTAATGAGCACTGCCTGAATGAAAATGTGAAGCAAAATGCAACTATCCTTCAAAATACAAATTTCTCCAAATGCTGTGATGCAGTTCTCCAACGGAAAACTACATATAAAAATGCATATATTGTGGGAAAGGGTTCGGGGAAATGTATATCAGTGAAAAAATGCACAGAAATGTACTATGTTAAAGGGAAAGCTTGCAAATATGTGTATATTGGAACAAATGTGCATGAAAATGTGATTTTCGTGTTTTTTTTTATTTTTAATGCAAACTGAAGCAGAAATGGGGCAAACTGAAGACTGGAAAAATGAGAAATGAAGCAAAAATGAAATTAACAGATTTGTTCATCTATCCATCCATCCCTTGTAGAAAATAGGTTCTACGTGTACTTTCATATGGTGTTGGACTGCAACTGCATGACCAAAGTTGCAAAGCATAGATTTGACCCCGTGGCCTTTCAGACAAACTTTCTTCCAAAGTTCAGCTCCATACTACAGGTCCTATGAACCATTCCATTCTTTTCAAAATTAAAGCCTTCAGAGTGTGAGTCCACATAACTCCAAAGCCTCATTTCCCCAATATTCATTAACAGCTTGAAATATGGAATAAAAAGACCTCCACTTACATTAGCTGAAAGCAGAGCTAAGCCTGGCATTAGAGATGCGATCTGCAGCCTAAATTCAAGTAGACACTGCTTCCCACAGCATACATATACTTTGGGGATCTATTAGTGGCTGTGATGTGACAATATTAAAAGCACAGTCTAAAAATAATGAATAAAAGCTAGCCGTTGGGGATGGAGAATCGTTTAAATGAGTTAGACGTTCCCCGAGGCTGCCCTGTGGGTTATGATATAGAAGAGTGGGTGTTATTGCATTTGTATTTCATTCCCAGTAACACCTCTGATGCCATGAACTTGGGATGACCGCCTCCCCCCCCTTCCAAAAACAGCTGTGCCACAGGACACGGCTAGAGAGCTCACTGCAACATAAGACAGATGTTGACCCAGATGTTGACCCTCCAAGAATATCAAGCACACCCTCAGAAGCTCAAGAGTTGCCTACTCTGTTGCTCTGTTATGGCCTCTGCTCTAGATGACCTGTTAATTGAACATTCATCCTTATTTGCTTGCACAAAGCTTACACAGAGGTTAAACCATGTCCAGCATTTGTTCTAATTTGTTTTCAGGTAGGTTACACAATAATGAACATTTCTCTTCCCTATCTTTTGTGTTGCTTGCATGGTGTTTAAGTGTCCTCCTGTTTATTATCCTTTCACCTCATGCTGCTCAATTCCCTGTCACTTTTCTAACGGCAAGTGGTCCATTTTTCAGTGGGGAAGTAGATTTGCTGTACTAAAGTGTCAGACCCTTATGATCCACTTTAACTGTGCAAACCTAAATTTCTGGTATGCAGAAGACTGCTAATCTGGACTCAACCTACTACTGTTCCCAGTCTATTGCATCAAGGAAAAGGATGGGGTGTGCACGTCCAGTTATTATGCTTCCGAACACACTTCACAGTTATCTGTTAAGATCTGACAGCTGTCAACTGATGAACTGATGTCAGCAGGAATGGAGGTAAGAATGAAAAGAATGGTCCAAACACAACCAAAAACTGTAAGAAACTAATATATACTTTCACACACTTATTGTTTAAGCTCAGCTCTTGTTGCAAGTAGGGATGCAGGAGAATTCCAGTGAAAACAGAAACAAGGGCAGAAGTTGAGGATGTTTGCTTATTCATCCCATGCCTGGAACTGAAATCAATCCAGCGAATGCAATTGATATTCACTCTTACCGCTGCTTTCAGTCCACAAACAATAAGCAATTTCCCCCCATATTCACTATGTTTCTTTTGCATTGAAATGAACGTGGTGGAATAACGTAACAACAATGTAATTTCTCCATAGCAGATGAATCTTCATTTTTGCCAGAAGATGAACTGCAGAGGAAAAGAAGCAGTTCCACATGCAACATAGTCATCTTACATCCTTAACCACAGGGAACTAGGTTTAAAATATTTGTGATAAAAGGCTCCAGTGGAAAATAACTTCAAAATATGTTTTTATTCTTGCGCGCTAAACTTTCAAGTTCTTGCGGCCTCTTTGAGTGGATCACCGCATGGTGCCATTTATTAAGCTGTGACAAGTCTGTTAATTACTGCTTCTCGAATTCAGTCCATATCGCCACTCTGATTATTCCAGTGTGTTGCCATCTGGTGAAATGAGAGGTGCCATTGGCACTTAAGAAGTCACAAACACTTATCCCTCTTAGGGATGTTAGGTTCACGCATTGCAAACGTAACCTGACACGAGGCCTCGGTTTGCGGTGAGAGGAGGCGACAAGGCCACTGTGATCAGAAGGGATGGCCAATGCTTTTTGTCACCGCTGACAAAACTGCCAATGTAATCTGCGAGGGGATTCCATCCCCAGCTTACTTCCAGCTATGCATCGAGCCTGACAGCTCAGCCTTCAGTAGACTCAGGGTTAAATTTAAAAACCCACCGCCGTTTACCATGAACCTTAAACAAACTTGCCGCAGCATTTTTCTTTGAGTCGACTGACATTTTTCTTTATGTTTCATCAGTCGTATCTGAGTGATCAGACAGCCACTACACGTGGTACACCCACCAGGATTATTATCTAGACCAAAAGCCCAAAGCTCATTGTAGCAGGCATGTAATTCTTTACAATGTATGCCACGTTAACTGTGTTGGGTTATCTATTCAACAGCTGACTGAGCTGGGCTCTCAGGCTCTTCTCAACAACCATGTAAGAAGCGATGACAATTGTACTACTTTATAACAGCTGCATGGAACTCTGACATACACTTCACAGCAACCAGTCATCTATATAAACCAATTTCAAGAGCAAAATTGCATGGTGCCTCCACTCTGTTATAAACACAATGATACCCACTCAAAGCTGATAAATGTACTGTATTCCTCTAGAGCTTTAAAGAACAAGTTCCTTGCATGTGAGTATTCTTCCCGGCAAATTAGGCCTCTTTGTGTGTTAGTCCATAATTTAGTTTCACAGTCTCAGACTTTGTAAATCTTTTTTTTTAAAAAAAACACCACACAAGTAAGACCCAGATATTAATATTCTGCTGCATTACACTAAAAGGCTCTTATTATCTCCACTCTCACTCCTCTTGCAAAGCTATTGTAAGAATCGGATGAACTAAAGTCGAAAGCAAGGTATTAACAGTAGTAAGTAATTACGGTCTTAAACACTAACTCCCTAGCAATTTTCAAATTAGTGACTGTATCGTTTCATAGGATTACATGCAATATTATCTTTGCAATGGGATAAAGCATTACAGCAAACAGAACACCCTTGGAAGAAGAAAAAACATTCAGCATTAACCACTGTGAAGCTGGGAATATATTAAAGATTAATAAAAACAAATTAAAAACATTTTGCCAGACCTGAACTTCTTTAGTTCTGTGATATGGCACTTTGACACCTTATCGAGGTTTCTGACTTCTTGGAGATTTCACAAGTACACTCCATCACAGCAATGCAAATTACACCAATACACAAATCATAGCAAAATTTATGAGATTTGGATTTTGCAAATATTGTCGGTTTTCCATCAGAAATTCCCATCGAGATGGTAAACACAATTTCTCTGTTATATGCGATGAGATAGTCTCATATGCTGTAGGTCTTATGCACTGTGTACATAATATATACAGTAATGTCAAATATGGGAGAAATGAGGAAATAACCTTTCTTCCATTAACCCTAACAATCCCAGAGAAAAAAAGAAGAAGCAAAAATAATAATTGTGGTGTTGAAAGTAAAAACTCTAGGTTTTCAGGTTAGCAAGGTAAAATATAAATCCACAATGCCTTACAGTTCTTTGTCCTATAGAGATTTTTATGAAGCTTCCATTATCTTGTGGTAGTTAGCATTTATAACTTTGTGTACCCAAATGCGTAAAACAAAAGTATATCAGAATGCCTAGGGACAAAAACAACATTTTAAATTACACTGCTATATTTGTGCCCGTAGAAATATTATAACGATTACTACTACTACTACTACTACTAATAGTACAGTGGACCTTAGGTTACAGATGCTTCAGTTTACAGACTCCACTAACCCAGAAATAGTACCTCAGGTTAAGAACTTCGCTTCAGGATGAGAACAGAAATTGCACAGCGGCAGTGCGGCAGAGGGAGGCCCCATTAGCTAAAGTGGTAACTCAGGTTAAGAACAGTTTCAGGTTAAGAACGAACCTCCAGAACGAATTAAGTTCTTAACCCGAGGTACCACTGTAATAGACTGGGGTGGGGAGGGAATAAGTATGACCACATTGTAAGAGAGACAAAAGTGTGATGAAGGGTAAAGGAATTGAGAGGGACCAGGGAGCAAAGACTGAGGGAAAAATGGGGATCTTCAGCCACAGTGTAACTACAGGGATAGAGGGAGATGAAAGCAGAGCATTTTTATATTTAATGGGATTGTTTTACTGTGCATTTTAATATTGAATGTTTATATTCTAATGCTTCTGTATTTGGGTTTTTCTATTTGTAAACTGCTTAAAGACCTTTGTAGGTGTAAAGTCCTCTGTCAGTTCATAAAAGGAATAAGGTGCCACAAGGATATTGAGAGGGATACCCAGAGCAAGAGAAGAGTCTGGCAATGTCTTATATATTATGTTCAGATAGTTCACGATGTCCCACCAAGACTGGGTTTGAGTACTGCACCCATAAATGTTACAAGTCTGCTCCCCCAGTTTGCCCAGTCTTTAACTTCATCTTCATGGAATAGTAGCGTAAATATTTTTTTCCCCCCTGTGGGAAGGAGACGGTTCCCCTAAGAGAGTAACTACCATTCCATACAGGCCATGTGAGGGATCTATGCTGCTCCCAGCCCTTGGGTTGAATGTGGTACCAACATGGGCATCCTCCCAGGAAATGCTATCATGGATTGAGCTTGTCCATGACCCTGCCAAACTTGCTCACATGCTGGGTACCTCCTTGTGAATGGGTTAGAAACACCATGGAATTGAAAACTCCTGCTCCAGTCATACACAAGAGAAGAAAAGCCATGACAGCCAATTTCAGAACTGACGATCGAATTCTATTGATGCAACAGCAGGATTGGAAATCCCCAGTTATGTTAGGGTGGCATCTAATATTTGAGAGAAAAAGATCTGGAAGGGAGAGAAGAATCTATAAAACTACTGAGGGTTTGCCCCAGCAGCACATGGCTGGTTTTTCCAGAAGCAAGAAGAAAGGGCAGAGCGAAGGCCTCGGTTCAGAATTTACTTTAGCCTGTAGATGTTGATGCAAACTCAGTTTACTCTGATTTAACCTTTTCTTGTTAATTTATATCTGTTCAGCTTGCCAGCCTGTGGCTGCCAACTAAAGCATCCCAAATCAGCTGTCTTGCATTGAAAGGTTTCAGCTTTGGATGGAGGAAGGCAGACGTTCGCTGAAGTTTCCCTCCATAACTGATATTGCTAATTGAAGTCTTTAAGCAATGACTTGGCTCCCCTCAAAAAATCATCCGGCAGGTGTAAGAAAGCAAAATGAAAGGCAGTCATTCAGTTATAGTGCCTTTTTCCCCCTTTCCCCCCACCCTCAAGCAGTAATCAAATTATGTTTTCTTTTACTAAAGGTTTCTGTGGATGGCAGCCTCACTCATTTATTTCCAAACCTATTAACAATAGCCGAGGTTGTATTTTTTCCCGGGCAACACCTGCATTCTGAACTAGCTGAAGGTCTCAGTCTTCAGTGGAACAATGAATTTGCCATGTTCAACCTACATTTCTCCCTACAACTTCATTTTTATTTTATTTTTTTGTTAAAGAACATGCTGCTTATGATGGGAAGGGGGGGAGGGAAAGTAAATATATAAACCAGCTGTAATAAGTGATTAAATTGTCCTCCAGGCACATTTTGCATAGGACTATAAAGTTCTGATTAATAGGTTATCTAATGTATTAACAAGAGCTCTAGCAAACACAGCACAATATTACCAGCCATTTCTATTTCAAATAGAGCTGTAAGCAAACAGGTCACCGGAGTTACAAATTCTGGCCAACAAGGCCATCAAAGCTTCTGAGATTGCTGCTTTCTACCCAGTAGGCTTTTTTTTTTCTTCATTGTAAGCTTAAATGCTCCCATCAGGCTCCCAATTAAGAATGACCATAAAAATAATATAGAAGGGGGGGACTGCAGAAAACAATGCCCAGCTTCGGAGAGAAATTGAAATAGCTCTATGAGCAGGCCACAATGCTCCTGACATAAAGGTGACATTTAGAACAGAAAGTCCCTGGGTTATGATGGTTATTCCAAAACTAATTTCCTTTACTGTTTGGAAAGAAAGACCGAGAGAGAAAACCATTCTGTTTCCGAATGAGTGAATGGATGCATCTCAAAGAACGGAGATTTGCGCAGCAGCTCCAATTGAGAAATCAAGAATTAAATCAGAAACTGAATATTCATTTAAGGCAAGAAGAGGAGTACCAAGAAATCACACTTTTGGGGGAGATGGGGGGCATCCTGCAACTCAGTGCCATTTACTTAAATGGACTGGCTGTCCAAAAGATTCAGGTAATTAGAATTCTGGACAAATGTGAATATTTATTGACAAAGGAAGTGAAGCACCACCTCACGCCTACCAAAAAGTAAGTGCTATTAAGTTCAGTGGGACTTGCTCCCAAGAAAGTATGTATGCATTGGGTTGCTGCTGTTATTTATTAAATTATTAAAAATACAAGATAAAAACACAAAATACAGAAGAAGAAGAATACAGAAGAAGAGGAGGAGGAGGAGGGAGGGAGGGGAGGAGTTTGGACTTGATATCCTGCCTTTCACTCCCCTTTAAGGAGTCTCAAAGTGGCTAACAATCTCCTTTCCCTTCCTCCCCCACAACAAACACTCTGTGAGGTGAGTGGGGCTGAGAGACTTCAGAGAAGTGTGACTAGCCCAAGATCACCCAGCAGTTGCTGGTGGAGGAGCAGGGAATCGAATCCAATTCACCAGATTACGAGTCCACCGCTCTTACCCACTACACCACACTGGCAAGAACAAATGAAACCAATAACCCCCCTCCCCTTCCCACAAACACATTTCAAAGGATATAGGGTCTTAATCAGCCAAAGGTCTAGTTGAAGAGGAACATTTTCACCTGGCATCAAAAGGTGTACAATGAAGGTGCCAGGCGAGCCTGCTTAACTCATGGATTAGCTACAAGGAATAGGTACTGGGAGTAAGCTGGAATGGTAAGTATCTGGCTGCAAATTTATCTAGAAGGAGATAACTAGGAGTTTCATATCACACATATGTTGTCCCATATAGATAACCAAACTGCCCTAGGTGAGTTTTCTCACTCTGGGTCACTTACAGATCACTGATACAAA
This sequence comes from Podarcis vaucheri, assembly GCF_965113315.1. Taxonomy (NCBI): domain Eukaryota; kingdom Metazoa; phylum Chordata; class Lepidosauria; order Squamata; family Lacertidae; genus Podarcis; species Podarcis vaucheri. The sequence goes on from NC_138759.1 coordinate 107,788,457, forward strand.
TGACTAAGGCTAAACTAAGTTTTTAGCACCTGAGTTTTTAGCATCTGGAATCTATCCATGAAAGGGCCTGTGAACAACTACACAGCAGTAGCCAACGTATGCCCCCCCCATTGTGGACTACAACTCAGTTCAACATCTCTCAGACCATTGGCAACACCACAACATCTGGAGAGTGCCACAATGGCTATCCCTGAGCTAGCAGGTCAGGAATGCTATTGAGTAGCAAATCCTTGAATTATTCTACTAGTACAGTGGTACCTTGGTACTCAAACGGCTTGGCTCCTGAACAAATTGACTCCCAAACGCCACAAACCCAGAAGTGAGTGTTCCGGTTTGCGAACGTTTTGCAGAAGCTGAATGTCCAACATGGCTTCCGATTGAGTGCAGGAAGCTCCTGCAGCCTATCAGAAGCCGTGCCTTGGTTTTTGAGCCATTTTGGGAGTCGAACGGACTGCCAGAAGGGATTAAGTTTGAGAACCAAGGAACCATTGTATAGACACTTAAGGCACTATGACTGTCCAAGCCATGCAAAAAATGAAGCATTAAATGTTACTGAAGATAAGGACAAACCAAATCATTTGATACATCTTATTTTTGCTTCATTCCATTTGTTTCCAGCTCTGTCAAGTACCCTAAATGCATAGGCGTTGGGGCCTGACTTGAATCAAAGTCAGCTTGTCTTGAAAACTTGAAGAACTCCCCCTACCCTCCTTTAAGCAGGCATGTTTGGCAAGCACGTTTTCTTCCCCAAGATCACCCAGCTTTAATTTTAAATTTCAAAAGCCTTGCATTTAATCCCTTGAGTTGGCCTGGTACCTTCCACCATCTGTTCAATGGTTTTGTTATACCAGTGTGCACCTGCAGAGTTTTTGCAACGTTTCAAGCTGACTGCGGACCAAAAAAATTTTTAAATCTAAATAATTATAATTTTCATAAACTAAAGACTTCCATTCAGACACCACAAACTGGCCTGATGCATTTGAGTCATATATATTTAAAATGTCTGGATGGGGAATGTCTGTGTTTCTTAGAGACACAACGTACCTGATGTTTTTGCTCTAACAGAAATCAACAACATGGCACAGCAAAAACAAACAAACAAACAGGAAACAGGAAAGACTCAAAATACTTTGCGCCTAGGAAACGTGGTGTGTTGTGATGTGAAATGACACAAAGTCAACCACCATGTCTTCATGCAAGGTGCTATCACACAAGTGACTTTCTGGAATGCCAAGGGAACAAATGACTGAAGGCAAATGAGTAGCTGAAACACACCTGCTGAGCACACAGGTGTGTTCTTGGAGATCTCCAGACTACAGCATGTGGCCTAGAGGTCTGGGTGCTGGAACACAACCTGGGAGACCCAGGCTCAGATCCTCACTCTGCCATGAAACTCACTGGGTGACCTTGGGCCCATCACAGCCTGTCAACCTAAACTACCTACCACACAGGGGTCTTGTGAGGATAAATGGAGAGGGAAAGAACCATGTACATGAGCTCCTTGGAGAAAAAGATAGGACATAAATGTAATAATAAATCCAGGAACACAACCCTGGTGTGCATCGGTGGAGCACGTGTTAGCCCGTTATGGCACTTTGCGCGCCCAATTGGACATCCCCCAAATGGTTGTTGCCTGTAAATAAAGGGTAGGATTCAAAGTAGCGCTAAGATGATTTGCTCCATAAGTGCAAACATTTCTGCTTGCTGGATGAAACAATCTCCCTTTCTGCCCCTTGCAGAAAAGCCCCTCTGGGGATTTTTTTTGCAACCCCTCAGAGTCAATTTGGCACTGCCCCTCTGCCACCCCACTCCCTTGTGCCGCCACACCACTGTGCAGCAGTGGCACCCACAAAGCACCAGCAGCGGTTGCCGCCAAGATTTCAGTGAAGTCTCACAAAATCTCGTGTGTTCGGTGAGATCTCGCAAGATCTCACCAGAAACTGCTGCCAGCCCTGCTTCTTCACTTCCAGTAGAGACGGCGGGGCAGTGGCAGAGGCCTCACCCTGCTTCATCAGTGGGCTTGTAGTTACTTCATTTGGGATATGTAATTTCTCTCTACTCATACTCCACTGCCCAATCAATCACTATTTACTGGTTCAGAATGTAAACCCATCTTCTAGGCATGTACAGATTAGCAAGGAGCGCTGGGGGTAGACTGCAATCAGGGCAGCTGAGTACAGTCAGCAGGATTGTCAGTATTTGCTCTTGCCACCTGGGATATTATTGTGAGCATGCTCAGCAGTGTTCCAAGCACAGAGAACCCTGAGGCATGCGGTTTCCAGGGCTCCTGAGGTACAGGCAACGCATTTCCCAGAGTCCCTTTCACCTGGCACACTGGAACATTCTTGGAACCAGGGAGAAGCAGAGACCTTGATCATCACAGCTGCTTCCACATACGGAAGAAGGAAACAGCAGAACAGAGCTCAGGGTTCATGGGTGGCCATAGGAGAGAAGGGCAATTTGTATTTGTGTGTGTGTGTGTGTGTGTGTGTGCGCGCACACACACACACACACACACACTGGTGTCCTATCAAGCAGAATGAAGTTTCTGAATTTAGCCTAGGAAACAGATCTATTTCAAATTGTTTTGGAAAACAGTTCCTATTAACTAAGCCCAGTTCTGAATTGAGAAGAGATCACTCATCAGTAATGTAATTCCATCCCCAGTACAGCAGCTAGAGCCAAATAATGCCCTGCTATGCTTATGAATAGGGAACGGTTCCAAAACAGTGATGAGCCTTATAAAGACATTTTAAAGAGATGTCTGCAATGGGCATGAGCAGAACATACTGTATGAGCTGCCTTAAGTATTTCTAGTATATGCTGGTACAGGTGAACAAAGGTTAGGTAGTGGCCCAGGTTGCTAGCTAAATCACAACTTGCATGTAATAATTCTTCACATAGCACATTCTGTCTATGCAGGTACATTGGGCTGCAAGGAAGTATATGGGCAGCAAGCCACATCCTATAAAAACTCTCTGTGTCACACATCCTTTCCTATGGAATATAGAACTGAGCCTTGCTTGCTGCAATCTACATATGGTGCAGAAGCGGCTGAACATAAACACTCACAGGTAATTAGCATTCAAATGGCCTCACAGTGCTTACAGTTCATTACATAATGGGATTTTTCTTTTCATAAAGACTGAATAGTTTTACTAAGGCTGCAGCCAAAGCAATGTGTTTCATCCATTCACATTTAGATGCACAGCTTTATTGGGAGAAATTTGCACTAAAATGCTGGCGAATTTTCGTGAGGATATTTTTTTTTTTTTTGAGAGAGAGAGAGAGAGAGAGAGAGAGAGAGAGAGAGAGAGAGAGAAATTGATGTGGAAATGTGGAGGACTGAATTTAAGATGGAAAAAAATAAGAAACCCAAACTGACATATTCATCCATTCCTAATGCCAATGCAGTGGTACCTAGGGTTAAGAACTTACCGTATTTTTCGCTCTATAACACGCACCCGACCATAACACGCATGTAGTTTTTAGAGGAGGAAAATCTGTAGGCATGCCACCCGTAGGCATTCCCTCCATAACACGCACAGACATTTCCCCTTACTTTTTAGGAGGAAAAAAGTGAGTGTTATGGTGCAAAAAATACAGTAATTAGTTCTGGAGATCCGTTCTTATCCTGAAACTGCTCTTAACCTGAAGCACCACTTTAGCTAATGGGGCCTCCTGCTGCTGCTGCGCCGCTGGAGCACGATTTCTGTTCTCATCCTGAAGCAAAGTTCTTAACCTGAGGTACTATTTCTGGGGTAACGGAGTCTGTAACCTGAAGCGTATGTAACCCGAGGTACCACTGTATGTGAAGTGAATTGCCTTTCCAACGTAGTTATCAGTGAATCTTGGCCTAATAGAGTGTTTGTTGCCAGTCACCCACCAGTCAGTTTCGCCTGGCACCAGCCTTGCAGCACTAGGTTACTGGCTTGTTGTAGGGTCCTTCATTTCCCCAGCTCATTCCTAAGTGGAAATATTTGTAGCAGGAAAACCCTGGCCTTCTACAAATGCTGTCCCAAGCAGGCATGGTCCAGGTATGCCTAGGCCTAGTGGACATGTTTCAATATGCCATGAACCCCATATTTTTGGACTCAGAAATACAAACACCTGCAGCTTGCAATGCTAACTTCAGATGGAAGGTAAGCAGTATGGTCCCAAGAGAGGTTCTTTCTTTTGGGTTGGAATAGAAAGGAGTTCCTGCACATGTTTGGATTTTTCTAAGAATCCTCCAAAAATATTCGCAACTGGTGACACTTCTCCAAACTGAGCTGATGAAGTTTGCCCATTTTTATCCAGAGCCTTCCTATTACAAAGTAAGCAAAATGTATGCACATCTGAAGTTGGGATGTGTGCATGGGACCATGCTAGATTGGAGGAGAAGAGTTAACAGCCCCCTTGTCATTGGTCCCAATTCTGATCAAGGGGCCCCATAGCACCCATTTGGGGCAGGAGGAAGAATGCCTCATAGGCAATGAATGCCATTTAGAGGGTAAAATGAGTGGAGTGGAGGGTCATATGAGAACGTCCATTCCTAGAGAGGAGGGACAGACCAAAGAGATACAAAGTGAACAGAGTGGCTAATGCAGACCAATGGTGCTATGGTTGATTGACACTTGGGAGATGGCACAACTGTTCCATTGCTTAAAGGAGAAAAGAGGGAAAGAGGGGATTCTGAGCCCTGAAAGAAAAATGGGGAAAACACAGGATGTTTGGGTGATGGCATAAAGGTAAAGGTACCTCTGACCGTTAGGTCCAGTTGCAGACGACTCTGTGGTTGCGGCGCTCATCTTGCTTTACTGGCCGAGGGAGCCGGCGTACAGCTTCCAGGTCATGTGGCCAGCATGACTAAGCCACTTCTGGCGAACCAGAGCAGTGCACGGAAACGCCATTTACCTTCCTGCCAGAGCGGTACCTATTTATCTACTTGCACTTTGACGTGCTTTCGAACTGCTAGGTTGGCAGGAGTAGGGACCGAGCCACGGGAGCTCATCACGGGGATTTGAACCACCGACCTTCTGATTGGCAAGCCCTAGGCTCTGTGATTTAGACCACAGTGCCACCCGCGTCATGCAGATCAGTAAATGCCCAGGGTAGAAGCACTCTTATTTTTCATTTTTGGTAGAATGTCTCAGGAGTAGCAGATAGCCCTTCCATACCTGGCTGTAGGTAAGACATGTGTAAAGCTGTAGAGAAAAACCAAAACAACCATGTGATAAAAGCAAGTAGTACACTCTTATTGTAAGAAACCCAAGATGCAGCCCTGAGAGGGAGCCTCATTTAGAAGGATGTTGGATAGAAACTAAGCGGTTTCCAGCTGTAATGCTTTAAGAGATATGGGGGGGGGGAGAGAGAGGTTTTACAAATGAGTAAAAGTTTAATGGTAAGGATTTGCTGAACTAACAAATCGAACTGGAATACAAAGAAGGGAGGTATGAGGAGGTCCGAGGAAATAAGTGTATGGAAGTTATGTTATTGAAAATTAATGTGTGTTTTTAACTGTTTTTTATTTTGTATGTTTATTTTTCTTTTTTCTTGTTATATCTTAAAAACTTTTAATAAATATCTTTTTTAAAAAAAGAGAGAGAGGGAGCCTCATCTGCCTGTTTGTTACTGTCACAACAGGTTAACCAACAAATGGGGACAGTGACACTTGTGCCCCCCCAAAAAAAAAACAGGTCTCCAGTCTAGTGCTCTAAACTCAGTGCCTCAGCTGCCACTGTTTCCCATGGCATAAGCTACTTCCATGACATATGCTTGCCTGCCAAACTATACAATCACATAGAAAACTGAGAGCCAGCATGGTGTAGTGGTGAGAGTGTCAGACTAGGACCTGGGAAACCAGGGTTCAAATCTCCACTTGGCCATGAAACTCATGAATTGAGGAGAAGGGGAGAACCATGCACCTTGAGCTCCTTAGAGGAAAAGATGGGATAGAAATCCAGTAAATCCGGGTGAATTTGTGAAGGTGAAACTGAATTCTGTTATACATTGCGGTAAATCAATCAATACATAAAATAACAATAATATGGAGAATAATTTTTCATTCATTTATTTAAAAATCTTTAATACCACTTAATGTAGCAAACCCCTCTAAGCAGCTTACAGAAAAACAACAGAAATACCAACAACATCCATAAAATGTCCTAAAAACTAAATGAAAGGGAACAAGTCAGCTATATATCACAAATAAAATTGAGCAGTTTACAAAACAAAAGTAAAAATTAAGAGTCAATAGTCCAGGAGAGCTGGTTCAGAAAATAATAAAATACAGTGCAGATCTGGTTGGGGTTTTTTTTTAAGAGGTGCTAGCAGTGCAATGCGTTCCATTGATACTGCAGCTATATGTATGGATGACACAAGGCAACAGTTTAGCAGGATTCTCTCCCCCCCCTCAAGTAATTGGCATCATTTTTGCAATCAAATGAAATTAAAGAGCTAAGATGTCACCTCATATGCTTCTTATGCAATTAATTAAAATAAATAGTTATCCATTTCTCTCGGTTAAATATTTTGGCATAGCTCATTGTTAAAAATGGCTTAGATCTAAATAACTGTCCTCCTGCTCCACAGGGAATTTAAAGATTCCACAGATGTGAATAATTAAAACATGCAGTTGGCATTAGGAAGGAAACTATTACTTCCCACCACCAGCAGACACTTGTTACATTTGCAACACGTGACGGCTAAATGCTTCATAATCTAGAAAAATCCCTATATTGCATTTCCTTTATATTTATCATAGTTCAGCAAGGAAACCCTTCCATTTGGGAAATGCTCCTTCAGCAAATTATTTTATTGCAAACTACAGGTGTGTTGTTGCTTTTAAGTTCTTGAGAGGGAACCGATGCATTCAGTTAGAATTTTGTTTAAAAGGAAGGGGGGGATCTCCTTTTAAAAAAAAAAAGGCCTACGCTTCAGTGTGTTATAATACCACTAAAAACCCACAGTATTTAATTTATCAAACCTTCTGATAGTGAATGAACAAAGGTAAAAATAACAGGCTAGTTATAAACTAGTACTATGATGATGACATTGTGAATTATTTAAAAAGGGCATATTCAATGTGACCATAGAGCCATCAATCATAATAGACATTGATGAGAAAAAGAGGTTTCAGTCACTTCCTATCTGCCACGAGAACAATTCTATCTCACAGGTAGCTATGAAGTGCCGGATGACCCGGTGTCACTTGTATTGTTGCTCTACCCTTTGAGCGGAGAGAGTAGATTCTCTCAATATTAGAATCGAATGAGTAAATAAATTCTCAGTTCACTGCCACACTCCTTCAGAGTGCACACTTCAATTTGTCTAACAATAGAGAGGACAGAGAGGCAGAAATCTCTTAAAGCAAGGATGAATTTTTTATGGAATGTTCAAATCCCGCTGCAAAGAATAGGGGTTTTAAATGGTAGCAACACTTCTTTTAGCCGAAGCCCCCAGAGACAAAATCTTCGGGAAATGTTTTGTGTTGGATTCACAGGGCCGCTTCGAATACTTCCTTTCCCGGGAAAGGCTCTGCTTCTTTTTGCTTTTTTTTTATGAAGCCTGCTCCATTGTATACCACTGATCTTTTAGGGCAGAAAATTAAAGTGCTATGTTTCTTTTATATAAAAAGAAGAAGAAATAAGCAGAGAGAGAGAGTGACAGAGAGAGAGAGAGAGAGAGAGAGAGAGAGAGAGAGAGAGAGAGAGAAAGAAAGAAAGAAACAAAGAAAGAAAGAAAGAAAGAAAGAAAGAAAGAAAGAAAGAAAGAAAGAAAGAAAGAAAGAAAGATTCTTACAATGGCAAAAGCCTATTGTATGATAAAACCATTTGAGTCAACCTTAACTTTGACATTGCAAAAATAAAATCTATCACTGGCAAGGAGAAGATTATTGGTGAGGGAATTGCCAGTGCTTTATTTATTTTGGATTAGCCTAGAACCTGTTTTCCAATTGATCCCTCTCATATATATATACACAGTGGTACCTCAGGTTACATATGCTTCAGGTTACATACGCTTCAGGTTACAGACTCGGCTAACCCAGAAATAGTGCTTCAGGTTAAGAACTTTGCTTCAGAATGAGAACAGAAATCGTGCTCTGGCGGTGTGGCAGCAGCAGGAGACTCCATTAGCTAAAGTGGTGCTTCAGGTTAAGTACAGTTTCAGGTTAAGAACGGACCTCCAGAAAAAATTAAGTACTTAACCTGAGGTACCACTGTATTTCTTATTCTAGCTGCAAAAGATCAGAGTCCACCTGAAAAATAGTCCAGCTTCAATACATATGAAGAAAGTCCCCAGTCTATTCCCAGACTTCTCCTGCTGAAGAAGCTCATGCAGATGTTTGATAGAGACCTCTTCCTGTCCAGGGAGGCAGAACAGAATCAATTGCACTACCAGTCCAACTGGGTATAACACAATATCACAATGCTCGTAGTACCTTCCATTCCTTCTTTAGGAAACTGGGCATAGATGAGAAGGCACCAACAAACTTTTGAAAGTAAACAAAACTGCAGCCTTGTGAAAGCAGGCTTGGCCGTCCCCCAGCAATTCAGCTTGGTACGGTATTCGTGTGTCCAATCTCAAGGTTGCAGCATCGATTCCAGAGGCTGCCTCTCCAGTCATCTTTCTGCCCCTTTCTCTGAATCACAGCTGCACCCACCTACATCATTTATAGCTTTGAAATCTCCTCTGTAGCCTCGTACGGCACTCGGGGCAGGCGGGTGGGGTGGGGGGAGAAGCGCACCACCACTTTAATTGTTAATAACAGGTAAATCAAAGGTAAAAGGGAAACTAATTAATTTTCCCACTCACTTTTGTTTTACTGTTAGTGTTTTGAGGAAATATAACAAAACCCCATTAGTGTTAAGGTAGGACCATGAAACAACATAATATAATGCAAGGAAGACATTTAGTAGTGTAGAGGCATGTTAAATTACTAATTAACTCCAAGTTACTGTATAAGAAAGCATAGTAATTTACAGGATTATTGCAACATGAAACAGAGATTGCCACAAGGGTCAGCTAGGGAGCGTTTCCTTCTATACACTCCCCCCCCCCCCTCAAATGGTGGTTACTGTAAAATTTCTTCTCATGTTAAAATGGACTGTCCTTACCCACAGTTCATTGCTACTAATTAGCTGCAGTGAGGTTTTTTCTTGCAGTCATGCCCCACCCCCACCACCCAGGATTAAACAAGCAAATGTTACCAACTGATCAAAATTCTCCCTGCACGAAAGATCAATCTGTCCTTCTACAGTGTTGCCATTCAAGTGGCTGCCTCCAAACTCAAACACCTGTGCAAAGGAGTTACTAATAAAACAACCTGTCGTCTATTTTCATTACAGTTTTCGATAAAGTTTTTAAAAAATAAGAAAAGAAAAAGCTCACTTCTGCACCTCATCGTACAATTAACGGAACATTTTTATTCTAAAGCATACACATTCCAAACTTTGAAAAAAATATTGAGAGAGGGGGGAGTTCTGAAATTCTTATGCCGATTATATATATATATATATATATATATATATATATATAATCAAAAACCAGTATTTCTAAAATCTGATTAAACATTTATTTAAACAAGAAAGCAAGGAGAAGCTAGCATCTTTTAGTTTTACCTAAATATATAAGAAGAATGCCATAACTTTGATTAATAATTGATTAAATAAACCATCCTCACATCAAAGACAGGAAGGAGAGCTGTTCTACAGAAGAGCCAGACTATCAAATACCACTTTGTTGTCTTAAATGGAGCTCAGATCTGCAGCGTTCCATAGTGCTCTGCACATGAAAGTTTGAGGTTATAAGTAAGAGGCACATTTTTCTAAAAGAAATTAGCTCTTTTCCTTCCCCCCTACCCCCACCCTCTACCTTCTTTAATTAAACAAACACGGAAAGGATTTAAAAAAAAACCGTTGGGAAATTTGAGATCATCTCACAACCTTCCAGTTTCACTAGCTTTATGACTAATTTATGTTTAACCTTCTTGAGAATTTACGATCAGAATACACTTTTACTGTAAAATTCAAAGCCAGGACAACTGGCACCCAAAGAGCTCTGGGAGTTTTAAAAGTCTTTTAAACATGAAAGAGGCTATGGGATATTCTTTTAGCACATGCTAACAGCAAAAGTGCTCACTGAGTGCTCACTGGAAGGGCAGATCATGAAGCTGAGGCTCCAATACTTTGGCCACCTCATGAGAAGAGAAGACTCCCTGGAAAAGACCCTGATGTTGGGAAAGTTGGAGGACACAAGGAGAAGGGGACGACAGAGGATGAGATGACTGGACAGTGCTCTCGAAGCTACCAGTATGAGTCTGACCAAACTGCGGGAGGCAGTGGAAGACAGGAGTGGCTGGCATGCTCTGGTCTATGGGGTCACGAAGAGTCGGACACGACTAAATGACTAAACAACAACAACAGCAAAAGAACAGGATCAGGTCATCAACACTAAGGACCATTGAGAGATGGCGCAAGTCAACAGCAACCCCAGGTTGATCAGCTGCCACCAAACTAGATGCCAAAATTCTCTTCCTCCTTAAGGGTTGTTTTTGTTTGTTTGTTTTGCTTTAAATGAAAATCAGCCTTGGGAGGCTGTGCTTTGAAATTGCAGAGCAGCAACAGAGAGGGCCTGCTTAACTATTTCAGCTCCCACCATTGAGTTGTTCAAAATCACGCTTTCCCCCATCGACTTTTCTTCCTGGATGTTACTGTGTCAGGCTACCTGCACGACAAGCCTGGCTCCAGATCGGGCAGAACCCTGGTTAGCCTTATCCACAACCCTGAGGTTAAGAGACTCGTGCTCTATCGACTAAGCTATCAGGGATCGAGCCTGTTGTCATGTCCCTAAATACTGAATTTTGGAAGTCCGTGCCTATCAGTCTGGAAGGGAAATGAGACTACCCAACTATACTACAAAGGTTTCTGCATGCTCAGTAAAACTCCTAGGACACGCAGGCACTACAAGGTATTCCGTGTTGGTGTGAGGTTGAAGCCCTGAGCAGGAGGGCTCCTGCTAGGTGCTGGGAAGGCACATCTAGGTGGGGGATAAATCTGATTGCATTTTTAACAAGAAATCATCTAATTTGCAGGTGAATGAAACACAGCTATCATTTGAAATTCAAACTTCTCTGAATTATGCAACATGGTTTCCCACCCCACCCCCCAAAAAGTGTACAAAAGCACATATATTAAGAGAAAGCATGCATTAAAGTGCACATATTAGTGAAAATAGCATATAAAATATGTTATATTAAGGGAGGTTTCTTGCAAAAAAGCTGTACAAAACTGGCACTGCCTCCATTGTCTTCCCAGTGACCATTGGAGATTTTTCTCTTAAGTGAGCAGCATGACGACCTAGTAAGTGTTCTTCCAGTGGAGAATCATGCCAGTGCTTTGCACTGATTTAAACACCCTCACACTTCTGAAGACATCTTTGACCAGTCCCACCTGATAGAACTCCTACCCAATAACTGAATTCATTTGTATTTCAAATGCAGATGAAGAATGCAGGAAAAAAAGTAAACTTTACCTGTGACATGAGTACTGACAGAAATAAAATCTACAGAGTCTCCAATCAAAACTGGAGCCCATGGGTAACACAGAATAAGTGTCAACTATACTTTGCTCTTGAGTCCAGAGCATACCTAGTAAATTCCACACACGATTTTCTTATACCAGAGATACAAAAAGCAATTTGAACAGCATGAAGAAGGCAAAGGATAAACTTTATTTCCCAGACTGCAATTAGTCTAAATAAATATATATCTAAAATCTGATTTAATTTGTTTTCTCCAAAAGGAGATATCTATAGTAATAAGGTACATTATTCAACACTTACAAGAATCTTATCACTTTGGCATAAAGGAATCTGTATTTAGTGTTCCTACCTGTATAACTAATGTTGAGTGGGTAAATATTTATGCATTTGAATTCTTAGTTTATTGGGCTTCAACCTGGAAAGCCAGATTAAGAAAGTGAGCTATGGCACAACGTAAGGAACTGTCCGGACAGGGAAGTCTGCTGTGGTGTAATTATTTGGGAGATTCCAGTGGCCGTGTTGATAAAGAATAGAGTGTGATCAGGGATTCAGGCAGGGCTGATCATAGACATTGTTTGGCCTGAGGTAAAATACAAAATGGTCTCCATCCCGTTTCATGTTCAGGAGCTGACTTGACTGGCTGCTGAATCTTACTTTAATACTATCAATGGGACAGCAACCTCCATCTTACCCAGGGCAGCAGTGTGATTTAAAAGTCAAAGAACAAGTGGCACTCAGTTCTGTGCACCTAGCCATTGCTTTCTGCTCTGCATCTGCCACTTGAGGCAGACACCTCACTCTGCCCAATGGTAGAGCTGGCCCTCGATTCAAGGGCTCAATCAATGAATCTGTCTTCAGAGGGCTAGCTTTAGATGCAGGTACTGCATTAGCACATAACACCAAGCCACAGTTAATGCAAACCAAGGTTTGCAAGTCAACAACAAACCATGACTTTAGATTGTGGTTTGTTGGCAGTAAACTAACCATAGTTAAGTTGCTGGGCAAGGTTCACACATAATGCTAAGCCATGATTTAATAAACCATAGTTTAATAAACCATAGTTTGGAGTCATGTGACAAGTAGGCCAGAGGCTTGGACCCCAAGTAACACAGACAGAAGAGCGCTTGACTAAGAGGGCTTTTTCATCCCCTTCTCTCCATTTTAGCAAGAAAAAAATATGCGTGCATTGGATACAGATATATTTAAATATAATCTTGTTCGCTATTGCATCGTTGTACCTTTAAAGTGATCCAACATTTTGCTGTACACAGAGCACAGCAACTCAGAGAACCAAGAAATGGGCAGTCAGCGCAGCAGACACGGCGTTTGGTTTACAGATATTGATTGGATCAATGTCTTCAAGCAAAGCTCCTCGGCTTCTGCTTAACTCTGGCCACATTTTAAGCACATCCCTATTGAGCTGCTGCTTAAAAGCCCATCTCAGTGTGGCGTCTCTGGATCGGAAGCACAACATGAGAGCAACTTAAAGATCATGTGCCCCAGATTTCTCTCTCTCTCTCTCTCTCTCTCTCTCTCTCTCTTTATTACTATAAAACTCTTATCCTTAAAAATAAGAGTGATGATAATGGAATGGCTCTGTTTCGCTTTGCACCACAACTAAGTGTTGCCACCTTTGGAAAGGTTTCTGAGTGACAGCTCAGGTGCTCTGAGTGAACCTCACCCTGACACCTTTACCAGCAGGAGACCTGTGCCACTGGGCTTGTAGGACTTTCCCCTGCTGAGTAGGCCCTGCTCGGAGTTTCTCTGTCTTATTTGACCACTGCCATGCTGTGCTGGCGCCCGTTCAAATAAGAATATGAAAGTGCAGATACATCCTAAGTAAGCCATTGGGTCATAATTGAAGTGGCAGGGACATCACCATCAATCTATAGCCTCCTGTCTTCTTTGCAGGAAGCCTCATACAGATAACTCGCCAAATAATCATACTGATGCCGCACACTGTTGCGAGTCAATTAGATCCCAGAGATGAAAATCTGCGCATTTTGCAAATAATCTCAAGAAGATACCCGGGCTCGGCGTATTTATCTGCTCCGACACATTCACAACAATTTTCCAGTTCACATATGGGGAAATGATAACATAGGAAGGAGAAAATAGTGAGCCTCCCGAATCATTTGTATTAATAACATATTCACAACGCTCAACGTTAATTTTGCAGTTGGCAAAAGTCCTCAAGTTGTTGGTTTCCAAGAAGATTTGGCGCTCTCCATTTCCTCTATCTTCGAGGACCATCTTCGCTTCGGCACATAATTGCAAGCACTCCACGGGATCAAGTGTTTGATAATTAATGTGGCTAGTTAAATAAATAATGGCACCCATGCATTAAAATACTGTATAACAATATTGTTGCATTTAGATGTTTTTTATATGCGGGGCCTTTTACTATCTTCTCTGTCACTCTCTTGGTCTTTAACGAAATGAGCGATAATAGAACAGAAGGTATGAAGTGTGAGCTTGTGTGATCATTATGGAATTACAGTCTATACCAATTAAAATTCAAATTAAAGAATGCTGTTAAATTAGCAGCAAATTCCTCTGACCGTCTAAGGTCACAATAGCCATTGGCAGACCCAGATACACACCACACCACAAGATTTTCACTCTGTCAACAGTATTGCAATTTTATATTGTGAACAACCCTGAAATCCACTGGTATACGGTGGTATACAAATAATAATAATAATAATAATAATAGTCTGAAAGCTGCTGACAGTAAAGGCAGAATTGGCATTTAGGGTTGCATGGTGGCACTGTCAAGATATTTGGAAAGTAACAGAAGTTGGGCATAAATATCATTCTGACTTTCACTGTTATCTAGATTTCATTTTTTTTAAAAAAAAAAATGTTCCAGGCAAAAATATTTATTTCTTTTTCTTGCACCTACCATTTCTTCCAAGGGAGCCCAGCCAGGAAGGCTAATAACCTTCATAAACTATAGCACAACTAGAATCGCAATTCTCTCATCACAAAAAAATACATTAAAATAACAGCAATAAAAGAGACAGCTTAAAACCGTACCCACTATGTTCCAGTGGTGTAGTGTCTTAGTCTCGCTGCCAAAACAATGGAGGCAACTGAGGGTGACACACATTGTCCATCAATGGCTTTCTTGTGGTCCTCTAGATATTGCTCACATCAATGGCTTTCTTGTGGTCCTCTAGATATTGCTCACATTATCCCAGACCAGGTATAGGCAAACTCAGCCCTCCAGCTGTTTTGGGACTACAACGCCCTAGCTAACAGGACCAGTGGTCAGGGATGATGGGGACTGTAGTCCCAAAACATCTGGAGGGCTGAGTTTGCCTATGCCTGACATTGGCTATTCCTGGTTTAGTGAGTCCTTGCCTCTCTCTAGGAAATCAGAAATGCTAGGTTCTTCTTTGGCAATGCAACCTCCACTCCAGGCTTGCACAGCAGTAAACGCAGAGCGTGGCATCCACTGTGGCACGTGGCATTCATCATTTTTATCACTGTCATCCTGGGAGGACATTCACCCTGAACCAGAGCCTCCTCAATTCCTGTCAGCCTTCCCCCATCAACCAATTTAAAAGCTGCTCTGCCATCTTTTTTTATTCTAAGCACCAACAGTCTTGTTCCATCCTGGTTCAAGTGGAGCCCCTTCCTTTGATACAGGCCCAGGTTGCCCCAGCATGTTCCCCTGTGCCGAATAAATTCAAAACCCTTCCTAATGACACATTCATGACATCCATTGATACTAGAAATCTGTGCCTGTCTAGCTGGCCCTGTGGGTGGAACTAGTATCATTTCAAAGAAAGCTACCTTGGAGGTTCTGGCTTTCAGCATCCTACCCAACACCCTAAATTTGTATTCCTGGACCTACAAACAACTTTCTTATGCAGGACTCCTAAACAGCATCCTTCAGCTATTCAGCGACTAAGCTTTTAACATGATTTGTGAATATTTCTGGTGTATAGTGAACATCTCGTGATATGCTAGATGTTATAATTACATTAATTGGTATAACCTAATTTTGGTTCTAAGTTCATTTTGTTGCAGGCATACAGATGAAGAATAATGCTATCAAACTAAACAGAGTATAAAAATCCCTATTTTTTTCTCCAAGCTATAGAAAAAGATTTTTTTCCTTTATGTTCCCCCACATCTCAGATGCACATCATGAATGGAACATTTAGCCGTCCTCTTAATATTATGACATGGAGAAAATCACATTGTGGTTTAACCTATCAACAATGGAACAAAGCAATTATAGTGCTAAACAGAGTCCGGGAAGACCCAGTAAAGAGAAATCCAAGAAAATTTGGTGAAAATTCTTAAGGGGCCTTTCAATGTTTAATCATGCTTCGGGCCTAAATTAATATTCTGATTCCAATTCAAAAGACTGAACCACAAAGGTATATCTTTTGGGTGTTTTTAATAACCATAGTACAACACTCAGTGAATTAACAGCTGGTCTGACTGGTATTTTACTTCTTCTTTGCTTACTCAAGTAAAGCAGTTAATATCAAGATAATCATCAAACCAACATTAGTCAGACAGAGGGAGAAATTTATTTATTTTTTAGCAGTGCAATGTAGATTTTTTTAAAAGATGATTTTCAAAGTCCTTTGTGCATTTACTGAAGTCCTTTTGGTTGTGCATCCCCAGAACAAAGAAGATGTGCTTAGCTGGACTTTGTTAAGCATCCAAGGGAGTATCCAACCAAGGCAGTTTCAGAGTAGACTCACTGAAATCAATAGATGTGGCTCCCTTGCTGATTTCACCTGCTGATTCAGGAATGGGGAACCTGTGTCCCTCCATATGTTTTTGAACCACAATTCCCATCATCACTGACCATTGGGCCATGCTGGCTGGGGCTGATGGGAGTTGTAGTCAAACAACATCTGGAGGGCCACATGTTTCCCATCCCTGACGTAGTCAGACACAACGCATATATTGTGTTACCTAAATAAATACAGGCAACAAAGCACACAACATGCACACCCAATAATGCAGAAGGCAGTGGTGTGCAGTGAAATTTTTCCAGTGGACTAGGGGGACGAGGCTAGTCCCTTACATGTTCCTGGTAAATCAAAGTATTAAAGCCTGGTGTCTCCTTCCCAAAGCCCAGGAGCTTCTGCCCAGCTTAAGGAGGGAGACATGATGCTCATGCACAGGACATCAAGACAACACATGTGCGATCACTGCACACCACTGGTATGAATAGTAGTTTTCTCGCTTAGGTGCCAGTGGCACTCAAATTTTGAACCCCCTGATTAGGAGCCGTTTTATGCCTAGAAAACATCCAGAATTTTGCATCTTGTAAAGCCAGGGACTATTCATCTATTTGCACAGAAATGTTTTGGAATTAGAAAGCCCTAAGAATAATTGCCTTTCATCATGTACATGTTAAGTACATGTTAAGTGCTCTAGAAATAATAAATGATGAATCACTTTGCAGTTTTTAGGCCTGCACAAGCAGATAATCCTGTAAAATATTAGCTGCTAATTTTCCACATTGAAGACAACACTTTCTGATTTCAGTAGATAATTTCTGGATGGCTAGAGATCCTCTGGTTTGCAAACTGGGCTTGGGTTGGCATGTTATTTAGAGTAAGATAGTTGATGTAAGTAGAATGGAGGTGAACTTGCAAATACTTTGAGATTCACTCTTCACTACTTATCAATTAATACTGGGAGATCTGAAAACATTTTCTTCTTGCCTGGAAACAACATACTTATGTCCCGTGCATGAAAACTTATACAAGCTTTCATATCAATTAGAAAATTGGGAAGGTATTCTTTCCTGTTCCAAGTAATATAAGGAACCCAGTGCAAGAAAAGTGTAAGAAAAGCAACATGGTACCTTTTGACTACCTTAGTCAGCTTTATTTAATAGGAAGCTTGAAAAATGGCTTGATAGCACGGGTTCTATTGATCAACATCATGTCAGGGTAAAAAGGGAAATAAGAAATTGTGCCTTAGCTTTCTTTTTTCCTTCCCCCTCCCAGTCCCTTTTCCTTATGTGTCATGTCTTTAGGTTGTAAGCTTGAATCATAGAATCATAGAGTTGGAATAGACCACAAGGGCCATCGAGTCCAACCCCCTGCCAAGCAGGAAACACCATCAGAGCACTCCTGACATATGGTTGTCAAGCCTCTGCTTAAAGACCTCCAAAGCAGGAGACTCCACCACACTCCTTGGCAGCACATTCCACTGTCCAACAGCTCTTACTGTCAGGAAGTTCTTCCTAATGTTTAGGTGGAATCTTCTTTCTTGTAGTTTGGATCCATTGCTCCGTGTCCGCTTCTCTGGAGCAGCAGAAAACAACATTTCTCCCTCCTCTATATGACATCCTTTTATATATTTGAACATGGCTATCATATCACCCCTTAACCTCCTCTTCTCCAGGCTAAACATGCCCAGCTCCCTTAGCCGTTCCTCATAAGGCATCGTTTCCAGGCCTTGAGGGCAGGGACTGTCACATCAGTGACATCCGTAAGCCACTCTGGAAAACCTTTTGGTCAAAAAGGCGAGATAAAAATCCTTTAAATGCATAAATAATAAAAGGGGAGCAGGAAGAGTATATGCTACTTTGTGAGGTGTGTTCACATATTTGCAAATGTGTGTTATATGGTTTCTCATCAGTGCTATTTTTTGAGAAAAAGAAGGGCCAGCATGACTAAACTATTATATATCTTAATACATACATACTTCTGTAAAGGTGTATATAGATACAGATATACATTCTCTCTCTCACTGTTATGTATCCAACCCCAAGGTAATTATCTTCAAATATTGCTTTACGAAGCAGTGTTACAGTGCTAAAAGTAGTTGAAAAGGAAAAGCCCTAGTCTGTAGTATCAGTTAGTGGCTACTGCTGGAGGCAAAACATGGGATTAGATGGACTAGCAGTCTAATCTGGTATGGCAAATCCCATTGGTTTACATAATATTTGAAGACATTATCATTTAAGGTGTCTCTTCCATTATTCAAGCACATAATCACTACAAAGAGAGAAAATGTAGCACGGACAATGGAATGCATTTTCTATCTTTGAAGTGATTACACGGAATATAGAACAGCACAACAATCTTTCAGTTTGGCACTAAAAAAAAACCCCACAAGTATCTTTAACTATATAAAGTGGTGGTGGTGTTTTTTTAAAAGTGATATATAAGTAAGTACTGTCAGAGTTTCCTCTGTGTGTTTAATCCTTGGTATTTCTGTTTCCTTAGTATACAGAACAATGCTTAGGGATTTGTTTGTTATGTTTGCAACCTGGCCTGAGTTCTTGCTTGCTAAGCTACAGAAATACTGAGGGCACAACAGTGCAAAATCCTTTAGTACCTTATTCAGGCAAAAACAGTTAACTATGCACTCTCCCTTAAGTTAGGCACAGCATCCTGTCTCCCTCCTCCCTCCCTCTGCCCTTGTCCTGGGAGGAACCTTTCTGGAGGAGTGTGTGTGTGTGACCTTGCAAATAAAAAATTGACCCTCCAGATGTTTCTGAACAACAACTTCCACCAGTTTTGACCACTTTCCAGGTGGACTAAGGCTGAGGTGAGACGTAGTTCAAACAACTGGAACCCACTGCTGCCACCCTTAAATTCTACCTGTGGGGGGGGGACAGGTGGGTGATGTTTGCAAGGAGGAATTTAAGTGTGCCTGGCTGGATAGGCTTTCAGTCAACTGGGCAGGGCTCCTGACTGTGAGGAGAAAGTAGTCAAATATACTTCAAATGCCCCTTCACACCTCCCCACTAAGCGCATGAAGGTCTGGGGTGGGAGGGGTTTATACACAGTCTTACACCCCTCTACAGAGACCATGTACACTGAGCACTGTAGCTATTCAGCAGAAGGCATTCAAAAAATTTCATGCAACCATAAAGGAATGATCCTACCCACCTCTCTTCAGGTGGCATCATCCTTTGCACAAGGAACAGGCCAGTGCTTCTCTTCGAGAAAAAAAGTGCTGCATATCCTTGAGTACCTCCAGAAAAACAACAACCCCAGAGTAGGCACTCCTTCAGATACCCAGGTTCCCAGAAGCATAGGGCTTTAAAGAGAATAACCAGCACTTTAATTTTAATCTCTTTTAGCAATCTCTCTTTTAATCTCTTTTAATTATTGTATGTGAATTCTTCTTGATTTTGCTGTTTTATCTTTTGTAAACCACTTTGAGGGGTTTTTAAAAATGAAAATAGATAGCTAGTTGGGTTGTTAGCTAGCAAGATAGCAAGATGATAGATAGATAGATAGACAGATAGATATAGATAGATAGATGATAGATGATAGATAGATAGATAGATAGATAGATAGATAGATAGATAGATAGATGATAGATAGATATAGATGATAGAGATAGATGATAGATAGATAGATAGATAGATAGATAGATAGATAGATGATAGATAGATAGATAGATGATAGATAGATAGATAGATAGATAGATAGATAGATAGATAGATAGATAGATAGATATAGATAGATGATAGATAGATAGATGATAGATAGATAGATAGATAGATGATAGATAGATAGATAGATAGATAGATAGATAGATAGATAGATGATAGGGATAGATAGATAGATGATAGATAGATAGATGATAGATAGATAGATAGATGATAGATAGATAGATAGATAGATGATAGAGATGATAGATAGATAGATAGATAGATAGATGATAGATAGATAGATAGATAGATAGATAGATGATAGGGATAGATAGATAGATGATAGATAGATAGATGATAGATAGATAGATAGATAGATGATAGAGATGATAGATAGATAGATAGATAGATAGATAGATAGATAGATAGATAGATGATAGGGATAGATAGATAGATGATAGATAGATAGATGATAGATAGATAGATAGATAGATGATAGATAGATAGATGATAGAGATGATAGATAGATAGATAGATGATAGATAGATGATAGATAGATAGATAGATAGATAGATGATAGGGATAGATAGATAGATGATAGATAGATGATAGATAGATAGATAGATAGATAGATGATAGAGATGATAGATAGATAGATAGATAGATAGATAGATGATAGATAGATAGATGATAGGGATAGATAGATAGATGATAGATAGATAGATAGATGATAGATAGATAGATGATAGATAGATAGATAGATAGATAGAGATAGATAGATGATAGATATAGATAGATAGATAGATAGATAGATAGATAGATAGACAGATAGATAGATAGTCAGTCTAGAAATGGAGCAGAAACCAGGTTTCCTAGGTGCTCCAAATTCTGAAGAAACTTGGAAGAAAACCATGATCATGCCTTTCAACAGTTTGCATGATTCTAAGCACCTTTCTCTTCACATCTGAGAACAAAGTAAAGATTGAGTAATTACGAAAATCCCTAATACCAAAGGTCAGTGGTACACATGAGGATGGGCATCTCAAAGTGGTGGGGAAAACCCATACAGTGTTACATGCAACAGGCACGCACCTGACCATTTCCACCGACAAACTTTGCAGGCTGTGGATAATCACCAGATAGCAGGCCGAGGGGGTGCAGGATTACTGGTGGTTGCTAACTGTCCACATGCCTTGTAAAACTCCCCATAGCCAGATAAGCTCCTTTTTGTGGGTTGCTGACACATTTCATTCATCCTGGTGAATGCTTACACAAAATATTCTGCCAAAATAAACAGCCGGATTTGAAATTTGTTTAAAATGGCCCATACAAAACGACTAAAGTAGTATTAAGCAAAAATTATCTGTCCTGGGTAAATTCAGGATTTCCTAAACACAGGACTTTTTATTTGCGCCACAGGCAAGGGAAAAGCATATGTAGCTCTTTGAATTACGTGGGACTGGAGCATGGGACCATATATTTCGTTTCCGTTGATTTCAAGGTGCTCTGCTGTCTCAGGATGGCAGGAGATCTAATCTTTAAAAAATGGAAGCAAAACAGCCCCGCCACTGAGGGCAGGTGGGTGCCTTCTAAGCTGAAACGTGTAAACAAGTTATCGTATTGGTATGCTTAATCTAAAAAGGGGTGGGGGCATTCGCATGTACACTATAACAGAGTCGAGAGACTATACAGTAGAGAAGGCTGTTTTAAAAAGGCATCGCCTCATTCTGCCTCGCAGCGCAGGATTTAATGAGTTAAAGAAAACATGCCTTTTGTCACTGGAGGGAAGAGATGCTTTGACAACACTGAAGCCCTGGCTGAGCCCTGGTTGGTGAAACTGAAGCATCTAGCAATAGTCTCCCTCTGCCCCCCACCTCCCACCTCTCCCTTTGGTATTTCTACTTCTCTCTTTGATGCTTGCGGGGGGGGGGGGAGGGTGGAAGTGTGACACTGTTAAGTACAATATCCAAAGTGCTTAATCTAATTATGCCTATTTTGTAAGATTAATTATAATTAATAATTTAACATATTTTATCGTTTAAGTCAGTATCCGTTCTGATCTTTAACTTTAGAGAGCGCACTGTATACGTACCACATAATTAGGGCTTATGTATCACATAATTAGGGCTAAATACTAGGAAATCAGGCTAATTAGACCAAATCAAACTGAATTATTTAAGGTTTTTTTTTTTCCCTTTCCTATTTTAGAGGTAGACTATTTTGTAATTAAAGACTGATTCCATTTTCTTGTTCTCCTCACACGTCTCACTTGTCTTTGAGATGCCTATTATAATGAAGCATTATAAAAGTGTTTGTCACGGAAGTGCAGCGATAGGCCAGCCTAACAAGCAGGCCAGTGACAGCATTTCCAAAGGACTGCAGAGTGTGACTAAAGTGTCCGCAGCGTATTGTTAAGGATCTGAGCAAAGTGGACCGGAGGGAGCAAAGGCCACACCTCCACCTGCACTTCAGCCAAAAGCTTTACATACAATATATATTCCCTTTGGAACCAGAAACGGGCAATGAGCCAACGATGCACAGGAATGGGAAATCATGCTTTTGTTTTGTTTTGTTTTGTTTTTAATCTAAACTTCAGCTTCACATCCACACTCTCGTTGGAATTTGCATGCAGTTTCTAACAATTCACCAGGGGAGGGGAAGGAAATCCCTCACATTAATTCACGTGTTCCTGCCAAGCCATTTTCATCCTTCAGGAGAAGCCTGTCTATGCTTTACATTAAAACGAAAACCATTCAGTCCCCGCAGACCCTTCCAAGTGTTCCTATTTTCCAGCGACACAGTCCCAGATTTACAGAAGCCATCCCAGTTTCTGATTTGATCCCAGAATGTCCCTCTTTTCCTTAGAGAGAGAGAGCAGCGGTGGAAAGAGAGAGAAATAGAAAGATGGGCTAGCAAAAGCAAGGGAGTGACTCTGGCCTTACTCACTTTTGGTTCTTACTCTGCCAACTTCTGGCATTTGGGACTACAGGCCACAACACTTTCTCGACGTTTCAAATATCCTCACTGGCCCCATATGGCTGATGCCCCTTGAACTAATAGCATGCTGAACTGAACAATTGGTAGAAGAATGCAGACTTCTTCATAGGCTGTGAGGTGATCCATAGCTATGTGGCTCAAAAAGCTTTTATGCATGTATTTTAACCAGCTTTTAAAAAGCTGCTCATTGGCAGAGACTTTTAGTTATATTGCTAAAACACTATTAATACCAAAGAAAACTATCTCAATAATAAAAGCAGACACGCCAAATAAAATGAGGAGATGCTCCAAATAATTGTTATTATAGTGTTAACAAATGTGGGAAGCAGCACTACCGCACCTAAGCCTACAGTCCTCCGCTTTCTTGCTCAAAAGTAAGCCCTACTGGGCTTACTCCCAGATAAATTGGTATCAGGATCCCAGCCTTAGGAGCAAATTTAAATTCTACTGTCTCTTTCCAAAAAAAGGGGGGGGGTTAAAAGTGCTTAGCTTTGGTTGGATTGTTGTTTAGCTTTGAGTAAAAAACAAAAGCCAGCAATAGATTTCTGAGGAGGATTCCTAGTACAGTGGTATCTCGGGTTACATACGCTTCAGGTTACAGACACTTCAGGTTACAGACTCCGCTAACCCAGAAATAGTACCTCGGATTAAGAACTTTGCTTCAGGATGAGAAGAGAAATCGTGCAGCAGCGGCAGAAGCGGGAGGGCCCATTAAATAAAGTGGTGCTTCAGATTAAGAACAGTTTCAGGTTAAGTACAGACCTCCAGAAGGAATTAAGTATGTAGCCAGAGGTACCACCGTAAGTAAGTAAGTAAGTAAATATCGCACCAACTCCTTCACAGAGTTTCTAGCCTGATAGCTCAGAGTAATCATCTGAATACACAGTTGCTAAGGATTGGTTCAGAGGAAACCCAGCTCCAAGCAGAGCAATTTTCAAGCTTTCCCAAATAAAACGCATCAGCTGTCATTTAAAATTCAGGTAGCTAACCATTTTATCAGTGCACATATTTAATCTATTAGAAATATAATTAGAAAAATTAAAGCAGGCTTAATGTAGATTCTAATTCCAGCAACACGGGCCTTATCATTATGCCATTTCTGTAGCAAATTATAAAGAATGTCTAAATGGTGCCAGTTGGCTGCTGACTGATAGCTGAACCCAGATAATTAAGCCGTTAACCATGTACTTCAGTGGTCAACACGGTTATATATCTTTGTCCCAGCTCTGCCCCTCCTTCTTGCTTCCACAGATCTCAGGGGAACCAGATGAATGGCCCTTGACACTACCAGGCAATACAGACAACTGATTAGACATAGACCTGGACCACAGGTATACTCAATTATTCACTTTTCTGAGATCCAGGCATTTTCTGATTCCAGAAAAGGGTCAGGGCTGTGAATTTCATACGTTCTGTATTTTGAGGGAAAATGTGTTTAGGCTTGTTAAAGAACTTACAGCATTCTATTACCTGAAAACAGAGTCATTTTTATTGGTAAATAAAGCAAAGATTTTGTTCTTTCCGTTGCAAAAGCATCACCATGGTGTGTGTGTTTTTTGCAGTACAGAGCTTACTAAAAAGTGAATTTTATTTAGTGCCATTATAGTGTTGCTATGACTATGATTAGTCATTTTTAACATTTCAGAAAAGGCATCAATTTTGAAAAGGAAAAAAAAGCCATATGAGCTATAGAAAAGTCCCCAACAGCTCTTCAGGTTGCACTTCAAGGGACACATGTAAATGCCTGTTAAATTTCAAGTCCTTATGTGACACCAAAAACAGATGTCCTAATTGTGTGAAGACATTTTTTTATGCAGGGCTTCTGAAGTTGCTGTACATCCATGTGAAGTTTCCCGTTCACAGCTCCCCATCTTTGCACTGCAGGAAATCAGAGGAAATAATTGCTGAGGTGGACAAGTTGCTCACTTGTAACTGAAGTTCCTTGAGTGGCGATCTGTGTGGTAACACACAGAGAAAAGTTTGCACCTGTGCCATGGATAATTGTAACAAGCTCGACTACATGGGTGTCTTGGCAATGATGTCCACCCCTTCAGCTCGACTCCATGTTTAATTATTGCACAACATTATAGTGCCACTGCCCCAATAATCCACGCATGTTCACAGAATTATAGAGTTGGAACGGACCGTGAGGATCATCTAGTCTAACCCCCTGAAATGCAGGGCCATGCAACTGTTTCCATATGGGAATCGAACCTGCAACCTTGGCTTTATCAGCGTCACGCTCTAACCAACCAAGCTATGACAGATTACAAAGTTTTAAAACATTAATACATGCATACTGAATAAATACGTAAAGGTAAAGGGACCCCTGACCATTAGGTCCAGTCGTGGCCGACTCTGGGGTTGCAGCGCTCATCTCACTTTATTGGCCAAGGGAGCCGGCGTACAGCTTCTGGGTCATGTGGCCAGCATGACTAAGCCACTTCTGGCAAACCAGAGCAGCGCACGGAAATGCTGTTTACCTTCCCGCCAGAACGGTACCTATTTATCTACTTGCACTTGGACATGCTTTCGAACTGCTAGGTTGGCAGGAGCTGGGACCGAGCAACGGGAGCTCATCCTGTCGCCGGGATTCGAACCGCCAACCTTCTGATCGGCAAGTCCTATGCTCTGTGGTTTAACCTACAGCGCCACCTTGAATAAATAAGAGCAGGTAAAACTACGGAGTTAAGGTTACCAACATAAGACCTAATGGCAGACTACTGTCTCGCAAATGTCCAGGTAAAATAAACAGGTCTGAGACAGGTGACAAAATGCCAAAAGTGCTGGCACTTCAATGGGGCTTAGCCAAAGGAGAAGATCCCAAGCTTGCCCACTCACAGAGAGATGCCCTAATGTCAAGGCATTTTGTCTGCATGAGTCCTGAAGCGAGCATGAAATTAATGCAGGTGGATTTCCAGTTCTTTGTTGCTATCAACAGAAAAGGCCATACTTGCCAAAATCTATGGGTGTAATCTCTGAACTAACATGAGAAAAGTTTTCAAAGTTTAACACAAGCTATTCCTACACACTGGAATTCTCAGGACTTGCTTTTTGACTGTTCTGTTGAACCCCTACTAATTCAAAGTTCAAAATGCTCCCAGACACATGCTCTCTTCATGAGCTTTCTCTTTCATTCTCTTCTTACACAAAAGAAGAAGCAGAAAAAGCTTTCAGCACACACAGAAAACCGGCACTTTCAGTGGTGCAGTCAAGTAATTTTAGGCAGTGGATTTAATGTTCTTGGGGCAGGGCGGGTTAGGTGGCAATATGTATTTCTTGACTTCAAAATTTGACAAGTTCTGCTGTGTTTAGGGGCTCTCCTGTTCATTCTGCTGAACGGGTCCCTGGATTTCTGCCTCAAAGTGCTGCCCCAATGGCACTGTGTAGCACTGCAGACCCTCCTAGTGGCCGTATTTTCCAGGAACAATCCTGGATTTCCAGAAGCCATCCCCATTTCTGATTTGATCCTGGAATGTCCTGCTTTTCCTTAGGACATCCCTATTTTCATCAGAGAAAAGTTGGAGGGAATGAGCGCTGTTATTTCTGGGAGCTATTCCTTGGCCTTCCTTGGGTTCAGTCTTCCTCCATACGGACAACCTGAAGCCTGGTCCTTTGCATGTCAGCCAAACTATGTGCTTGCCTCTGTTTTCAGCTCTGGCAGGATCTGCCTGAAACAATATCCCTTTACAAAGCCTGATCCTGCAGAATGTCTTGATCTGCAACAGCTATAGTCATGCTCCCAAATAACTATAGATATGTCAGTAGCTCACTGTTTCCTTTGTTTTGGGTTTCTCCTCCCTAGGCACTGATTTTATGCAGAACAGTTGTAATGCATTCTTTTACTCTCTCCTAAAATCTAGCCCAGGGGTCAGCAAACTTTTTCAGCAGGGGGCCGGTCCACTGTCCCTCAGACCTTGTGGGGGGCTGGACTATATTTTGAAAAGAAAAAAAATGAACAAATTCCTATGTCCCACAAATAACCCAGAGATGAATTTTAAATAAAAGGATACATTCTACTCATGTAAAAACACGCTGATTCCTGGACCGTCCATGGGCCGGATTGAGAAGGCGATTGGGCCGCATCTGGCCCCCGGGTCTTAGGTTGTCTACCCTGATCTAGCCCTTTTCTGAGTAGTAGTAGTAGTAGTAGTAGTAGTAGTAGTAGTAGTAGTAGTAGTTTTACCTCAGAAAGAGTACCTTAAATAATATTCTCTTGTTACTTGGAAGAAAAGCAGGGAACAGATTTGAGGATGCTTCTCCTCAACCATATAAGTTATATAAGACAGAAAGTTGGGGGGGAGGAAAGATAAGCATTAAGAAAATGTGGGTGAAGTCTGTACAAAATAAGCACGTTTTGAATTGTATTGCATAGGAGAAAAGTTGTGGTCTCTACAATACCACTACAGAGGGCAGCAACAGACAGCACAGGCAAGGGCATATATTTCTACAAAGCGAAGGAGTTGGGTGTAGCCTAATAGTTTAGCCAGAGTAGGGAATTTTCTAGAATGCAACAAATGCTTGCTTATCATAAATTTAATCCTTCTTTCTATATTAGTAATCAAAAGAGTTAAGAGCAACCAGACCCACTTTAAAAAGTTAAGCTAGCTCATTCTTTCAATGTATAAATCCCAGGTTTCAAAAATAAGAAGCACAAAATATGAGTCATGTACCAGGCCATATGGCAGTGCAATAATGTCTACTTACACTTTACCATACTTCTTTTTAAAAAGAACTTTTTGTAACACATGCACAGAAGCCTGAACAAATATTTCTTTCCTGTGTGACTTCCGGGCACTCGCCTTCTTGTACTCAGTGTGAAGAAGGGGAAAGTTACAGTATATAAGTTGTGGGATTTTAAAAGCATATTAATAATTTTATTTTGCCAGTAAAAAAGGGGGGGGAGGATTGCTACATTTTGTTCTTACTCTGGTTCCATGCAAAGGAAGGCAGGAAAGGCAAGAAAATGACTGACAAAAACTGAAGCAGTTCAAAGAAACTAATGGAATAATTAGTCCTAAAAAAAGACTAAAAAGGCTGAAGAATTCATGATGTCATAAAAAAAGCAGAGCCACTTAAATTGGATTAGAAAATAAAAATGACATGAACATTGTAAATATTCACAGATCACATCATTGACGTGTAATGTGCCGTTAAATGATGTCAAATTAAAGGGGAAATTACATGTGTAAGGACTAGGAAGAATAAAGGGAGACATTTTAAAGATGCTCAATCCTTCAAGTGAAACCCCCCTCGTGAATCAGAACTCATCACTGCATGGACTGGGGATAAAGCATAAAATAAAATGCAGGAAAGAAAACATAAGGTTAAAGCATTCCAATTTAAAATTGGCAATGAATGGCAGTTCACTACAGCAAAGCCTCTCTAAAAGATATGATTCATCGATACGATTCTGTGTGGTTCTAAGTGTTGCCCTGATTTGTTCATTAAATCCCTCTTCCCAATTAGTCAGATTTTGTGTGTGTGTGTTTTTCTGTCATGAAACTGTGCAGAAAATATATATATATATACTTTCCCCAAAGAGATGCTACACAGAAAAGGAATTTTGCTCCCATGGTCATTTAAATTTGACTAGGTTTATCTCAATTAATATGCCGGTACATGATTCAGTAGGAATGTTAAGGTGGCATTTAGAAATCCCAGCGCTGCTATGCTGGTAAAAGTCATAAGGGAAAGCTTAGTGGTCTAAGGCATCAAGTTTGAAATATCTACTTTCTCTGGAATCACAGGTTCAAGTCCCAGTTGGGAAGGCACAGCCTTTCGTTCTTTTAAGACAGGTAAATTCATCACTATATAGTTTACTGTCTTGGGGGTCTGTGGGGGGAGGGAGTGCAGTGGAAGCAGGAGGAAGAAAGTACGGATATACAGACAGATTGACGTCCTAAATACAGGCATGTTTCCATTCTGAATTAGTTATTCCCTGTTTTATGTCCACACTATTCCATTCACATGTAGGAAAGGGTTCATACATAGTGAGCTCTACCTTTAACGAAGGGCGATAAAGAACTGGGGCTGGAGGGGACACGGTCATAGGATAAAATGCTCTGAACATTTTCACTTGCCAGGCTATACAAAAAGCAGGAGGACATCCACAATGATAACCGACAAGCAGGCATGTTTTCCAAGAAAGCCAGTGGTCTATTTCACATTATGTATGTATTTATTTAAAATATCTATAGTTTGTTGTTCTTTATTTAACTTGATAATGTGCCTCCATGTTGGCATGTTGATGGTACGTTTATGTCTTTCCTGTGCTGGGCAACATATTGTGAAGCTATTATTAATAATAATTCCACAGATTAGGGGCCATCACTGAAAAGGCCCTCTCCCAGGCTGCCAACCCCATTAAACCTCTGAAGGCAATGAAACAACCACTAGCGCCCCTCAGTTGATCTTTACATGCAAAGGGATCTGTCAGGTACAAGGTTTTTAATTGGGTTTTGTGTATTTATTTAGGAACTTATACCCTTCTTTTCAAAGCAAAACAAAAACAAAAAAACAGTCCTCACAAAGTTGTTTGCATTATCAAACATTCTTAAATACCATAAATAGAATTAAAAACAAATTTTAAAAATCAATTATCGGAAACGGTACACTAATAAAATACTGTAAAACTGATTGATTCATTGTTATTTGGAAAACAACTGCCAACAAATTCCTATATATGGGCAGTGGTTGGGAATTATGGGTATTATAGTCCAGTAACATATGGAGGGCACCACGTTGGCTACCCTTGCTCATGGCCGGGGTCAGCAAACCTTTTCAGCAGGAGGCCAGTCCACTGCCCCTCAGACCTTGTGGAGGGCCAGACTATATTGGGGGGGGGAATGATGCAAGAGCACCACGAGCCCCGGTGGCTGCTTACCTGTGTCTTGCGAGCGGCAGGGGCCGCCGGCGGTGGCGGCAGGATGATGAGCGGTGCACAGAAGGGCTCCAGAGAGGGGCTGCTTAAAATGGCGGCCACTCAAGTGCTGCTGCTGGCACCAGCAAAGCCCAGCCCCCTTCCTCCTCTAGGCAGGGCAGGGAGAAGCCAGGAGGAGGGAGGGAAGAGCCACTGCCACCAC
This sequence comes from Podarcis vaucheri, assembly GCF_965113315.1. NCBI lineage: Eukaryota > Metazoa > Chordata > Lepidosauria > Squamata > Lacertidae > Podarcis > Podarcis vaucheri. The sequence goes on from NC_138759.1 coordinate 107,818,439, forward strand.
CGCCATATGAGGGAGAGGGAAAGAACTGGCGATCCACATGGCAATTCCCGGACCGTCCACAGGCCGGATCCAGAAGGCAATTGGGCCTGATCAGGCCCGCAGCCCTTAGTTTGCCGACCCATGATCTATGGTATCAAGGTGCCTTATTCTAAGTTGTTTGTATACTTAACTAATGTTCTCATCAGTCATGAAAATGTTCAGAAAGTGCAACGCATGTGGCCCTCACCCCAACATTTGTGTCCCTGCCAGTTCTGCCCCAAATCTTCCTGAATTTAGCAATAGTTCTGAAAGAGAGTTGGAGGTTCCTCCAGGTAAACCCCTCACCTGATTGGATGACAGAGCCTATGGACATCCCACTGTGTATTCATAGTGCCCACCTTCAGAACTAAGGGTGAATGTGCAGAGATGAGGCAGAGGCAACAGACACACAGGTCCAGCCTTGCTTCCCCCTCATTTTCCAGGACACGTCCTCTTTTCCATGGGCATGTAAAACGAGAGTCATCAAAGCGATCCATCGTTAAAAGCAGAAGTTGGAAAATGTGGCCCCTTTTTGCTTTTCAAAATATGGCAACCCTAATATGCATATGATGTTCTTATCCTGCACCCCCTGTCACCACCTCACAAAACATAGTGTAGCATAGTAATCTACAGTCTACGTGTTCAAATTTCCTGCAGCCACTTCTTTGAACTGCTTCTCTCCATGTGCCCAAGCTCTGCTTCACTCTATCATTTAAAAAGGAAGTTAAAGGAGTGAGCTATTTGGTGAGCTACCCAGAAGAATCCTTTCAGACTTGATTTCATGGTGGCTCCATGAGGAATAAAGGCTGAACCCAGAGGCGAGCTCTACCATTAGGCAGAGTGAGACAACCATCTCAGACAGCAGATTTTGGTTGTCGTAAAAGGGCAAGAAGCTGTTCATTGTTTAATTTAGTATTATTGGGTTGTTTAGTTTTGGTTTGGGGGGGGTTACAGCTGGGGTGGAGTGGAAGAGGGGCTTATGGGAATCTCAGCCTCAGATGCTTAAATAACTTGCCTGGCATTGGATGCCACATATATTGGCAAGAGAGGGGACACACCATTTGGTGCTCTGCCTCAAGGCAGAAAAATGCCTTGGGCCAGCTCTAGCTGGACTACAGCTGCTCATTGGATGACATCAGTAACTAGAGATGCCAAAGACTGAACTTGAGGCCTTCTGCACGATAAGCATATGTTCCACCCCTGAGCTACGGTCCCTCACCCAGAAGGAATAGTTATAGCTTGATGTTTCATCATCAAAAGATTGGAATTAAATGTATTAATTTATTTATCCAACAATTCATACAAAATATTTATATACCGCTGTATCACAAAAAAAAAATCACAGGAATATAAAAATATAAACCCAGACAATAAAATCGTAAAAGGTTTAAAACAAGTTAAAAGCAAAAGAAATTGAAAACAAACATAAATAGGCTATTGAGGAGAATGTACTCTTTAATTGCCTGCATAGGCCTGGTGGAATAGAAAAGTTTTCAGGAGGCGTTTAAATGTTGGCACAGAAAGTGTCCTCTGATTCTCTATTGAGAGGGTGTTCTTCAGGACTGAGCCGATAACACGAAAGGCTTGGTTTCTCCTTGTTGTCAAATGAGCCTCACCAACTTGGGGAATGAACCAAGGCGCTCCTGCAGATGGTCTCAGTGACTGAGCTAGAATATAAAGTGGAATACCTCAGGCAATCCCTGTGGCAGAGTTGCCATATGTCCTCTTTTTCCAGGACACGTCCTCTTTTTCATGGGCAGAGTCGTCACAGCGATCCATAGTTAAAAGTAGAAGTCGGCAAATGTGTCCTCTTTTTTGCTTTTCAAAATATGGCATCCCTACTCTTATCCTGGACCCAAATTGTTCAGGGCTTTGTAAATCAATACAAGAGCTCTGAACCTAGCGTGGCAGCAAATTCCACCCATCTTGCAGGAAGGGGAAGGGAACTGATCCCCAAAGCAGAAAAGTGAAAGGGGACTTCTTCTTGAAAGGACTCCCTAAGTCCCAAGCAGTTGGATCAAAAAGCTGTGGTATCAACAGATTGTCTCTGCTAGCGCAGCACTTCAGCAGCAGCCAACTTTGGCCTCAGACCAAGTAAACTCTTGAACATCACTGTTCTGTTTTGAGTGCTGATTTCAGCTGAGGCAAAGGTATAGAGGACATCTCGATGAGGGGCTCAGCCTAGCGTCTCCATGAAAGCAGAGTTCAGATGGTGCTTCAAGCAGCAGCCATCCTCAAACCAAGTCTTAAATGGGAGCTACAACTCAGTGGCCAACTTGCCTTTGATGAAAGAAGACTCTTCACTTAAAGGGGGCCAGGCTGCTTCAGCAGTCATTGCTACCAATGGAGTCGTGGAGAAATTCATGTATCTCACCAAAGAACTCAAAGGTGATCTAATTGTGTTATGCTGTTTTATCTTCAGAGCAACCATGCACTGTCTGATTAGGTGAAGACAGGCATGGGAAGCCTGAAGCCCTTCAGATGTTGTTGGACTCTGCCTCCGAAAACTATAGTGCAACAGTATCTGGGGGAGGGGCGCAGGTTTCCCATCGCCTCCTCAACTTAATCAGCTGTGAATGGTTGCTCTGAAGACAAAAATAATAACACCATGAGGCCATCTTTGAGTTCTCTGGTGGAACACACAGAATCACAGAATGGTAGAGTTGGAAGGGACCATGAATGTTCTCTTGTCCAACCGCCCGCAATGAAATGACTTGCCCATTATGGGGCTCATGTGTCTCTAATAAATACAGATTCCTTCAGAGACACTTTTCTAGTTCTGAAATATAACTGTAACACCTGTGTTCCTAGAACTAAATAAGCTGCCACAATCTTTGAGAAAATTGTGATCATGGTTTAGAATGCATAGACATTTGAAGAATGTACGTATATTCCATTTCCATGTGTTCCGTATCCTTGTAAACCGAGAATGCAAAATTAACTTCCCAAATGAGCATTGTTAGGCACTGTGTATCACACATAGCACAAAGAATAATTCATCAAGTGCTAGGTCACAACCTGCAGAAACTCCTCTTAAAGATTGATCCTGATTCGCTACTCTTGGATTTAATTGCTGCGGGTGACTGAGTGGCAGTATCAATGTTGAATCACAAGAGTTAGTACAATAGTAGCTGCCTCCTGCATTACATCAGAGAAGAGTATATTTTGAGAGTGAAAACCTAGGCTCCTTTTCTGCATCTCTAAGATAAGCAAATCAGTACATTAGGAACTGGAAACCCCTTAAAAAAAAGACTACAAGCAAATAATTTTTCTGTCTTATGTAGGAAATAAATAAGTAATTGTAACCTCTTTTGCATGCTTGTTATAAAGTACTGTGGATTACAATTCTAGATTGGGTCTTGTTCAACTTAATATATTGTAGTGTAATTGCCAAATGCAAATGAGATACTGTACAGCTTTCCAGTAGAGTTAAGGCAAGCATTTTACATGTTACAGTGAAGTGCTATTAAGAAACAAATCACAACAAGGCTTAATTTAGTTGGGAGACACAATACTGGAGCCCTATCATAGGTGACAACATAATATGCTGTCTTCTTGTTCTATTATACCAATGGATGTATACCTCATAGAAAGAGGCTTAAGTGATGGAATTGAGCCATTCGTTTCTTAAAAGTGATCCCATTACAGAGTCAAGTAAATTCTTTAAAATCACTTTCATTTCAAATATGCTTGAGTAATCATGACAAACAACCACAATGTACAAAACAATGAAAATTTAGCTGATTAGTATTATAATAATGCATACTGAGGTTTAGGCACAGTTATGAGTAGGACTGGTTGAAAGTGGCCAACATACTTGCCCTAAATTCCCTGGTTTATGCAATATTGCAGAATGTATGGCACCAGGTGTAGGTCTCAGGCATAGAAAATATATTTGCTGAGCTGCAGCTGCCGCCCTATAATAGTTAGAGACAGTTCTAGGGAATTCTTACTCCTGCCAAATCTGGTCCCCCCAGAAACCAATAGGTGCTTTGCCAGCTCTGTATAACTGTTGCTTTTAAAAACTTGGTACCTCAGTCTGGGCAACTCATCTGCGACAGAACTGTCTTGCTTTTTCTCCAGAATTTGATCTGCATCCCATCTTAGACATCATCCATCTTGGGTCCTTGCCTCATCCTTTTCTTCCTGTTGTGGAGCACCAACTTTTAAAATCCATGCTTGTTTGCCTCCGACTGGCCCTGGTGGGCCTGAACACAGAATTTTCACCCAGCCAAATGAAGTCATTTTTTACCTAAATGTATACCTGAAGGAGCATCTCCACCCCCATCGTTCAGCCCGGACACTGACGTCCAGCTCCGAGGGTTTTCTAGCTGTTTCCTCATTGTGAGAAGTGAAGTTACAGGGAACCAGGCAGAGGGCCTTCTCAGTAGTCGCGCCTGCCCTGTGGAATGCTCAGATGTCAAAGAGATAAACAATTATACAACCTTCCGTAGCCATCTGAAGGCAGTCCTGTATAGGGATGCTTTAAATGTGCAATGTTCTATTGTGTTGTTGTTATTGTGTTTTTGTATACCCTGTTGGAAGCTGCCCAGAGTGGCTGGGACAACCCAGTCAAATGGGCAAGGTGTATATATATATCACCATCATTGCTTTTTCTTGTAAATCAGATTAATTAGTCCGTGGTGCAGATTTGTTTGAAACATAAAAACCGGTACATTTTTTTAGAAATCAAATGCCACTGTTCACCTCACTTCCATGTGGCATCGAATACAACGCAGTGTAAGAGATTACGTCATCATGTGATGCTTTTCCATGCATCCTGCCTCATATCACCAGCAGGGCAGGAGTAGCTGAAAACAAAGCAGACAAACATCACATCATTTGTTGTGCTGAATCAGACGTGATAAGGAAGAGAGAACAAAGAGATTCTGAGCAGTTGTGTCTCTTAAAATGTCCACTTCTGCCTAAAATGTCCCCATCACCACACAAACCAGCTGTCGTCTTTTTTTCCGCCAACATTCCAGGCCCAGGATGGATGGATGGATGGAGGGATGGATGGAGGGGTAAATAAATAAATAAATAAATAAAAACAAGGCAAGGCGCACACCAATAGGTTAGCTGCAGTGCAAAAGAGAATCCAGCTCGAAAGCAATTCATTATTAATGTCTGAATATTCTTGCTAAACAGTTCTGATTATTTCACAAGAAAGAGGTCAAGGTAGTGGAGAAAGGGATTTAATCAAATAAACTCTCAATCTCTCTCCAAATAGCATTTTCATCCGGCTGCGTGTAAATTCATCAGATGACTAGCTTCCAAAAGCACAGGCAAGGTTAATCTGCTATGACTGTTAAAAGTTCTGGGATGTGCTTACTGAATGAAGAATCAAAAACAGGACTGAAGCAACCAAGTTGCTCCAAATCTCTCTTTTGTCTTCCCTTCACTCAAAAGAGACCCAACACTTCGCTTTATTTAAAATGAAATGGAGATCTCAGATCTAGCTAAACAGCTGTTTCACTAACTTCACAAAGAATTGTTTATTCTGGGATGAGCCTGTCATTTAACCATCAGAGGTATCAACAGGCCATTGCCAGTGAATTATCACATGAGTTTTAGAATCTTAAATGATTAGAAATTCCTAGCATAACTGAAGCAGTCACACTAAAAGGAGATGCTTTGAGGTTCCTCTAACAGCAATCATATATGTGTCTACTCGGAAGTAAGTCCCATTAAGTTCAATGGGGCTTACTCGTGGGCAAGTGTGTATGGGATTGAAGCCAAAACCTCCAGATTAATAATACACTTCTCTTATTAAGAAGCTGTGACCTATGAAATGTGGTGAATATTTTGTGCTGATACTGTGAGATCTGGATGGGAAGATGGTCCTTATTAAACAAGACTTATGTCAGCTTGCCTTCTTCTAGGCCTGATTAATCAAATTTGTTCGGGTGCCATAATGCAATATTTTAATTTAGGCTCACTCACAATGCAACTCTTTATTATTATTTAATAATAAAATAAAGGCAACCACATATTCCGAGTATTCTACTATAAGCTGATAGGTGCATAAACAAATAAGAAAATAGGAATAGGATCATTTAACCCTGTTCTGCTTAGAGTGCCTGCAGGTATTAAAAAAAGAATGTGCTATAGATTAGAGAACTAAAATCAGGCTGTGACAGATTGTCAAGGGTTTTATTTGAAAACACATCCTTTTCAGATATGCCAATACCTGAAGTACAATCAGCGATTAGCTAATAAACTCTGAAACAGCAATCTCAAGAACACTTATTAACAAATAAGTCAGTGGAGCTTTCTTCCAACTAAGCATGCTTAGTTTTATACTGCTGGAAATGTTTATGAGTAGCCTCATTCCTTTAAAATTTCCAGGAAAAACAGAAGTAAACGTTGTGAATCTAAGTGGTTACTTGGCAAAACCCTTGTTCACTTGAGTTTCTACAATATTCCCTTTGATCTAATTTGAAGAGGTTGTCCTCGATAATACAGAATGCATATGCATTCACTAATTAGACACACAAGCAGTTAAAAAGTCTGCCTGTTTCCTTTATGCACAAAATGCCTTTCTGGAACCTTAGATATCATCTTACATGGGGAATGCTTTCTAAAAAAGCAAAAGGGGAAAAAAGAGAGAAAAGTAACTGTCTAATTAGGAGCAGAATGATTGGCTAGTTCATGGACCCTGTGACAGTTATGACAAATACATATATTGGCATGGCCCTAACCTCACTTCACAGTTTGCAACACAAAGATGGTATTTTCAGAGATGTGCGGAACACCCCGCTACAGAGCTTCACCTTGTCTAGTGCTATTCCATTTAATTTTTTATTAACTGCCTGAACATATGCCATTCTACAAGAGGGTAATAGTTACAAAATGTCAGCAGAAACATTTAAACTGCTAAAATGTAAATGATTTTATAAATTTGTAATGAAATGTAATTGTCGTGTGTGTGTGTGCGCGCGCGTGAGGGAAAAGAACAGAAAAACAGATATGTGTAAGCACACAAACTGGTTAAAAATGCACCTTATTGGTCAAAAGTAGGAAAGCTGTAAGCATACTTTAATGAGCACTACAGGCTGTGCTGAAATAAAATTAGATTCATAAGTCGAAAATGTGAATTCTATAATATTTTATTTTCCACCATTAGGAAAGTTCACTATTCGCCGAAAAGACCTCGTGGAACTTTTTGTGTATTTTAATTCATTACCTCGGCAAGGGTAGTAAAATTCATCACCCTCTTTAAAAATACATGCACACACAAATAAATCATGGATAATATAAATAGAAAGGCATCTGTGCACATCAGGGCAGCTGAGCTTTAAAAGAACAATATTAGAATGTGGTTAGTTAGTTGCTTTACTTTCCACTAAAATGAAAAACAATTTGGTGATTAATCCCTTCAGCAGTAAATTGCTGGGTCAATGATCTCAGATATGTCAGGAAGGAGAAGACTACAGCAAAAGGATTGAGCCTTTCGCCCTCACCCCCCCCCCTCTCTGAGCCACCACACAGAGCAACCACCTTCCAGTTAGGTTTGCGGGCAACCATCTTTAAATGCTTGAGCTGTTCTGCGTGGCCATGACAAGATTTGCAATTCTCTACGTTTATTTACACACCATCACCCCAACTAGACATCACATCGAAGTGGCATGGTCGCAGCTGACCCCAGGGTAGTCCTTGTCTCTGCCGATCCAATTTTATCCTGCTCTGCAATTGAACTGCAGTCATACAACCCACGATGTATGCACACTACTCCACGCCACAATAAAATTAGCAGAAGCTTGTCAGGGTATATTTTCTAGTTTTACTGTGACAGACACTGGACAAATATGTCTGCTTTTCAGAAATCCACAGAGGTTTGTACTCTCCTGAAACACTTACGATCCTACCGTATCTGCAGGTCAGTGTTATTCCGATATGGTTTTTTAAAAACAAAACAAAACAAAAATAGCAGTTCCAGGGTAATGTTAAAACTGCAGTGTGTTTTATTAAAAAAAATGTTTTGTCCTGTGCTGCACAGACGATTCAAATTAGTTCCCCTTTATGTTTTTAATTGACTGGCTCTGCAAATGTCCCTATTTAAGAATGAAGAGGAGGAGGTTTTTTTTTTTTCTTTACACAGGAGACTAATATAATATAAATCCATCACATTCAGAATGCAAAAGTGAAGGAGACAAATTCTTATTTGTAGTTTGCCAAAAAAAGAAGAAAAAAAGGGGGGCAAATTAAGAAGAGATGTTAAAAAGTGCCAGGTTATTGCTTTGCAGTATGTAAGGAATAAAATATTTTTAATGGTCGTTTTTTCCAAGACTTTTTTTTTTAAGATTGCAACAGATACAAGTATGATTATTTCATAGACCCTCACGAATGAATAAATAAATGTTTCCAATTGTCAGTGGAATATTTGCATATATCACATAATGTTCTGTAATCTGCTCCGGTGTAATTTTATTCATTTTTTTGTGTGTGTGCAGCCCTTGCATCAAACAGCCTCAGAAGCCCTAGGATCATTTTATATTCACTGGAAGACAGAAAGAAATCCAAAACCTAGTTAAATAAATTGTTCATTTATTCCTTTCCTTTTATGCATGAAGATCTACATGTGGTCATTAATTATAAAGAGACTATTATAGCACCATATTTTCATTCAATACGATGTCCTGGTATATATCAAAGAAGTCCCATAATTAAAACAGAAGGGCCACAATGACAATTAAAATTACAATCTATATGGGGAAAGAAAGTACAGTTCTGCAATTTTTCACCCTGTCACTGTCAGTGCGGTGGGATATTCCAGTCACGTCTCTTGTAAAGCAGCCTAAATGCTTCCTCACCAATGCAACCTCGAAAGCATTATCAGCACCTAAGCAAAAGCCTATGCAAGTATAATTTAATACCAAGCCACAGTTTGCAAGTAATAGCGTATAAAGTGATATTTAAGTGGTGTTTTAAGCACACTTCTGATGGCTACAGCCGCTTTTTACTGGTAAATGCATTTTCCTTTGAGTAGTGATTATGAGTCCTGGGTGAAGAGGTCCTGTGTGCAGGTCTGCCTGTAAGCCTTACTTCCAGCTGCCAATCTTTACTTCACAGTGAAGAAAAAGCCACATAGCACCTTGTTCTTACTCTTGTACACTGTCATCCCCTGAGCCTGATAACTGCAAAATCATTTCCACCTAACACTTCCCTGCCTCTGCCTCTTAAACCCCGAGACCTTCGCATTGTGAATACCCTTGCACCCTTGGCAACCGGCTCCCTAGAAGCGACTTCCTTTTGAACCGTCTCCTAGCCTGCCCTCCCTAGCCTATTTTAACACTTATCTTGGTAAACATCTGCCTTAATGGCATGCAAAGCCTTTTGGGGGTGGGGGAGAAAGGGGGGGTCTGCGAGGAGAAGGGGGGTTAGCAATATGTATTTGCTACAATTTATTGTCTATAAAAGTCACAAGGAGTGAATTATTACAGTTAAAACTGTGTTTTCCCCTTTATAATAACTTTAAACCGAGCACTCACCATCTGAAGCATGCAATGGAGATGGAGAAGGTTTTTTTGTATAATAAAAACTGTGACATGGTCATTTTTTCCAGTTTTGCATTACACAAGCACACTCATGCATGGTGCTTTTTAAATTCTTATTATATGTGAGGTCAGGGGGTCGAATGTCAGAAAGTACTGTTAATTTCACGGGGTTAGGGGAAAGTAAATTCAGAGGGAATACAGATCACTTAGCACAGAAAAGCAGCTCCTCTGAAGTTTGGTTTTTACATTTGTTAGCCGTATCCTTCAGCTGACGAACCATTGAGACCATGGTGACATTCTGGTCCCTCCTATAATGGTTTGACATGCTGCAGCGGGAAAGCACTATTCCGGCGCCCTCCTGGACATGCCAGCTATAGGCTCCCTTGGAATCAATGAAGCACTAAAACTTCACACAACTGGAACTGAACAAAGCATGTTGCCATTTGGGCTGTGATGTTTAAATTATAGAGAAAGCAGTCAAGATGTCTTAAAGTTCAATCTGACAAGAAATGTAAAATATATTTCTGTCTTCATTCTCTGGGAAGGTAGCATCTTGCAGCGTACAAGATTGTTAGACAGAGGCATTTTTTTAAAAGGGGTACATAATGTAAAATCAAGGCTCAACTATAGTAAAGGAGATCTCCGAAGGGTCTTATATTTTCCTGCCAATCAAGCATCTTAATATTAACACCGGGGTGGGGTGGGGTGAGGAGGGGAGGATTTGAGGAAAGACACCAATCTTTGAAAAAATCATTCTGATTTCAGCACTAATATTCAAGGAAGAGACAGAAACAGTGATATGTTTCTATAGAGGAAGTCTATACGTTGCAGGGGTGGCTAAATTGCATTCTGTTTAAAGGCAGAGACACACATCCAGGGTGTCCATTTCACCCTTGTGTTTTTCACAGCTTTCATTACAATTTTAAACTGAGACTTCTTTCTATGACACTTTTCTTTGTGTGTGTGTTTTTTTAAAAAGCCCACACATTTGGTTTAAAGAATTTCCAATGCTGGGGGGGATGGGTAACTTGCATTTCTGAAAATATTATTTCAATGACTGTGCAACTGACTGGGTTGTCATGGATAGCTGGTTCCAGGTTTGGCGGGGCAATTTCAGTTTTATGTGTTTGTATTCTCTCCTTTGTGGTTCCTGAATCAAAACCTCATATTGGGCTCAGCTGCCCCTTTATAATTAAATGTTAATGACTTAGGCTGAATGTTTGGGTTTTGGCGCACATTTAATAGTGTTAGCATTTAAATGGTCTCAAGTAGCCTCCGAAGGAAGAAGACATTGTATTAACACGGGGGGAGGGGCATTTGCTCTGCCAATGATGTTTATGTTTGTCACATGGTTTCAGCAACAAGAAGGAGCTACCTAGTGGAAGACCTTCAGGATTAAAACCAGCCCTTGCTATGAATTTACACACCAGTGGAACCTATGGATCTTGCATAGAAATGGATCGGGGGGGGGGCGTTCCCACCAGTTCTTTTCTCATATTCCACATCTGTTATTGTTATGTAGTCTTTGTCAAAATTCAGATCGTGAACACTTAAGGAACTCCTAGTACAAGGTGTGATGAAGCCAAGAGGCATGCCTGGTATGCTTGCAGCACTCCAAATATCCCTGAAAGCATGGATACCCAAGTTATCACATAGCACAATCCTGAATATGTCTAATCAGAAGTAAATCCTACAGCTCCAGGTAAGCGTGCACAGGATATTGCCTCAAATAGGGTGGGTGACAAGTACCCCAATCCTGCATTGTAGGTTTTGTAAGCCATGGGTTAGATACAGAGGTGCCTGGCCATATGTGGAAACTTGTCTTCTCCTTGCGGAAGGGCTGTTTTACATTGTGTGCTAGGCCAGGGATAGAGAACCTGTGGCCGACCAGATGTTATTGAAATCCACCTTCCATCAGCTCCAAATAACATAGCAAATGTGTTGCTCCCCAACATCTGGCAGACCATAGGTTAGCCATGTTTATGCTAGAGAACTGGGCAAGAGCATTAAATCACACAAATTCTTGCTCAAGCAGAATCATGAGAACTGCAGTACAATCCAAATCTAACTCCTGTACTGAAAGACCACCTGCCCCCGCATGAAGTTCCCATGTGAAAACCATGGGAGAGGAGAGTGCTTTGCCATGGCCTGACTTGAACCACCACCACCCGCAGCAGCAGAAGCCCAGGGAGCAGCACCTGAGTGAGCCCGATCATCCCCGTATCCACATTCTCCAGCTCCTTGGACCACTTTCACGTCTCATCCTCCACCCTGCCAGTTGACCCCCTGCACTTCACCCCTCTGAGTCACTGCCTGCAAGCTCATCCAGACCACCAGGATCCAACTTTCCAGTAGGAGCCTCTTCCTCCTACTGCCCTCAGAGGCCTCTTCTTCCTCTGTCACCATGTTGGCCAAGCTGAAGAAGTTGGTGTTGGGTGGGCCATGGCACGGTGAGAGCATCATGAGTATGGAGGCGCTGCTGGACTTCCTGGTTAGCCTCTACATTGAGTGCAGCTGCAACTCACTCCAGAGGAACAGGCTTATCTCGAGCTTCCTCAAGTGGGAATAGACCTCCTGATTATTGAGAGCAAAGGGGTATGTTCCTGGGCAGGCTACCCAGAGTCAACATCCACCTTACCAATGGGTGTAGGCCCGAGTGCCCCACCATCTCCACTATGACCCACTACCTGAGGACCCTAGCCAATGTAGCATCTGGCTGAGTTGGCTTAACAATGGGCATTATGTGTATTTTGTGTGTATTTTATTGAACTGAATAGAGTGAAAGATTATGAGTCACAGGGCCACCGAGAGTGTGTCTTAACAGTGCTTAGCTTATGTTTTTTAGTTGCTATTCTGCTAATGTTGTTAACATTGTTTTATAGATTATAAATATCGTATTGCTTTGTTAAACATATACTATGACTTTTGCTGTCATTGTGATGTTTCGCTTTTTTTTAGTTGCTGCTTTGTTAATTGTGATTTATAGATGGTAATTGTTTTATTTAGGGTAAAGGGTAAAGGGTACCCCTGCCCAAGCGGGCCAGTCTTGACAGACTCTGGGGTTTGTGCGCCCATCTCACATCTATAGGCCGGGGGCCAGCGCTATCCGGAGACACTTCCGGGTCACGTGGCCAGCGTGACAAAGCTGCATCTGGCGAGCCAGCGCAGCACACGGAACGCCGTTTACCTTCCCGCTGGTAAGCGGTACCTATTTATCTACTTGCACCCGGGGTGCTTTCGAACTGCTAGGTTGGCAGGAGCTGGGACCGAGCAGCGGGAGCGCACCCCGCCGCGGGGATTCGAACCGCCGACCTTTCGATCGGCAAGCCCTAGGCGCTGAGGCTTTTACCCACAGCGCCACCCGCGTCCCAGACATTGTTTTATTTAGGATTTATTAATTATTTTATATGATTTATGCTGCATTGTGATGTTCTATTATGTTTTGTTTTGCTGTTGTTATTTACTGTTTGTAAGCTTCTTTGAGATTCATTCGAATGAAAAGCGGTGTAGAAATATAATAAATCCAATCAGAAACTTCTGTATGAAAACCTTCGTCTGATGTCCTGCTCAGAGAACACACCTTTGAAGTCAGGCACCAAGAGAAGGAGCTTTTTAGTCATGGAGCTGCACTTCTAGAATTCTCTTACTGTTCCTTGTCCTGGCTCTTCCTTAGAAAGCAGTCAAAAACACTGCTTTTAGTGTGAACGATAACACAATCCTGTACATGCCTACTCTGAAATACATGCCCCAAGATTTCAAAGAGGCTCAGTCACAGGTACAGTAAGTGGGCATAGGATTGCAGCCTCTGTCATCTTTGCCATCCCACCAAGAGCTAACGAGAAATTAACAATAGATCTGGTACAGATGTGGTGGAATGCATGCAGGCATCTTAATTAGATGTCAGGATAAAAAGAGTTGAAGTCAAGGGCTTCGTGTGGGCCCTTAGTGACTGCCCAGAGAGCAGCAGATGATGGGGTCAGTCGGTGAATGTGGCAAACTGGGTCCACTGCCGCATGGGCATCCCCATCCAGGGGTCACTAGGGCTGATATGTATTGTCACAGCATCCTTTCTTTCTTTTTCTTTTTTAAGAAAACATTTAATAGCCAGGCAGAGGGCAGGCATGATACACGGTTATAGGTGCTCATTTTATTGGGTGGTATTCAGTGCTAGTCCTACTCAGAGCACAACCATTGAAGTCAATGACATAGAATTATAGAATTGCAGAGTTGGAAGGGACCCCAAGGGTCATTTAGTCCAACCGGCTAATTTAGGCTCACTAATTTCAATGGGGTAAGAAGCAATATGTTCACACTGCACTTAAGTTGAAGTCCTGTTCCTTCCTTCCTTCCTTCCTTCCTTCCTTCCTTCCTTCCTTCCTTCCTTCCTTCCACTGTAGCCAAATAAGAAGCAGGTAACGTCTCTACCAAATCTTCTCGATTTCCCCATCTTCGTTTGAGGAGCTTCATCAAGACTTCTCTAACTTAAATCTGGGTTTTAGTCCGAACATGAATTGCACAACAGTGGAATTCTTCTTGCAACCTGAGAAATTTCAGGACATCCCCTATGCCAAGAGAACTCTCTCACACACGTCTCTTTTGTAGGTGAGTGGATCTCTTTCTCTGTGTATAGAAGGATTTATTTTTACCACAGTTAGCAGCATATTTTACCAGCTGCCTTTTATAATTAAAAACTTTCCCCTCAGATCCCCTTTCCTGTAAGTATCCTGTTGCCTGAAGTTTTAATCCTTCATTGCCAGTTAAAACAAAATCACCAATTAGGCACATGAACACGTCTGTATTAATCTCATTAAGGTGATGGCACCAAATAAATTGGAACTATTTTTGTGCTTTTACTGTGTTCCTATGGCTTTATCAGGCCCTGTGGTCATATACAAAGACCTTACAGCTTAGTCATTTAGAGTCATTCGGTTGTGGACTAAATGTGGCATTACCATCTATGGCTGAAAATTGCTTTCAGCTTTTAAACTGCACTGACTAGTCTGTAGTTAATCTTAGATCATTCACTCGCAAAATTAAATGAGCCAGAACGATGGTCTCTCTCCTTTCTTTCGTTCTTCTTTTTGCCTTTTCTTTTTTTCTTTCTTGTAAAATAATACATCACAAAACACTTATTTGCCCTGCCCAAAAGAGAGATCAAATTCATTTGAAATCCCATAAACCAGAGTTGTGAATTTTTAATTTTATTTAGTAGCACAGAAATAGAGGGTAAGCTGTTTTTTCTGAGCACATCTTTGCTATAAATTTACATATGGAATATAGTATGATGCGTAACCAATCTTTAATCTACCTTTGATGTACACTTCTACTTCAATGGAAATCACATGACACTCGTTATTACAAATCAAAGGAAGACTGTTTGGGCTCACTTATGTAATTAATCTTAAACAATATTTTAAAATATACATGCATTTGTCACTGGAGCTGCCTATATAGCCTTTCTGTATGTGCTCATCACAGATGGATAACCTTAAGAAACTGAACAATTTCACAGATTCCTGTATCATCTGAACAAGGACTTTTTGATGTATATTATACTGCAGGTAGCAATAACCTAGGTCAGGTTTTTAAATACGTTTCAAAGGAAATTTCATATCAGTAATCCATTATTCCTGCCATACTTTCATTTAGCATAGCATGGTTTCAGCTGACTAAAGTAAGTGCAAAGGGAAGTGTGGATCAAGAAAATGCGCCCCCATATCCAAACAAGGTGCGGCAGGCAGCTACTGAATTGAGGGCCTTTTCAGTGGTGGCACCCCAGCTGCAGATTTTCCTCCCTAGAGAGGATCACCTGGTGTCTTCATTGAGACCTTCTCTGCGCCAATCGAATAGACCTTTCAATCTTACAAGTTTGAACACTCCTTTTAAAAATTCTTTGGGCCACATCTAACGCTGCAGTTCCTCTGGCCCAAGGAACTTCTGTGCACGTTACAGAGCTTCCTTTTCCTCTCCTGTCTCCTCCACCCACAACACATGCCTTCAAAATCAGCTCCTGAGGATTAGGAGACACTTTCAGGCAGATATTTTGGGTAGGGAAGGACACAAGCAAAACAGAAGTCCCATTTCACCAGTGGAACTACACACAGAGCACTAGATGCAACCTTTATCACTAATGTTATCTTCTGTTGCTGGTTTGATTTTTGGTTTCACACTGTTGCTGTGTTTATTCTTTTTTCAGATCTCATGACTGTATTTTACTTTTTTCCTTATGGTTTTGCCTTTGCCTTTTCTTTTTTCTTTTACTCCAAATGGTCCAAGGAACCCATGCTCTACACAGGTTTCTACTGTATTGCTCCTTGGGCTTTCACCAAACTGCTTTCTTTCTTCGTGGAAATACAGAAAACCACGAGAGCATGAGAGATGACTTCATCTCCAAATGTCTCCAGCATATAGCCAAGTGAAAACATTTTGCAGATTGGTTCAATGATTCCTATGGTGGCCTACTGTGAGCTTTAGGGTCACCTATCGGAAATTAGAAGCGTGATCCCTGGTCAGAGGGCCTACATGAACTACATGGTCGATGGCAGAAGAGGGGCATGTATGGTCTTGGGAAGGAAAGGGAAGAGAGTGGGAAGAGCTAGTCAAGTAAAAAATATCTTTGTCTGCCGTCAAAAAGATGAAGCTGACATTTGTTGAAGGGAACCTTTTAAAAAACGCCTTTAAAACCCGTGATCTCTCATTTTAACATCAACACCGGGAGAAGAGATTTGACCCCCAAAACATGCAATTCCTCAACTGAAAAGTAAACATACCTGAGACAGGTCCTGCTCTTGATGAATGGGCAATTTGGCTTGTTCACAGTGCTATATCATGGTACACATAACGTTGCCAGTTATGGGCACAGAAGCTGGCCAAGATACCAGAGGGGAAGGCGCAGGAAAGAGACAAAACAGTTCAGTCTACAATAATGTCTTTGTAACAGTCTCCTCAAAACTTTCTTTGCTTAAACCACCTGTCAAGCAATCCACTAAATTGATACCTATCTGTGCTTCAGGTATGTTTTTATTCCTGCAAGATGTTGCAGGGATAGGTTTGTTGTGACTTATTCTACTTATTCAAATGCATCATCCTCAATCTCAACATCTTTTCTGGAAGCTCTTGCCTATTTTGATTTGTTTTGCTTTTTGTTTTGTTTTCTGGCTATATAAAAGATTAGCTTTAATCTCCTTGTTATCCAAAATGCAGGCTTTAAGATTACATTCTTCCATTTGGCACACACAACTTTGAGGAATCAAAAAATCTGTTCCGGTTGCATTGCTCTCTAGCACTGTAGGTATGTTGTGAGGAATAGGAGGGGGTGGAAAGAGAGAGAGGCATATTCTTCAGTCACATTTTAAAACAAAAGTAAATATTCAACCATTTAATGAATACTGATCTGTTAGTTGCTCTTCCCATTTTGTGTGGGTGGGTGGTGGGTGGGGGGATCTCCATATTTTGTTTATTCTGTAAAATATTCTCTCCCTTTTTTTTAATAGCCTGAACCAAATAATTTCTCATTTTTACAGGCTTCACTTCCCTTTTCTCACAGTGAATAAATTGCAACTTATTTCCATGAAATTCACAGATGACACAGATCTTTATTTTGCATAAAGGCATAAAGAAGTGTCTAATATCTTCAATATTCATCTGCTAAGTGGACATTTGCATTGGGTTAAAACAGGGGGGGAAAGAGCCACAACCCTCCCGCAGTGACAGCTGTACAAAGGGATGACATCTGACAGCTGTGACAGTGCTGAAGGGAGACTCAGATGACTCGCTGCATCCATGATCCAATTACAGCACACATCCCTCTGACAGACCCAGCAGCTTGACTCCAGCATTTGGAAGGACAGTATTGATCTCTTGTCAGAGACCAGTTGCCTGCCTGCAATTGTGCATTGCTGAACTTTGAAAAGCTACAGTACCCTCTTAAATGATAGGGGCAGGCAGGTTATAGGATTCAGGTACAAAGAGAGGTGCAAAGGGTATCTGCTAAATGCTCTAAACTTGAACAAATCATAACAATATGACAGTCCAATCATACCCAAGTAGCCTAGCTGATCTAGCTAGCTTACCGCCCGTACTAATGGAGAGACAGCTCTTTGTGGTTAGCTGGATGATCTTACTTGATGAAAAGGCCACTGCAATTAGTGTATGCTGGTTGGTTGTGCAGTGTGACAGCATACAGGATGCTGTAATGGCACCTGCCAATAACTCCAACTTCTAGAAAGCAGACAATTAGGCCTTTGATCCTGATGCGGCGATGCCTTCCGTTCCAGACCTCTCTGCTCTCTCCTTACTGTAGAGCCCACAAGGTCAGCATGCTACAAATCCCACCAGACAAACACAACCTGGGCAAAAGGCCAATTATTATTATTACCACTATTACTACTGCTTCCCCGCTGCAGTACAGGATGGTGTATTCTTGCGGCCCATATCTGGACTCAGGATTAGTACACGGGATACAAAAGGAAGGCGCCAGTACTTAGCATTCAATATTGGAAAGCAACTAATAATCACAATAATTTCTTTATTTGTACCGTCCGCCCATCAGAGTGTGTTGCCCCAGCCACTCTGGGCGGCTTCCAATGTTTATAAAAACATAACAAAACATTACACATTAAAAAGCTTTACAGGGAAAAACAAAAGAGTCAAAGGCAAGAGAATTAACCACAAAGTAATAGATTTTGTATGTTATTCGGGGGGGGGGGTGTTGTAGCAAATGTGTATATATACACAGACGCACATACACATATATTCACATAAACTGGCACACACACTTCACTGTAATTAAAATCTACCACTTAACAATGGAAATGCATTTATTATATTCTGGTACAATAATCATGTCTAAAAGCCGTTTGTCAGATACAAAGCGGAATAGCATGGATTACTATCCCACTGATTTGGTATTCTAATGGGTCCCGATTGTCTCTTTCTTGTACATACAAAACTTCCATTGAAGTCAAGTACCCTTGACATGCATCTGAAGGATAAGATGACTGCACACCAAAATATAAAGGACGGAAAAGCTCAATGGAGGATTCAGAGTGCTCTTAGAAGGCTACTTCTGAAAGCACAGCACTGAGGTTGCTTCCTAAAATTTGTTTGAATGTATTTGTGTTTGCCTTTTAAACATTCAAAGTGAACATGAATGCACAAGAATGGCAACAGAAAGAACCGTGAAAGTGAAGTCAGTTCTCTATGCTAGACAGATATACATTGGGAGATGTTAGCCAAAACGCATGCATATTGTTTTATTTATATGTCCAGAAAGCAGTGCCTAAGCAGATTCCAACTCCCTAATGTACGGATCTAGTTGCCAGGCACCTAAGAAATGCGTATACAGCATGGGTGGGAAACCTTTGGCCGTCCAGATTTTGTTGAACTACAACTCCCACTATCCCTGGCCATTGGCCATGCTTGCTGGGGCTGATGGGAGCTGTAGTTCAACATCTGGGAGCCAATGGTTTCCCACCCAGGGACTACAGAATGGTCAATAGTGCTACTCCATTATTACCTGAATAACATCATTTAAGAGCACCACTAGCAGGTGGTTTAACTGAAGATGAAAGAGGCCTTACCAAGAAATGAAAATACGTACAACATTTTTTTTTAAACATGCTTCATTAATACCTCATTAATTTGTTCTGAACTGAAGACTTCTTTCAATTGTGTTACTCCTTACTGGCAATTCTTAATTGTTGACATTAAAAAAAAACTGCTGAGCTGAGCAAAGAGGAGCGTTGGCTACAGTGCACACTTTACTTCTGAGTCTCAAAAATTAAGCATAACTGGCACAGTAGCTTAATAACCTCTCTCAAGAACCATAGTTCAATCCCTAGTGCCATCAGAAAGGTTAGGCATTTAAATCTTGGCAAATAGGCAGTTTATGAATCTCTCTGCACACAGGCAATGGAGTCAATACAGAAAATCTAGAAGAGGACAAAAGCTATTCTTCTTACTAAAAGGCAAGAGTTATCTCCAGACAGTCTTTCTCTTGTATATGGACTGTGTGCATTATTCATATGCTATATTTATTTCTGCCTGCCTCCCCCCCCCCAAAAAAAAAAAACTCCAATCTTCGAAAAAGGTTTCCTAATGCATGGACTCCTGAAATCGACCTTAACAGATGCTACCGGGTGCTCACCAAACTGCTGTTTGGTGAGAAAGAAAAGAGCCTAAGGCAAAAGGGTGCAGGGCAGGTCTTATATCAACCTAGCCTGCCCCTTCTACCAGCTCTTTGACTCCTCTCTCCTCAGCGAGTTTGATGCAACAATGCCAGCCTGACTCCCCATGAGCAAAGCAGTGGTAAGTGACAAGATTATGTGATGGAACCCCTTCTTTGGAAACACCTCCCCTCATATCTGTTTGCCCCGCCCCTGTTCTGTTGAGATTTAGACATCAGTGAAGAAACTTTTAATGCATATTCAGGCACTTGCTGAAATTTCAGACAGCTGCTGTGGGTAACTAGAAAAATCAATTTTTTCATGTTTAAAGTTAACGATAATGATGATAGTAGTAGTAATAGTAGTAAAAGGTAAAGGTACCCCTGCCCGTATGGGCCAGTCATGTCCGACTCTAGGGTTGCGTGCTCATCTCGCTCTAGAGGCCGTGAGCCAGCGCCGTCCAAAGACACTTCTGGGTCACGTGGCCAGCATGACGAAGCTGCAGCTGGCGAGCCAGCACCAGCACAGCACACGGAAACGCCGTTTACCTTCCTGCTATAAAGCGGTACCTATTTATCTACTTGCACTTAGGGGTGCTTTTGAACTGTTAGGTGGGCAGGTGCTGGGACCGAACGATGGGAGCTCACCCCGCCGCGGGGATTCGAACCACCGACCATACGATCGGCAAGTCCTAGGCACTGAGGTTTTACCCACAGCGCACCCGCGTCCCAGTAATAGTAGTAGTCAGTGCTTTTTTTCTATTAAAAAAATGTTTAGGTGTACGCTTATTTTCCTACTCATATTGAAATACTGCCCCTAAATGAGGCCAAACTTAGATTCACAAAATGTTCAGGGGCATGCGTACCCCTGCATACCCCCAGAAAAAAGCACTGGTAGTAGTATTAGTACCCCACCCATCTGACTGGGTTGCCCCAGCCCCTCGGGCCACTTCCAAAAAATATAAAAGCATGATAAAACATCAAACATTAGAAACTTCCCTATACCAGGCTGTCTTCAGGTGTCTTCTCAAAAGCTAAATAGTTATTTATCTCCTTGACATCTGATGAGAGGGCATTCCACAGGGCGGGCACCACTACTGAGAATGCTCTCTGCCTGGTTCCCTGTAACTTCACATCTCACCATGAGGGAACCGCCAGAAGGCCCTTGGAGCTGGACATCAGTGTCCAGGCTGAACGGTGGGGATGGAGACACTCCTTCAGGTATACTGGGCCAAGGCTTTCAAGGTTAGCACCAACACTTTGAATTGTGCTCAGAAACGTACTGGGGGCCATTGTAGATCCTTTAGATCCCGTTATATGGTCCTGGCAGCTGCTCCCAGTCACCAGTCTAGCTGCCGTATTCTGGATTAGTTGTAGTCTCTGGTTTTGTAAACGAATCCTTCATTGTGCTATGTTGCATGTTATCTTGCATGTTGCAAGCCACCTTGGGAACCTCTGGCTACCAAGCACCAAAAATACGTTCAATATATAATTTCTAGTAAATGAGCAGCACCTCGACCTAAAACCACTAAGAAATGCAGTTTGGAAATCACGTTAAGCTATTTTGCTCTTTGGTTTCAAACCACAGTCATGCACTGTGAAAACAGAGTTTATGTTTTACTCTTTCCCTTCATAAGCGCCATTAAAAAAATATATCCAACTGTTCTTATTATCACGTTGGGAAACAAGCATAATCTACGGCCCCTTATCTGAGCCTCTTGCAAACAGTTTAGCATATACATTTTTGCATTGATTTCCTCCCCAGTGCCCTCTCTCTTTCCCTCTTACTCTTTTTATAGACTCCTTGACATCAATACACTAGAACGAACATTAATGTTATCTGCCAGAACCATTGTATCTGGGAATTGCTGTGCCTGGTTACGCTAAAGCTTTTTCAGTCTCTTCCTAATGCCATGTGAAATTAGAAGTTATTTAGGCTGTAGAAGGATGCAGATGAAATGTTGCACAAATAATAAACTGTTTTAGACCATGTCCGACGAACCAGAGCCCATGGAGTTTGGGAGATGCTATTTGGATCTTTCCTTTATACTGAAAACTGTGCCAGAATTGCTCAGAAGACAATCTAATGGAAGAAAGCATGCTTTCTCTTCAAATTATTCACTTTCAACACGCTAATATCTGAAGAAAAGTTCTGATCATTATTCACCATGGAAGGCTGAATTTGTGATTTTCAGCCGGGCTTAGTCTCAAATGAGGATCTTTATTATAACGAAGTGACTGCAAGGAGCTTTGCCCACAACAAAATATTTTTTTAAAAAAATATATATGCAAAAATATTGTGCGCAGTTGAAGAAAATAGAATCGCTATGGAAATAAACACCTAGAGTTGGTACAATAAAAGATATCATCTATCTATTACATGGCTCTCCATCAGTTTATTCATGCACATTAAAAACCCTCTCACCACATGATCTGGAAAGTTCATTCTGCAAAATTCATTTTAAAAGCACTCAGCAGACCATAGTGATGCAGCACGAAGTCGATAGTATACTCTCCACATCCCAGGTGAAGACATGCTGCAATTCCAAAGAGGCAGAACATGGGGTTCCTTGCACTGTCTCAAACAGAGCTGCAGAACACACACTTGCTGCGTCAAGGGGACCTTCCAATGCTCCTGCTCCCAAGCAAACACTTGTACAATTAAGCAAATTCTAGGACATAGAGAGCTACCTTATACTGAATCAGCTCCATTGCTCCATCCAGCTCAGTTACTGGATGTTACACAGAGAGACGGCAGCTCTACTGGGCAGTGGACCTTCCCAGCCCTACCTGGGGATAGAATCATAGAATTGTAGAGTTGGAAGAGACCACGAGGACAACCCCCGCAATGCAGGAATATGCAGCCATCCCATACAGGAATCGAACCTGCAACCTTGGTGTTATTAGCACCACGCTCTAACCAACTGAGCTATCCAGGCAAATGTCAAGGCTTGAACCTGGGACCTTCTACATGCCATGCTACACCCTTTCTCCAATCTCCATGCCCCATCGCCCTGCAATTATTGTCCAACGAAAAGCCCTGCCATAGCCAAGGGAGGTCTGCCCACCCTGTCTTTTTGTATTCACCCTGCCGTCAACACTCCCTATGCACTCTCCCTCCAGTGTGCTTTTGATATATGGAAAGGAAGGCTAGTCAAAGTCTCTGCCTCCTTCTCCAAACCCTTTTTGTCTCACTAATCAATGGTCTTCCACCATCGCCCCTTCTTTTCCCCCTGTATGTCGGTGGCTTGCAGTCTTCTCCCTCTACTCACTTTCTCATCCTGCTTGGGATAGACTTTGCAAATAACTTGTGACTTGTCTTTTACTTTCTCAATAAGCCCTTTTTTGTGGGGGGGGGGGAGCCTTGATCTCTCTGTTAGTCCCCCCAGGTATCTTTCAAGAAGAGCCCTCCAGTACCTAGACCAAAGTTTCTAACATTGCCCATGCTGTGCTCTTGTTGATTTGGTTAAATCGTACCAGACTATGTACCAACAGCCTGTCATCCAGCAGAAACAGAGCTAGGACCATAGAAGGAAGAATGTTCCCTGGCATTTGAATGGAAATGCCCCGCTCATGTTCCAAGAAGGGCTTACTCCCCAAGCATGAAAAGGTAGGTTTCAAGCATGTATACCTTCCAAGCAAGCGTGGTAACAAAGTCAATTCAACAAGTTGTCTCAACAGTGTGGTTCTTATGACAGGTGGACAGCATAATAGGAAAATGCTTTTCTCTGTTTAAAACTGTAAGCCACACTGTTTGAAAGCCTTGGGCAAAAGGAAAAGTTTAAATAAACATAATCCTCCTACACAAACTAAAATATGATATTTTGGTGACATTTAGTCAAACAGATTTCTAAACGGAGACAACTTCTGTGTTAAAGACCCGTTAATGTGAATTTGAGGTTTTTACTCAGATCCTGAACTTGTGCTGAACCATTTGCAATGAGCCCACCAGGTTCCTGTCAGCGCAACACAGCTAAGCTCTGAAAAGATATACAGTCCCCATCACTAATCTCTGCAAATGTCATTATGGTCATACACACACATGTGATGAAATGCAGAAATTTATTTTTGTCCTCATGCAACCCCTAGATGTTTATTTTTGGACTTAAAAAAATAAAAATGAAAATAATAAAAATGAAAAAACGCATATTTACAGAAAATCAATATCACATGGACAGTCAGATACATACAAATATTTTAGAATAAAAGTGTGTGTGTGTGTGTGAGAGAGAGAGAGAGAGAGAGAGAGAGAGAGAGAGAGTGTATCAGAGACATATATCTAGCTTCTGGCAGGGATGGCTGACAAATTCCACAATCTTGCTAAATGCTGCAGCGTAAGAAGTAGCTAGATGGACAATTACTGTACAGGGTGGAAGCCGCAGTTCTCTCATCTCACGTACTCAAAAGTACACAGAATTTAAAGAACAGTAAAATAAAAAGGCCTGGAGGGACTCAAACCTTAATTTTATCCCTAGGCTAGATACACAGTGGCAAGGCACTGCCATATCCCCATTCTTCTCTGCTAATACACCTCAGCCCTGACCTTCTTGGGAAACCAAGCACTCCTGGGCAATATGGTAATGTAACAGGAACATTCATATGTTGCATTCTGTGGGGCGGGTGGGCTTTGTGAAATAAGATGCAGTTTACTTTTAAGTAGAACTCAGCTAAGGCCCAGAATGGAGCAGGAAAACAGGCCTCCAATGGAGAGAGATAAATACCTAATTTACTGTCCCACTTAATTCAGCACTTTTTTTCTTTCCTTAAGTCATTATCCCCCAGTTCTCATTATTGTGGCAGTGCGGGATGAAAGACAAGTGCAGTGAAACCATGATTTCAGCACTTCTGTTTACAATAGACACAGTCTATGCAATTTATCATTAAGGGGGAGGGAGGGGAAAATCTGAGCAGCTGACTTGTTACATGGGAAATTAAAGGCAAATATAATAAGGGATAGTAATCCCTTGACTGGCTCAAAAACCTTCTTATGTGTGTGGGGTGGGGAGGAATCATGCACAACTATGGTTAAATAATAGTAATAGTAATAAGAAATGTATTAATAATCATAATCATCTGTGGAAAGGCATTCATTTACACAATCCAATGACTAGGATTCTGCAAATGCTTAAGGGTGTGTAGGGGGCGGTGTTTGTGTGGGTGGGTGAGAGAAAGAGAGAGATTGAATGTCTATTGTTATTCCCCTGTTTTCACTTAACATTGACTTGATTTTTCTAGTAGGCGTTCCAATACCTATGAAAACTATTTAACATGGATCAAAAGCACATTGTTGTATGTGGTCCGGTGGGCTAATTGTCATCAATGGGAGCTTCCTTTCCACACTTTGCAGGGGGTTGAAGTAGATGGCCCTTGGGGTCACTTGCAACTCTACAATTCTATGACTCTATGCTAAATAGCTGCATTGGAGCAGGACGGTTTTAATTGGAACATTGGCATAGGAGGGAGCATTTTTTTAATTAAAAAAACAACCCTCCCCATATGCCATGGTCCCCATTCTGATCTGGCCCTCTAGCAGCTAATACATTCCCTCTTGAACAGTGTTTTACCAACTTGGGTCTCCCAACTGTTTTTGGACTACAACTCCTATCATCCCTAGCTGGCAAGACTGGTGCTCAGGGATGATGTGAATTGTAGTCCAAAAACAGCTGGAGACCCAAATGTGGGA
This sequence comes from Podarcis vaucheri, assembly GCF_965113315.1. Classification (NCBI taxonomy): domain Eukaryota; kingdom Metazoa; phylum Chordata; class Lepidosauria; order Squamata; family Lacertidae; genus Podarcis; species Podarcis vaucheri. The sequence goes on from NC_138759.1 coordinate 107,843,802, forward strand.
AACACTGCTCTCCAAGAAAATAACGTGCAACATTAAGCTATGAAGTTAATGTTACACACAGTGGCGTAGCTAGCTGCTCGGGCGCCCGGGGCGGCGCAAATGCCTTGCGCCCAAGGGGCAGGGAAAGCCAGGACAGAGCATGCTGCGCAGAACCTCCACAGAGTCCGCAAGCCCCACGTTGCCATTTCGGGCAGCGCGGAACCTGCAGGTGCCCAAGCCACCGCGTCACTCCCCAGGAGTGATGTGTGACTCAGGCGTGCTGCAGGCCAGGCCCTGTGGTCACCCCCTCAGTGATGACACCCGGGGCGGACCGCATCCACCGCACCCCCCTTCCTACGCCACCGGTTACACATACATTTTGGTTCTTTTTTTTTTTATAATAATTTTTATTACATTTTTCCAAATTACAAATAAGAAAAGACAGAATAAAAGAAAAGAAAAGAAAAAAGAACAGAAAATAACATCCATTTCAATAACTTATTTCAAATTTCCATTGGACTTCCCCACGTCTCCCGCATAGTGCATTCTTGATAATAAAATCATCAGCAAATTATACCCTTATTTCGTGTTTTTCTTTATATTTTCAATTGCAATTTAAGTTTAAATCTCTTGTTCTCCGTTTACTCTAAAAATATAACCTGATATCATTTAACCCATTTAAACTTTGGTTCTTTCCCGAATGTTAACAATTTCCTAAATAATTAAACTTCATTGCTGGGGCTAACGTTCTAAATCATACGACATCTTATATTTCATACAACTTATAATACTTTTGCAAATAGTCTTTGAATTTTTTCCAATCCTCCTCCATTGCCTCTTCTCCCAGGTCCCGGATTCTTGCGGTCATCTCAGCCAGTTCCATGTAGTTCATCAGTTGCGTCTGCCACTCCTCCAGTGTCGGCAAATCTTGGATCTTCCAATACTTGGCAATAAGAATTCTTGCTGCAGTTGTAGCATACATAAAGAAAGTTCTATCCTTTTTTAACACCTTCTGGCCGACAATGCCCAGAAGAAAGGCCTCTGGTTTCTTGGGAAAGGTGTACTTAAACACCTTCTTTAACTCATTATAGATCATTTCCCAAAAGGCCTTCAATCTTGGGCACGTCCACCAGAGGTGAAAGAATGTCCCTTCAGCCTCCTTACATTTCCAACATTTATTATCAGACAAATGGTATATCTTAGCGAGTTTGACTGGGGTCATGTACCACCTGTATACCATTTTCATAATGTTTTCTTTCAAGGCATTACATGCCGTAAACTTCATACCGGTGGTCCATAACTTTTCCCAGTCTTCTGACATGATATTGTAACCAATGTCTTGAGCCCATTTTATCATGGCTGTTTTAACTATTTCATCCTGAGTGTTCCATTTAAGCAGCAAGTTGTACATTCTCGAAATTACCTTGGTCTTTGGTTCTAGCAACTCTGTCTCAAGTTTCGATTTTTCCACCTGGAATCCTATTTTTTTGTCTTGCTTAAAAACCTCATTAATTTGGGCATAATGTAACCAATTTTGCACCTTATCCTTTAATTTTTCAAATTAATTTTTCAAAGCTCTGCAACCTCCAATTACCTCCAATTACCTCCAATGTTTTCTATTATTTCCCAATATTTCGGCCAATATGCCTCCATATTGGATGTTTTCCGAGCTTTGGCCTCTATTGGTGAAATCCACCTCGGAGTTTTACTTTCCAATAAGTCTTTGTATTTTTTCCAGACCATAAATATTGCTTTTCTGACAATATGGTTTTTAAACATTCCATGTGTTTTCCCCTTGTCATACCACAAATACGCATGCCAACCTAACGAATTGTTAAAGCCTTCCAGATCTAGGACATCAGTATTTTCCAATAAAATCCAATCTTTCATCCAGCAGAAGGCCGAAGCTTCATAATATAACCTTACATTTTGGTTCTTAAAGTGGAATGTAAGGAACATGAGTCCAAGCCTCACCTCTGCTGTGGATTCATATGGATTTTGCCAAGTCACTTTCAACAAAGCGCTCTTTGATTTATTTGGGGCGTGGGTAGCCAATGAGGTGCTTTCCAGATGTTTTTTAACTTCACCTCCCATCAGGCCCAGTTAGCATGGCCAGGATTGATAGGGAAAGTAGTCCAAAAACTCCAGAAGAGCCACAGCATTGACTATCGTGTCTTGCATAGCTTACCTCAAATGATGCTTGAGTTGGCTTACAAAGCCATATGAAAATATAACATTGGCAACTGCATTTACTACCTCTGTGAGGACTCTGGCCAACAGGAAAGCGATGGTAGATGTACAAGGTTACCCAAGACTTTTATTTACCATTATTGCAGTCCCTGAAAACAAGCATCATATCTGATGCCAGCTTTATGAAGCCAAAACTACATTTAAAGCTCTCAAGTGGTGTGAGAAAAAGAAAAGGGGAAGATTATGTGTTTGTCTGTCTGCTTTATCAATCACTGATTTAGGTAGGCAGAGCTATAATGCTTCAAAGAGAAGAAGAGGAAATTGCAGCAAAGATACAATAGCAAGGATAAAGAACGCAAGATTCTGCCTATCCAATGAATCATTTGAATCTAGTGTTTTATATTGCCTGCTAAATCCAATATTCTTTCCTCCAGTACTTAATACAGTCACCTCACAGGGACTCTGGAGCCTGAACTAGGTACCTCATAGGCTGAGGCTGGGACAGGCTTGGGAGCTACTTGGAACTATGGGTGCTCCAGGCCTCAGAATCCATTTCAGACACAGAATGTCAGTCCATGATTGGCAGGCCCCTAAGACAGTAAGAAGCTTCTAAAATACCAGGAATCTTCTGCCCTAGCTCAGTGGGAGAACACAGTGGGAGTTTGAGTCCAAAATATTGGGTAGCACTAGGTTGGGGAAAGATGATTAGCCAATCCTGAGCTAGACTGACCCATAATACTGACCTAACCCTACCACCGTCTCACAAGCAAGCATACCATCACCATCAGGCATAGAGGTCTACCATAACAAAATCATTTATCAAAATCATTTATTAACAAAATGTATTTATCCTGCTCTTTTTGGATGCAGAGCAGTTAACAACAGACACATAAAACAAAAAACAGTGCAAGTAACATTTTAACTGATAGTCAGACTATCAAACAACAGGGGTGGGGGTGGGGGATCTACTGGGGATCTGATCCTGACCAAATTGCTTATTGTTGTTGTTGTTATCCCACCCATCAGGCTGGTCTTCCCCAGCCACTCTGGGCGGCTTCCAGCACATATAAAAACACAATAAAACAGCAAACATTAAAAACTTCCCTAAACAGGGCTGCCTTCAGATGTCTTCTAAAAGTCAGATACTGTAGTTGTTGATCTGTTTGACATGGGATGGGATGGCGTTCCACAGGGCAGGTGCCACTGCTGAGAAGGCCCTCTGCCTGGTTCCCTGTAACTTCACTTCTCGCATTTAGGGAACCCCCAGAAGGCTCTCAGAGCTGGATCTCAGTGTCCAGGCTGAATGCTGTGGGTGGAGACGCTCCTTCAGACACACACTCCCTGAGCAGGACAGAGTCTGATGAGCATGGGAACTGGGTCATAATCTTTACTGAGGCATGGGAAGCTACCTTATACAGAATCAAACCATTAGTCCGTCTAACTCAGCACTGTCTGCTCTGACTAGAGCAGCTCTCCAGGGTTTTTAGACAGGGGTCCCCCCTACTCCTACCAGGAAAAGCCAGGGACTGGAGGTAGGACCTTCTGTATGCAGAGCACAGGTTCTTCATCTGAACCACAAGCCTCCTGAGCTTTACTGACTTTTCAAGTCTCGAAACTAGTTACTTGCCTTTTAATAGTCACAGCAGTAAAATACTGAATTATTTGAAACTTTAAAGTTTTGCTGTATTTACCCACAACTGTAAATGCTTGGGAATGTTGATGTGAGAAAGGCAATTTGGAATCCTGCAGGAGAAACGAATAAGAATAATGGCAATACTTTATCTAAATAAGATTACTATTCCCTAGTGGGGAATATTCCTATTTAGATAACTAGATCCGTCAGCGTCAGCTCCTAACAGCCCATTGCTATGCAGGCAAAGAAGCACTTCGGACAAGGGGATCCAATTGCCGCCAGTGATGTTGTTATGATGGTTCTGGAGGCAGATAATGCTGTTGCAAAGGTTTGCAAAGATAAGGTAAGCATTTAAAAACAAACCTTCGCATGTTTCTTCCACGTGCGAAGAATATAATATAGTAACACACATGAATGTAACTTGAGATACCCAACATCTTCAGCGATCAGATAACTTCTAGACTGGATTACTGCCATGTGCTGTGCGTTGGGCTGCCCTTGAAAATGGCTCAGAATGAAGCTGGCACATCTTTAAAAAGACACTTCATGCAATCCCAGTTTCTAGGCTTCAGTTATAATGATTTCCTCCTGGTGCCCTTTCCCCTACAAATCAACAAATAAACAGTTTTTATCCATTGCCCTAAAGCTCTTTGGCCACAGATATCTGAAAGACTGCCTCCTTTCCTACAGACCTTCTTGAGTGCAAAGTTCCTCAAAAAGGTCCCTCTTGGTGGTTTCACCACTAACAGAGATTTAGGGGTTTCTGAGACCTAAAAAGGGCATTCTCTGTGGTAGCCCCTAACTTGTACAATTTGCTTCCAAAAGAGATGTCTCTGGCATCTTCAATGTACAGCTTTTGTTGTATGCTGAAGACACATCTGTTTACTCTGGTTTTTGATACTTGAGATATATAGATAGATATAGCTATAGATATTAAAAGACCCATTTTAGCTATGATACTTATTCGTTTTAAACTGTTTTTAATGCTCTATTTACACTGCTGCATCCCACCCTGGGACCTTCTGGTATTGGGCAGGTATAAGTCTAATAGTAGTAGCAGTAATAATATTAATAAATAATAATAGCAGCAGAAGTAAAAACCACACACCAGGTTCCACAGCATGTTAAACTGGTATTACAGAACATACAAGCAAAGGAAAGCTTCCAGTCGTCTTGGTGAAGCAAACCAACCAATCCTAATCTGTATACATTATTAAATTTATTTACACAGTTTATAAATGCACCATTACCTAACTGATTAAACTGGGGGCAAGAACGTAAAACTGCTAAGCCACCCCCCAGGAAAAAAATAGGCCAATCTACCGGGAGGGGGGGATGCTGCCGGTCCAATTCAGAAACTGTGGGCAAAATGGGGGAAAACTTATCAATAGTGATGATTTGATAAAGTTTCTGCTATAACTATTTTTTGAACTTTATGTAAATAATATTCCGACAATTTTTCAGAAATCCTACAGTTGTGAAATTCAAGGGGGATACCGTATACAGATCCTCTTGCATTCTGATCACCTTCTGCAAATGCAAGTCTCCCCAACACAGTAGAGAAAAATCCAAGCTCCCTCTCTACTGAGGAAAATATTTAGCTGACTGTCTGCTGAACCTTTCCCTAGAATGCGAAGACATACTTGCTCTCATCAATCATTCCAAGGGACTCTGGTGATTCATGATACCTGTCCAAATTAACAGACTTCCTTGTTCACTCCCTCAACCATGCTTCCTTGTTCCAGCCTTATTACACCACCACATCCATTACTGTGTCTTCAGTTCAGGAATTTCCCACCTGTAACTCCATAGTGTCAACAGAGCAGTTTCCACAGACTTCTGCAATCACTTAAACCTTAGCATGATCTTTGTTTATAAATCTATACTGATACAGTCTGCTTTGTACCTTCAGAGCTTACTGGTATTTACCAGCAGAAGTAGCTACTACTACACTGAGATAATATTTTTTATTGTGCATTTCATCTCCATTACCAAAATATATTCTTCCTGTAAGTGTAGCCAAGTTCAAACTATGCTTTGAGTACAACCTCTTTAGAGGATCTCCACTTCTGCTGAGGCTGTTCATAACTGTCACTAATGGCCCCATCCAGACAGTACCATGTTCCATTTCCTTGTGTAGAGTCCCCTGCCCTCGTTGAAACATCTACAATATTCACACTGTGAAAGCTTTCCTTCCCCCACTCCACAGAATGTGTTTGGGGCAGGAAAAAAGGGGCAGCTTGATGGAGCCACATCACATGCCAAACATTTGGAAGTACACATAAGGAAGCTGGTATGGGGAAGATAAAGAAACGCTGAGAACCAGATATAAAAGAAGCCTTCAGTGTCAATACCACTCAAGTGTCCCCATAAAACTGGGGCATCCCTTTTTTTTCGCATGAGAGCACAGCGGCCATTTTTGACACCGCAGTCTCACCCTGAAAGATGAACTTTTTCGGGGCCACAATCTCATGTACTGCCCCAAAATGTGAGTTTGGGGACGACGGCCCTGAAAAAGCACGTCTTTCAGGGCAGTGATTGTGTGGGGGTCACTTGACTTGCATGGGAGCATGGCCCCAGAAGCCATCATCCCGATTTTTTGTCTCAACATGTAGGAGGGTATGCAGTGCTATTAAAAAATAAATAAACAAAGCAGGAAGAGAGGGAGTTAGCGGAACGCTCCCTTTCCTTGGCCGCTTAGAATGTGTGCAGCCCACTCCCCTTCCAGATGCAGAGATGGCCACTTATGTCTTCCTCACATGGAAATGCTATACAAACATGATAAAAGGAAGCCCAATTCAAAACATAATCCAACTGCCTCCATTATTGTAAATGGAGATGTCCACAGGCATGCTGTAACACACATGGGAGATTTGGATCAGAATGAAGATACAATTCAATATATCTGGGCAGGACATTAGACACACTTAAATATGGAAAGTGGGTTTTGTTTTTATCCTTTAAGTAGGAGCCCCGGGGAAAGGGGGAGAGAATCAGGTTTTGCACATGGTGGGGTGGGGCTGAACCCTGTCCCCACGCACTATGGCCCCATAAGGAATCCACACCTAAAGCTACTGTACTGAATTTATTTTATTTTTTAAGAATATGCTGCCTGAATAAGCAGGAACACATTCAAAGTTAATTAAAGGTTTTTAATTGATTGATCCAACCAATTAATCATTTAAAAGCTAATCAGTAAATCTGCATACAATTTGAAAAGAAGACATATTTTTGCGGTTGTAAGTTGTTTGAAACTGTTTTTAATATTGTGTTTTAATATTGTAACCTGCCCTGGGACCTTAGCAGGTAATTATTAATAATAATATCAATTGCATGTTTGTTTCTCATAATCTGCATGCAAAAGAGATCATCAGTACTGCCAACCTCTGACAACACTACACAGCTGTTGGAGGGACGATGGTGTCTAGATTCAGCTCATCCTCTCCCAGCCGATCAGCACTGACATTACTAATGATTTGCTCCTCTAACCTGAGATGCAGAACTTCTCTTTGTATACATAGAAATATCTAGAGCAGCTTTATCCAACCTGGTCCCCTCCATATCTTGCTGGACTACAACTTCCATCATCACTGACCATTATCCATATCGACTATGGTTGATGAGTGATGATCATCCATCTGTAGAAAGTTAGCCTACAGTGAAATCTGTGCACAGATAGGTATCTTCCTCCACACACATATTGCATTGTGGGACATTGTGGCTATATATGGGTACTATTACCGTATTTAAATCAACTCCCCACCCTCACCCCACTGGACATATGTTTTTAATATTCTAAAACCTATCCGACAACTTGGGCAGCCAAGAGCTTTCAGCAAAGCGCTGAAGTCAACTTTAAGTAAAACACTGCATTGTGGGGTGTCCTACCCACACAAACTCCCCTTCCCAGAATTCAGATTTCCAATTCCTACCTGTCCAATTCCTCTTAACTAATAATACAGGCAGTGAGTCCGTAGCAAAAGAGAGACATGGTATACATAAAACAAACTGAAAGTGAACACAGACACAAGAAAGAGGTGGAGCCCCAGACTCCACCTCAGCATATAAGGCCCCAAGGAGGCCTCGGGACATCGCTGCTGCCGCTCTGCCGGTGAGTCTTGGGGAGGACCGCTCCCCCTGCAAGCCCATTCTCCACCTTGGGCCTGGGAGTGGGCCCCAGACTCCACCTCAGCATATAAGGCCCCAAGGAGGCCTCGGGACATCGCTGCTGCCGCTCTGCCGGTGAGTCTTGGGGAGGACCGCTCCCCCTGCAAGCCCATTCTCCACCTTGGGCCTGGGGGCGGGCCCCAGACTCACCACCATCACAACTTGAAGGACACTGCTGCTGTGGCAGCAAATGTTTAATCGTGTTATATATTTTAAAGTGTTTTAAAAGTGTTTTTATTTTTTACTTTGTTGTACCACCAGAAACGGTGGTTTTTTATCCATGTATTCTTATTTGTTTTGTTTTATTTTGGGTTGGGGTGGGACGGTTTGTTGAGTGGGGTGGGGATTGGTTTTGCTTTGGTGTAATTTTTTTTTCTGTTTGTTTGTTTGTTTGCTTTTATACTTTGTAAATGGAGGCAAGTATGAGGCCTGGGATTCCTACTGTGGAGGGGCGAGAGAGGTATGGCGGTGGGGGCAGATGGCATAGGCGAAGGGGATCGAGATACAGATATGCTCGTACCCCTTCCAATCTGCGCCCCATCCCGAGAGACGAGGGTAGGGTGAGAAAGGATTACTCACCTCCGTCACTGGTGTTGTGCAATGCCAGGTCTATAGGCAACAAAACCGCCACCCTGCGAGATTTCATCATCTCGCAGGGGGTCGACCTGGCTTGTGTGACGGAGACCTGGGTGCGCGAAGGGGTAACTGTTACCTTACGAGAGATGGCGCCCCCGGGTTTCTCCGTCCTCCACCAGTCACGGACTGTGGGCCGGGGGGGAGGGGTGGCATTATTAATCCGGGAAGACTGTTCTTTCAGGGCTCTACCACCGCCATCGATCCCCGGCATTGAATGTGTTGGCCTAGTGTGGGGCTCCGAGGTGAGCTTGGCTGTCTGGCTGGTGTACCGGCCACCTAGCGCACCAGCAGCCACCCTGTCAGGCCTGCTGGAGGCGGTGGCCGGCTGGGCCTTGGAGTTCCCTAACCTATTGGTATTGGGGGACTTCAACATCCATGCCGATGCCACTCCCTCCTCACAGGCTCTGGACCTGGTGTCTTCCATGGCGACACTAGGGCTCTCCCAGTTTGTTTCGGGCCCCACACATCAAGCAGGCCACACGCTGGATCTGATCTTTGGCGTCGGTATAGATGTGATCCTGTCTCCTTCGATGAAGGTGCCATGGTCGGATCACTATGCTCTGAAAGCCAGGATTGATGTTCCACCCCCACCCTGCTTAGGTGGTGAGCCGATTTGGGCTCGCCCGCGGAGGCTGATGGACCCTGATAGATTCCGTCAAGCCTTGCGGGACCTTTCTCCCCCTGGCGACTCATTGACTGAGCTTGTTGAGGGCTGGAATACCCAGCTCCTGGCAGCCATCAATGAGATCGCACCTAAGCGCCCTCTGCGACCCCGCAGAAACCGGGCTCCCTGGTTTACTGAGGAGCTCCGGAAAATGAAGCGGGACCTCAGACGGCTAGAGCGAGTATGGCGGGGTGCCCGTGACGGAGCCTCAAGAACATCTTATAGGGTTTTTATGAAAACCTACGAGATGGCAGTGAAGGCCGCCAAGAAGTCCTACTTCTCGGCCTCCATTGCATCCGCTAGCTCTCGCCCGGCACAATTATTTAGTATAATTCGGTCTTTAACGTCCCTCGAAGGACAGCCAAATTTAAATAACAATTCGACACATAGCTGTGAGGCATTTGCGAGCTTTTTTGCGGAGAAGGTCCTGTCGCTCCGCCATGACCTCCCTGCCAATTTGGATACAATAAAAGAACTGGAGGCCCCTCGACTGTCCTCGGGTCCAGTATTGGACCACTTTGACCGGATATCCCCAGCCGATGTGGACAGACTCCTCCGAGCTGGAAAGCCCACCACTTGTCCTCTCGACCCGTGCCCGTCTTGGCTGATTAGAGCATGTCCAGACGAGGTGCGGGCCCCCCTGGGGGATATCATCAATTTGTCCCTTGGCACCGGGACATTCCCAGGGGAACTGAAGGAGGCAGTGGTGCGTCCGCTCTTAAAGAAAACATCATTAGATCCCTTAGATCTATCCAATTACCGCCCAGTTTCGAATCTTCCATTCCTGGGCAAGGTGATTGAGAGAGCGGTTGCTGAACAGCTTGGTAGGTTTCTGGATGAAACATCGGCTCTGGATCCATTCCAGTCCGGCTTCCGCGCTGGTCATGGGACCGAGACGGCTCTGGTCGCCCTAACAGATGATCTCCGTAGACAGCTGGATCGAGGCGGGTCGGGGCTGCTGATTCTTCTAGATCTGTCAGCAGCTTTCGACATGGTCGATCACGAACTTTTGGACCACCGCCTCGCCGACGTGGGGATCCAGGGCGCAGTCCTTCAATGGCTGCGCTCGTTTCTCTCTGGTCGGGGACAGAGGGTGGCGCTTGGGGGGGAACTGTCATCCCGCCACTCCTTGGTGTGTGGAGTGCCTCAGGGTGCAATTCTCTCCCCGATGCTTTTTAACATCTTTATGCGCCCCCTCGCCCAGCTTGTCCGGAGTTTTGGGCTGGGCTGCCATCAGTATGCCGATGACACCCAACTCTATCTGTTGATGGATGGCCATCCTGACTCGGCCCCAGACACACTGATCAGATGCTTTGAAGCTGTGGCTGGATGGTTACGTGGGAGCCGGTTGAAGTTAAATCCTTCGAAGACAGAGGTCCTCTGGCTGGGACGGGACGATATGGGATTGAGGGGGCAACTCCCATCTCTTGCGGGGGTGCAATTAGTGCCAGCACCGTCCGTTAAGAGTTTGGGTGTAATCTTCGATACCTCCCTCTCTATGGAGGCGCAGATTGCAGCTATAACAAAGGCGGCATTTTTTCATCTCCGCCAAGCTAAGCAGTTGGCCCCTTACCTCTCTCGCCCTGACCTAGCCACTGTGATCCACGCGACGGTCACCTCCAGACTGGATTATTGTAACTCGCTCTACGTGGGGCTGCCCTTGAGACTGACCCAGAAACTCCAGCGGGTGCAGAATGCCGCAGCGAGACTCCTTACGGGGTCTTCGCTGCGGGATCACATTCATCCGGTGCTATACCAGCTGCACTGGCTCCCAGTGGAGTACAGGATCAGGTTTAAGGTGCTGGTTTTAACCTTTAAAGCCCTATACGGCCTAGGACCCTCGTATCTACGGGACCGCCTCTCCTGGTATGCCCCACAGAGGAACTTACGGTCCTCTAATAAAAACATCTTGAAGGTCCCAGGCCACAGAGAGGTTAGGCTGGCCTCAACTAGAGCCAGGGCTTTTTCGGCTGCGGCTCCAACCTGGTGGAACGCTCTGTCACAAGAGACAAGGGCCCTGCAGGACTTGACATCTTTCCGCAGGGCCTGCAAGACAGAGCTGTTCCACCAGGCCTTTGGTTAGGGCACAGCCTGACTCCCTCCTTCAGCAATCTTTACAATACTTTAGTTTATGGTTGCCATTAATTTTGATTTTAATTAATTCTTATGATGTTTTTATATTGTTGCACTCTTTTAGTGTTGTTAGCCGCCCTGAGCCCGGCTTCGGCTGGGGAGGGCGGGATATAAATAAAAATTTATTATTATTATTATTATTATTATTATTATTATTATTATTCGCAAAAGCCAGCTGAAGAAAGCCGGTCAGTTTTATTTAAATAGCGACGGCAGGCATCAAAAACGATGATCTGTGCTCACACGTGCCAGTGGTATAGGTGTCACCTTACAATACTGGTATATGAATATCAAAAACCCATAGTATAGGCATGCCTAGATAAAAATATCATCATCAATAATAAATAAATTGTGAAAAATAAAATATCAGAATGCCATTAGGAAAAAAGCTACAAATCAAAATAAACTGCAAACATTTGAATAACATCACAGCAGGGATAATATACCTAAGGAAATCTATTGAAATATGCTACTGAATTCATCCTCTTCTCTCCCATTAAAACGGCAATTGACTGTAAACCTCCTACCCCTCTCCACTGAGACTTTAATTGTAAAGATTCCTGTTACATATCATATTAGAATTTAGTTAAAATTGTAGAACACATTATTTCCAATCAGACAGCCAACCATCACTCACAAAGATTTTTAAAAAGGTGATTAATAATTCATCTCAGATAAGGAAAAGATCTATATTTATACCATCTTCTCAGCCACCATAAACTACCTGACAATTGTTCAGTAATGATGCCCAGTAAATTCTTTAAAATGGTAATTTGTCATTCTGTCACTTCATTTGTGACCTAAAATTCCTCACTTGAGGCATCATCAAATAAATTAATCACTTTCCAGGATCCATTTCTCTGTTCTGCACGTTATTATGCCCAGGCTCTCGTGTGTTTCTGTTCATTTACATATATTTAATGGCTCAGCAGTGGTTCACTATGGCACATAGCACACACATCTCATTACAGGTGAAATATTCTAACTGCCACTATCACTGGGAAAGAAAATAACTCTCCCAATTTAATTTTCCTGATGTAACAAAACCATGATTCTTCACTATGAAATGTTGATGCCATCCATCAGTCACAATCAATAAAATCATCATAGAAGTACGCCTTCTTTAGCATCATTCCTTCACACACAGGGTATTATTTGAGGGAGGTAATTAAACTCATAATATGTAATGAATGTAAATGAAGAAAAAATCCTCATGTCCCCTTCTAACTATGCTTATTTTACTGCTTTGATTTAAAGTATTTTTACATCTTACAATCTATGAAATACACAAGGCCCTGAAGGAGAGCCATCAGAAGTACAGTAGGCAATCAATCAATATGTATAATGACTAATTAAAAAGGAATACACACACACACACCAAAATGCTATTATTTATACTTTTTTCACTTAAAACGAAACGTTCCTTTTGGGTCCTCTTTGTTTCTTGCAGAAATTTCATATTTCATTGCCTTAGTTTTATAGATACTGTTGCACCCATATGTTTTTATTCTTTCTCAGAGAACAACAGAACAACGAGGGGTGGAGTGGGGGTGCAGAGACAATTTCTGTTCATACTGCATGTCCCTATGCTATGTGTACAGGAAGACAGTTTGTTACAGGTGCTAACTTTTATGTTTAATTCTAAGAAAATCATTCAAGATTATGCAGTAGCTCAATATGCATTTTCATAAACGCAAAAAGACATTAACTCTTTTCATTGTACCCACCTGCCACAATTATACACACAAAATTGCTTTCTTCCTCTGTTTAGAAAGGTCAACAGGGAGGTGTTGGGGCTTGGTTAGGTAAACCAGTGTGACATAAATATTGTCCATATGTTTCGGCTTTGTAACCTACAGACTACCTTCCAGCCTCTTCCAGCATCTTGATTGATACCTTATTCACAGAGATCCAAGACTATTATTGCCAACTGCTATAATACATGTATACAAAGGGCAGCAAGTTCTTGTTCTGTGAATGTAGAGAGAAGTGTTTCCCAGTAAAGCCACTTTTCGCTAAATGAAAAATGATCCTTATTAACCATTCCAAATTAGCAACTTCTGTTTAATTGTTTGAAAGAGGCACACTAAATATGAACACAGGATTTTAAGGTGGGGGGGTGGAATCATGAATTAACCATTTATAACTCTTACCTGATAAATTACCGTAGTTTCTCTTCTTCTTCTTTTAAAGGGCATTTATTTTAGAAAGACTACAGGCGTACCTTTCATCTGAAATTCAGCTGGCTATTAATTGGAAGCCAACATATTCCACAAGCAAGTTCTGTGCTGTCTTCCCTAATATATCAATGTCCAATACATTTTGCACGAGGTCTAAATTTTGAAGCTTACTTTTAAATGGGGGTGGGGAGGGAGAAGAGGGTGTGATATTATGCCTGCATGCGAAGATTGTTCTGAGCTTGTGTTGCTGTGACTTTGGTTAAAGTAGAAAAGGAAAATAAGTTGGTTTGTTTATTTCCAATATATTTCAGGCAGGCAGTTTTATACGGGGGAGGGTGTACATGGGGAACAGAAGAAAAGCAGGCAGTAAGTGCTAATGTTTTGAGATGGGAGAATGGACCAAACCCTTCAGAATGACCTGTGTGTGAGAGATTAGCACCTAGACAGCAGTCTAAAGTATAATCCTTTCTCTCAACGCAGAACTCTACCACTTCATTCGCACCTTTCTGCTGTTCCGTATGTACAGCAAGTTTAAAACCCACTGCCTGAAACTGCTGGTGGGCAACATCAAGGTCCCTGCTCTCCCTTCTTATCTTTATAGCAGACTAGCGATTTGTGCACACCTAAGTTTGCCCAGCTTTGCAGCTGCTTGCATTCCCATTTCATGTGTGTAGCCCACAAGATGTTACCTGCAAACCACACCAATTTCAATGCTTCCCCCCTGTAAATCTGTGTTTATGCAATACAGTAAGTTGGGCTCCAAATTACTATTTCTCCTAGTTTCTCATCTCCCAGTCTTAAGTTCAGTTCTCCATTCTTGCACATCAGTGTCCTTTGTGAAAATTCACCTGCATTGTAGTGTGAATTTCTCCTAATTCGCACATTTTTATGCAATCTTGCCTAATATGCACATTGTTGCAAAGCGGTTTCCCAGTGTAGCATTAAAGGTTAGGGTGTTGGACCAGGAGCTGGGAGAGCAGGGTCTGAATCCCCACTTAGTCATGAAGCTCACTGCCTCTCAGCCTAACCGACCTCACAGGATTGTTGTGAGAAGTACCATGTACACCACCTTGAAATCCTTGGAAGATAAAGGTGGTATATAAATGTAATAAATAACATTTTATTCACACTTTACCTTAGTGCTTGCATGCATTTTTTTACCCACTGCCTGGAGACGTGCACTGAAAAAATTCAGAAAATTGTGGATTTTGAAGGGTGACTGTGTTTTGGTTGCCATATTGTTTGGTAGGTTTGCCTTTAAATGCAAGCTGAATTGCTATCCAATCCCGGCTGGACACAGTATCGAGAAGCATTTTAAAGCAAACCCACAGCAACACCTATTTAACTGTTTATTCTATTCAGTTTATAAACCCATATTTCATCATCATGACCCCAGGGTGGGTTACAACATAAAAACCAACGCAAAACAGTTGAACAAATCAAGCTAATGCAAATCACATTCAGCAGTGCCATAACAACAATTTTTAAACCATCACATAAAGTCACTGAAAACATTTGTCAGAACGCAGCAGGTGGTAAACTCAACCTGAAACCAGCCAGATGGTTACCGCCCTCCAAAAGCTTGGCCAAAGAGGTGTATCCTTAACTGGCGCCAAAAGAAAAGAATCAGCGTCAGCATTGCCATCAAGGCAAGGGTGCCCAAAAGCGGAGGCATCCCACTAAGTGGGCACCCTATAACCCCCTCCACTGAGCCATCTGAAATCTATACTGCTTTTTATGTTCTTTGGCAGGTGTGACAGAGTTCATGGAAGACACACACACACACACACACACATCTTGAAGGTCAGTGCTACCCCTTCTTAAGGTTAATGTAAAGGGAGCCCTGACCGTTAGGTCCAGTCGTGGCTGACTCTGGGGTTGCGGTGCTCATCTCGCTTTATTGGCCAAGGGAGCTGGTGTGCAGCTTCCGGGTCATGTGGCCAGCATGACTAAGCCACTTCTGATGAACCAGAGCAGCGCACAGAAACGCCGTTTACCTTCCCACCGGAGCGGTACCTATTTATCTACTTGCACTTTGTGCTTTCGAACTGCTAGGTTGGCAGGAGCAGGGACTGAGCAACGGGAGCTCACCCCGTCGTGGGGATTCGAACCGCCGACCTTCTGATCGGCAAGTCCTAGGCTCTGTGGTTTAACCCACAGTGCCACCCGTGTCCCGCCTCTTACACTTCTTACACTTCTTTAACTTTAAACTAGACTTGGAAAAGTCTAAAATTTTAAACAGAGTATTTGATCAAACACAGGACTGCCCTCTGACAGCCCTTTATAGAGATGACCCCAATTTAAGGTGCAGCTGGTGCTTACCTTTAAAACCCTGAACGGCTTCGGACCCAAAGACCTGAGGGAGTGCCTCTTTGCATCCCAGCCTACCCATGTTTTAAGATTTCTTGTAGAGGTTCTTCTCCAAGTATTTTCCTGAAGATGCATGTACTATGGAAATATTGTTTTGCATGAATTCTTTTCGCGTTTTTGCATAACTGGTGAAGACCATTATGCTTACCTACGCCTTCCAAACAACACACGCTGTTCAGTTTTTAAGTGCCTATTTTTAATCTTGCAATGTATGCTGTTTGGGTTGTATTTATATTGTTTTGACGTTATGCTTTAGTGTTTGCTTTTATAATTACACAGGGAAATAGATAGATAGGTGATAGATAGATAGATAGATAGATAGATAGATAGATAGATAGATAGTAAGCTGCCCAGAGAATTTTGTGTTATGGGCTGAGATGCAGATGCTGAAAATAAAGAAATAAAATACTGCCCTGATGAAGGGCAGGTAAGAAACGTTTTAATAAATAAATAAAAACAAATAATAGGTGCAGGACTGTTCTAAGCAAAATAGGACAACATGGCCACCTCATTTCAAGGCTAATTTCTGTCTTTCTAATTCATGGGGCAGAAAAAGTGCTGATTTATCTCAAGCCCTCTTTGTGCAAATTCAGAAAAAGAAAGCAATTGTCTGCTGTGAGTAATGCTTTTCTAGTTGGTCTGGTCAGTGGCTGTGTACTCTTCAGCATTTTTCTTCTGAATGTCCTGTAAATAAATGAGCCGAGTACCACCTCTGTATATTTTGCTCCAAACAGATTGATTGGAACTGACCATCACAACTAACTCATTCTCTATATTGTCTGTTTATTATTACTAGCATTTTGGGGGTGGTAGAGTTTTTAAATCCTATTTTGAAAAGCTTTTTTGGGTTTTTTTCTTTACTCCATATATGCTCGTTTTAAAATGCTTGTCACACGTTTTTAGCTGAACCAAGAAATTTTGGGGTGACCTTTCAATATGAAGGCTTTGCATGCAGATCTGTGTGGGACCAAAGCATGCCTAGTTTGAGTTACTGATCCAAATTCTGAAATTTTTTTGCAGACATAATCAGCAAATGAAGATCAAAGTGCACGAGTCCCTCAGCCTGCCCACACATTGCTTATACTGCCAGCATAGGAGCCTGCATGACATATCCCCCTCATACAGGAATGGTGAATCTGTGGCATCTGGATATTGATGGACAGCTCCCCATTATCACTGGTCACACTGTCGGGGGCTGATAGAAGCTGGACTCCTGCAACAGCTAGAAAGCCACAGCCTTCCCAACCTACTCTAATGGCTCACTCAGGAAGTCAAGTGTCTATCCGGTATGGAAGTGAAACAGGACCATAAAAAATAAGGCAGTGGTCCAACACAGAAGTATATATGTTTGTAAAATAAAATTTTAATCAACATATGGAGAAGACAGTGTGTTCTCACCTACCGTAGCCCTTCAGTATGCTTCATATCAACACAGTGTATTATAATTTTGGCATAGGAGCTTGTTTGCAATGGCATGAGTTCTACTCCACAAAAACATGCTATTCCACCTTGGAAGGATTATAAGGGCCAAAATATTCCTTTGTTCCCCCGTGTCAAAAGCTTACTTTGGTGGAAAGCTAGCACATCAGTGATATGGCTAAGCCTGAACTTTGCCCTTTACGTGCTGGCTTTCCACTGGCGGAGTTTTTGATGTGGGGGGTGGGGGCAATGCCTGCTCATCTGTACTTGAAATGGCATGTTTCCAGTAAGATTTTAACCTCATATTTACCCCCACACCCCTGTTTGTTTTAATTAGCTCTCAGATGTGTAATCCCCTTGAACAATTGCAGCTGCACAGTTACCATTCCCCGGATCGCCCTACGAGAGTTTGGAACGAGACACACTTTCTACTGACAACATGATGCCACCTGGTGAAAACAAAACGAAAAAAGCAAATACGTTTAGAAACCCAGATATACTTTGTATCTAAACACACCAAATTGCAACAGATATGTATTGCTACTAAGGATCAACTAAGTGGTCATAGGTAACTTTGTAAGCCATTGTGTGAAATTTCACAAGACCTTCATGCACACAGGCATCCCTGTTCAGAGATCCTGCCCAAACGTCAGGGACGGAACTGTAGAACATAGTGGCATTGAATCAGGAGCCTGCAGGGTGTGGACCCTCCATACGTCCAGTGAATTCAGGGAAGCACAAGTGAATTGGGCTTTAATCTCCATACAATGCACAGCACACATTTTATAATAATAATAATAATAATAATAATAATAATAATAATAATAATAATAATTTATACCCCGCCCATCTGGCTGGGTTTCCCCAGCCACTCTGGGAGGCTTCCAACAAAATATTAAAATACAATAACCTATTAAACATTAAAAGCTTCCCTAAACTGGGCAGCTGGTAGTTGCTTTTCTCTTTGACATCTGGTGGGAGGGCGTTCCACAGGGCGGGTGCCACTACCGAGAAGGCCCTCTGCCTGGTTCCCTGTAACTTGGCTTCTTGCAGCGAGGGAACCGCCAGAAGGCCCTCGGCGCTGGACCTCAGTGTCCGGGCAGAACGATGGGGGTGGAGACACTCCTTCAGGTATACTGGACCGAGGATTATTGTATTTTTGGTTTTTATGGAAGCCGCCCAGAGTGGCTGGGGAGGCCCAGCCAGATGGGCAGGGTATAAATAATAAATTATTATTACTATTATTATTATTATTATTATTATTATTATTATTATTATTATTATACTCTTAGCTCTTATACCAGTGTTTGAGAATATAGAGCAACAGGTGACCCACAGCTATTACTCTTGGTTACTCACAGTAGAGAAATCGAAAACAACGGTGACAGTCCCTGCTAGACCCAACTGTGTCTCTTGATTCTTGGAGGGCAGCTTCATCTTCCTTAGCCTTATTTGGGTGTGATGCTCATGGGTAGAGTGAACATGTCACCAGGCGCAGGTGTACTATGCTCTGGCCCAAATTCTCCAGTTGCTCCCCACAAGTTGGAGGGCAAAGTCTGAAGTGGGGAGCCTCTTCTGCTTATGGAAGCTCCCTGTCTGGTTTGGAACCCTGTGAAACTGGGATTGAAAATCACACTGGAAGACTCCATGAGGAGCGGAGGCTCTGTGATTCAGACTTCGTTCTCCAACTCATGGAGAGCTATGGGAAAATAGTAACATGTGGAAGGGCAGTGGGAGCATGGGTGTGCAGAACACGGGTACTTCTCCTTGCTGGTGTATAGCTTTGACACACGAGCAGCATGGTCAGACTGGGCTAGTCTACTCAGACAGCAGATGGGGGGAGAGAGGTAATTACCTTTCTCACAGAATTTAGGAATTTTCTTCTACGTTTTGCTGCAGCTCTCTGTAGGCCAACAAGCCACCTAGTGGGTGTGCAGTATGCTACAATTTGATTTGCAGTGCTTCGAAGTGCGGGTTACATGTCTGAAATGGAGCTTTGCAGAAACAAAAGGAAACTGCCAATCTTATGTTTCCACAGTACACTGGTACCTCGGGTTACATACGCTTCAGGTTACATATGCTTCAGGTTACAGACTCCGCTACCTCAGAAATAGTACCTTGGGTTAAGAACTTTGCTTCAGGATGAGAACAGAAATCGTGTGGCGGCAGTGGGAGGCCCCATTAGCTAAAGTGGCACCTCAGGTTAAGAACAGTTTCAGGTTAAGAACGGACCTCCAGAACGAATTAAGTACTTAATCCGAGGTACCACTGTACAGTGATATTTTTACCAGCACTTAGTCTGGCACAAGTGACACTGTAAAACCCCAGGAACCTGGAGGAACTGGTCTGTTGATGCCACCACTGCCCCTTCTCCCCAACCAACCCCCCCCCCCCCCACAACACACCCACTCACCCTCAGCACTGCTTCTGAAAAGGAGATGTGTGTAGGGGCTAAGATAATAAATGAGGGTTGAGGCCACGGGCAGTGGAATAGAGCAGCAATGTCTTTTAAGATTTCTATTGATTTAAGAACAATTTCTACGCAAAACCCCCCCAAAAAACCTTAATAAGATTTGCAACCAAACACAATTAAAATATCAGCAAGTGAAAGACATTAAAAATTGGGTAACTATAAAAACCACATTGCTGCAGGAAACAAATTGAAGCTAAAGCAGATTGCATTTATTTGTTTTTTCCAGAAATCTGTCAATAGAGGAGGCCAATAGAAGCTTTTGTTACTGGACCCAGGAATAAAGAGGCAAGGCGTAAGTGGTGGGTGGAACTAGGCCCACATTTTATTCAAAACTATTATCTACAGGGAAAATGAGAAGAGCAGAAAGCTATCTTTGACCTTAAGAGAGCCAAACCCTGCCCATTCCACGGACTGTGACAAGGCATAGCCCCAAAGCCTGGGCCCCACTGCATGGTGAGTAGGGAGACCTTCCTGCCCTATTTCCTCACAGGCCCCACAACTCTGGGTGGGCATGGCAGGCAAGCCTCAATAACCTTTTCCATTCAGGCCTCACAGCCCAGAACAGTTGGCCTCCGGAAACACTCTTCACCTTCAAAGGCACCCAAGCGCGCTCGCCTGTTGCTTTATCTAACCTTGTCCTTTCCTGCACTGCCCTGCATGGCACCCAAAAATGCAGGTTTGGGGGCTCCGCATGAGATCGTGGACCCTAAAAAACACTTTTCCCAGGGTGAGATCTCACCCAAAATCAGGCTAGAGCAAGGCACCCCAAATGGCCAGTGTACTCTTGTGGGGTGGGGGTGGGGAGACGGCATGTCCTGGTTTTCCCAGGGCAGTTGACAAGTATGGACACAGCACTGCACGGCTGACAGAAACAGACTTCCTAAAGGGAGTTCCATAACCTGAGTGCTGCTACCAGGAAAACTTCGCCAAACACAACTCTTAAAATGGTAGCACGTGGTTCAGAGTCTCAGATGTTGGAGACTGTGCTCAAAAGGAAATTTCAGCAGGGGTCACTTGTAGTTGATGAAATTCCCCCTTCTGCAGTGCAGATGCCCTGTTCTGCTTTTCACCCAGCCAGCCAGCTGTTCCTTATTTCAAAGCATGCTTCCTTGATCAAGAACACTACCTCGAAATATTAACTGTGGTGCGGCAATGATGGGATCTTTGTCCCTCATGAAAGGCAGACATCTACTTTCCAATGCCGCCAGCTTTGCAGCGCATTGATTAACTCTTCCATTAAAATGAATGGGTCTTAACTCTTCTATTAAACTAAATAGTTATTCAAAGGTGCTTCGTTTTGCCTGCAACGTGTCCCTGGGGATGTCAAAGGTTGAGGGCAATGTGGAGTATACAATTGAAAGTCTGAATGCAAGCGAAAACAAGGTAATAGCAAACTATGTTCACACACTTCGGGGATGAAACTGCATAAGGCTCCACTGGAAACAACCCTACATCATCAGACCTGATAGGTGATAATTTTCATTATACTCAACATCTCCAGCAAAGAGACAACACAAGAGCATTATCCTCTAATATCGGCAGCTAAACTATGGTAAAAGCCAAATGAGATGTAACACTAGATGTTTGTGATAAAGATTTCTGTGTTTTAGGGTTTGTTTGGGGTTGTTGTTTTTTTAACAGAATAATAGCAGCCATGGGGGATGGCAGGGGGAAATCAGGGCCATAACTTGCGAAGAAAGCCTTAACCCTTTCCTCTGCCCCACCACCAACTGTTTCCCTGATTAAAATCACATAGACACGCTCGTGACATGAAGCTGCTTATTTTCCCTACAGGGAAAAAATGTATAGGTGTATCAGTGCCTGTAAGGTACACACACAGGGCAGCTTGAATGGCAAAAATCAGGAAAATTGAGGAGATAGTGTCATGGTCCTGGAACAGATTACAACTCCTGCAACCACTATCTTTTCTTTTATTTTCTTTTTTTAAAAGGAAATACTAATCATGTACTTCCCACATCATATCTAGTTAAACCCTAAAAGAGAAAAACAAATAGTGTTAGTATCAGCTGGGTAATTACAGGCGAGCTCTCAAATACCTGCTTTTCATTATCCATTAATAAGGCATCCTTTACATTCTCCTCCTCACTTCTGTATCATTCTTGAACTGTGCCGATAAATAGACAGGGCTGTGTCTCTCTGCAAAGTGGACTCATCCCTCCTATGTAGCTGGAGCTCCTCAACAGAAATCATGCAGTTTTAAAAGCAGATTGAACAGAGACAAAATGTGCGTCTCGCCTAACGCTGTATGTTTATTGTCCCAACGAACTCCTGTTCAGAAAATTGCTTGCATTCTGAACAGAAAGATATCTGCCCACCTCTGCAGCCCAGTTCACAGATACAGAGCCCAGTCTGTGATGCTAAGTTTCAGGTTTTGCAGAATGCAACAAATGGTGATATCTAATACAAATGTATCTAAGGGAGGCTCTTTTCTGTATACTGTATACTGAATGCAATGTATATTGTATTTTAAAAATGCAAAGGAAAATGCACACATATTGCTATAGCTGAAAGGCACCTGCCTTTATTTTTGAAATGTGTGGGTTGCCTTTCAGCATCACTTATACCTAGGGAATGCAGCAACATTAAAAGCAAAGAGCCAAAGCAAAAAATAAAAAAGCATTAAAACAGCAGCTCTTAAAAACAAAACAAAAAACCCTATAAAATTGCAGCAGTTGCATAACCACCTAAATATTCAGACAGAATATCCTGGAGAAATAAACAGGTTTTCATGTGAGGCATTCCAAAAGCAAGGTGCCACAAGTAAAAAGGCATTTTCTATTTCTGGTACCTTTTTCTTACTCAGTTGTAGAATGCTGACACTTCTCGTCTCCATTTTTCTACTCCCTGCCCTCCCTGCCTTCAACTGATGGCACTGGGCAGCCACAGCCACTGACTCAAAGACGCTGCATATCCAACTGCATACCGAAAAGTATGAAGGCTATTATAAAAAACATAAACACTTCATAAAAAGTCCTATTTCTGAAAGAAGTAGTAATTGCTATCCATTTTCAAATTGGATGTTTGCAGTTTTGTTGATTTTTTCAACACTTTGTTATAGTCTCAAGGGGTTTGGCCTAGTAGTCTGAAGTCTAATATACATCAAATTCTCAAGACTAGGGCAGATTTTAGTGATCATAATTATGTTTTATTTTCTAAAAACAAATTAACACCCAGTGAGCAAAGCTCTAGATGAGAGCTTTTAAAAACTGTTATGTTTTCTTTTTCTAAAAACACAAATTAATGCCCAGTAATCAAAACTTTAGGTGGCAACTTGTCAAATGATGAGGAAAGGGGCCTTTGCTCAGCCATATAACCAATAGGAACAACAGAAACTGACTTATACCAGCTCAGGCCATTGGTCCATGTAATGGGTTTAGGGTTTGCTCGTGAGTAAGTTGCCGCCACTCCTGGCTAGGTTACCTGGTTGAACCCTTTCTGACTGAACAGCCTCCAGCATCGTGACTGTCTCAGTCGCTGGCAGAATCCGTCAGTGGGCGTTTCTTGAACTTCTTCCAGCACAAAAGTTCTTTGACGCCTAGTCTCCACCTAGTCTCCCTGCGCGGAAGCCTTCTGCGCAGGGAGGGTGTGGGCAGCGGAGGACCCGTACTCTCTCTGCTGGTCTCCAGCAAAGAGTCTTGGAGCCTCCTCTCTGATTCCCCCATCTGCCCCCCTTCTCCACTGGTGTTACGCTGATTTCCTTCCCCGGCAGATGGGCTGCCTCTCTCCCTACTGGGACCCTCTCCGGCATCCCTCTGGAGCCTTCCCTCTGCCTCTAGCTCCAATGGCAGTTCCCTGACAGTCCATGTTATCTTAGTGTTGTCTATACCAGTGGTTTTCAACCAGTGTGCCGTGGCACACTGGGGTGTCTTGAATGACGGTCAGGGGTGCTGCAGGCAACAATGACCTCTGTCCCTCTTTCCTTCCCTCCTCTTCTGATGCCTTCTTGTGTCTCTGCCTCCCAAAGGCTTGTAAAGCTACAGTGGTACCTTGGGTTACAAACACTTCGGCTTACAGACTCCACTAACCTCAGGTTAAGTACCTCAGGTTAAGAACTTTACCTCAGGATGAGAACAGAAATCACGCGGCGGCAGTGGGAGGCCCCATTAGCTAAAGTGGTACCTCAGGTTAAGAACGGTTTCAAGTTAAGTACGGACCTCTGGAACGAATTAAGTTTGTAACCAGAGCTACCACTGTTCTTGTTGCAGAAGCCTTGGCTACTAACTCCACATATGAATGGCGCCTCTAGAGCTGGCCAGGGGGTGCTGGTTGCCAGGAGTTGAGGCGGCCTTGGGGAAGGAAAGCAAGCAAGCAAGGAAGCCCAGCCAGCCAGTTTGCCAGCCCTTGCTGTTGGGAATGGACAGACAAGTCCCAGGCCCCTTGTGGGGCAGTGTGAGAAGACACCTCTCTTTGGGGCAGGAGGGCAACTCAAAGACCAGGGGCTGCAGCAGTGGCTGCCCAGGCTGAGGAGGCTGAGGGAACACTCCACAAGGGAGGGTATTCAAAAAGGGTGAGAGGCTGCCAGCTCTGCAGGCAAGGGGTGACATAACTGAGCTCCTGAGCTCCAGAGGGTGGCCACAGAAAGATATAGTTGGTCAAGGGAACTGTGGACTCAGAAAGGTTCAAAATTTCTGGCCTATACTGATTGGCAGCTGCTTTCCTTGGTTTCAAGTGTCTCCTAGCCCTGCCAAAATGCCAGGGATTGAACCGGGGACCTTTTGCATGCAAAGCACGTGCTCTACTACTGAAAAGCTTCATTTTTGCAAGCCTCAACACATGAGATCTACGGTAGCAAGACTGGGGGCAAAAACTCTGGTAGGGCTTTGGAATGTCAGTGCCCTTAAAAGCAGACATTACTGATGAACCAATAGTTCAACTCTGTATAAGGCAGCTTCACCATAGACAATTTTAGAAGGGATGCATCCAGGTCTACCAATGGCTATTAGTATGCCCATGTGCAGTCTCCAACTGAATACCAACTGCTAGGGAGAAGAAGAAGAAGAAGAAGAGTTTGGATTTGATATCCCGCCTTTCATTCCCCTTCAGGAGTCTCAAAGCGGCTAACATTCTCCTTTCCCTTCCTCCCCCACAACAAACACTCTGTGAGGTGAGTGGGGCTGAGAGACTTCATAGAAGTGTGACTGGCCCAAGGTCACCCAGCAGCTGCATGTGGAGGAGCGGAGACGCGAACCCGGTTCCCCAGATTACGTGACTACCGCTCTTAACCACTACTCCACAATAGCAAGGTGGACTGTTCCCTTTCTGACCCATTTCTGGGCTTCCTGGATACAGCGTGTAGACTAATTTGGGAAGAAGGTTACTCCATTCAGTGAGCCTTTGCTCTAATGTTCTCATGCTATGTTCTAAGTTGTGAGAGTCTTTCCCTCAAATATGGGTATACCCAAGGAGGACTACCTAAAACACCATCACTGCTGCAAATCTTGCGTGCCCGATTCTCTCGCATCCTTTCACAGAAGCCTCTTTTTAATGTAACATGGCTAGCTTGGATGCATAACCATTTGCCCCAGGACTGTAAAGCATCTATTTGTCAGCACATTTGAAGCCGGCTGTCTCTCAAATGCTGGCAGCGGCCACAGCTAATCGATATGCATATTCACCAGCAAAACTGACTAGTACATCTGTTCTGTGAAAAAACATACATTCCGCCTGTTGTACAATCAGTGTAATTAAAAATTAACATGCATTAATTGTTAGAGCTGATGTAAACAGCTGATGTTCCACTTAGGCTTGTCTTCTGTACATATCATTAGGCAAAGCCAAATATTGTTTAAGGCCACTCTTACAAAAAAGAAAAGAGATAGAAAACTAATTTCAACTAAACCAATTTGCAAGGGAGTGCAAGGTACAATGAAACAGCCGAGGTAATTATTAGGCTAAAGGACTAACAGAAAGAAAAATTACTCAGAACACGTTTGTTTGAATCTCATTCTAGTAAATGTATTTAGGCACAGTATGAAATATAATTTGATCTACATGTGCGCAATGAACATTATGCTTCAAGGAATGGGATATGCAGAATGGCACAGCTGAACCAAAATTAGAACTCGTCATTTGAGATACAGGGAAGCAAATAACTTAGAAAATGCATCATTCCTAACGTTGGTGGTAGACAATACTCTCAAGAGAAATCAAGGTAGGATGTGCAATTCTAAAGGGTTTGTTAATGCCCCAGGTGTGTCTGCACAGCTCCCATCGATGCCGACAGGAGAGACATCTCCAGCCGAGCTGACAGGAAAATATGCTGCTTAAAAGTTTACTTCTTGTCATTTTTTTAAAAAAATATATATAATTGTTATTTAAATGTCACTGCAAAAATTATGTTTCTGCTTTGTGTAAAACAGCAAAACAACAACAGCACTCTAGCAAGTCTACCTTGTCCTGCATATTTCAGAATTCATGCCTCAGATCTGTGTGGCAAAGTTATAGATTGCCTGGGGGATGTCAGCTGCTTCTACCCGCAGGCTCTCCTCTGCTCGGAGATGCAATGCTACGGTAGGTGCCCACACTGTCAGTCTCACACCACTTTCTTGGTTTAAGTGAAAACTGGAGCTTAAGGATTCTGCCAGGTAAATGGAGAGCACTGTAAAAGTGTCTTCTGCGCAAGTGAAGCCACCCCTCCCGTGGTGATGGTGTCTTTGCAAAGCATTTGTGCCTGGAGGAGCAGGGGACAGGGGACAATAAATCGTACGCCGTGACATTTATTACTTATAGTGAAACTAAGAAGCACATCCCAACTTCTGCAAAGAGGGTACACTAAGCAACAGCCGTTGCATTTCTGAGGGACAGGAAGCACAAATAAACAGATAGTGATTACAAGTTAACGTGTATGTTCTTTATCAGTCTTGCTTTGTAAGTCTAACCTGATTTTTATAAATGAAGTGGTGATTTTGATACGATAGCTGCATCAGTAGCAAAAAAACACACTTGGTGATTTAATTTTAAATGGTAGGTAACCTTCTGTAAATAAACGAGACAACTTTTTATTTGGTTGTTTAAAATATATTTAATTGCATTTCTTTGCACCTGCAGCATTTATACATGCCACCCAATAACTACTTTTTTTGAGAGGCTCCAACATAAATTTGTGAACACATACAAAAATTAAGGACTTGAAGGGAAATTGCAAATGGGCTAGAAATAGGCATCTCTCTCCCCCCCTCTCCCCAATCCAGTACAGCAATTTTGAATGGGTCCAATTAAAATGGATTCATTGGGAAGGCCTCTGCTAGAGTTTTGGAATTAATCTAATTTTAAATCTGATCCATGCAGACCTGATGAAACCTCTAGAATCTGTCATGCTCCCAAATGTTTAGATTACTGTATTACTAGTATAGCGTATAGTCTATAGTGTGAGACTTACGCCTGGTGCAAGAGAGGTACAAATTGGCATTCAGACACAATGTTTAGTGGGCAGCCTTGGGAAAGTCACTCCATATCTACTAGCCTTTACAAGGTCTTACAGGGCTTTTGTGAAGACAGAAGGATAGAACCACCCCAAAAAGAGGCACGAGAACATGAGAGAGCATGGCACCCAAAATGGTCACCATGATCTGACACAAAAAATGGGATGTCCCGTATTTTTCTGGCCACTTGGGAGGTTATGCATTTAACAGAGGGCCACAAAAATCAATGCTGAGAGTTCATTCCATGGGCATTCCAAAATCTAGACACTAGCCTTACAGGAATGCATTCCATGATCTTCACCCTTCCCCCAGTTCTGTGTCACAACACCCCAGCAATCATAAAACCACAAAGATGTCTCAAGATGACTGGTGTACTTATGGTCTTCACAGGTTTGTTTTTAATTAGACCGTTCATATCTGTCTAACTTTTCTTTAAATAAAAAGCAGCAGCAGAACCCCGATGGAAATGTTTCTATATGGCTCCCTACTCATTTTGAAATCACAGTAAATGCTCATGAGCACTGCTGCTGAGCTGTTTCATATCAATATCAATCTAGTAATGCAGCAAATGAGTTCTGATTTGTGCTATTTAATGTCCTAATGGCTTGACTAGTTAGGTAGATAATTACACTGTATGATTTATCCAACCCATTTATAAATATTTATAATAATGGATAGATTAACCTTTGGGATTTCTTTCTTGAAACCCTATTGGTTGCGTCAGGATCACTTGGCCAAAAGTAGAGTGAGTAGCTGCCTGCAAATGAGCAACAGTGCAGATACTGGGAAGGCTTTTCAGCACAACATCCTTCCTGTAGCATCCTGAAAGTTTACGCAAAGATGGTGTCACAGCACTTTACCTTTGGTGCGATTCAACAACCTCAATCTACTCTCTCTCCCCCCTGAAAGCCCCAAACACATTTTCAAAAAGGATGTGTAGCCACCATGTCCAGTTGTATGTGTGTTAATGTTTTTCACTCAGTCATTAATACTCCAAACAGCAGCATTCTATATATACAAAGCAACTAATGTAGGACACTTTACTATTACTTAATAAATGTTACATCAAATTGTAAGACCACCTTGCAATTTGAATTATTAGAAATACTTGAAGGTCCATGACATTGCTGTTGTTGTTGTTGTTGTTTGTACCCCAAAGAGAATTAAAAGCACAATAAAACATTACACATTAAAGGCTTCCCTATACAGGGCTGCCTTCAGATGTCTTCTAAAGGTTATATAGTTACCGTATTTTTTGCACCATAACACTTTTTTCCTCCTAGAAAGTAAGGGGAAATGTCTGTGCGTGTTATGGAGGAAATGCCTAGGCATGCCTACGGATTTTCCTCCTCTAAAAACTACGTGCGTGTTATGGTCGGGTGCGTGTTATAGAGCGAAAAATACGGTACTCACCTCCTTGACATCTGATAGGAGGACGTTCCACAGTGAGGGTGCCACTACCAAGAAGGCCCTCTTATTTCATTGGTGGATAGACATGGGATAAGGCTGAACAATTACTGCTGGAAACTACCAATTTCTAAAGAGATGGGCAGGATCTATAGAAATGCCAAAGACACCAGCCTTCAAGGTCCATGCTAAAAAAGTATTGTCCATATTTATTTTTATGTTACCTTATCAGAAGCCAGCCACCCCATGACCAGTGCTTGGAATGAACTAGTTCAGTTGAACAAAGTTCAAAATATTTCAAAATATTCAAAATATTCTGAACTATACCAAAAAGTAGTTCCCATAATTGTCAAATTTACTAAAGATGAACTACATTCAGATTGGGAGCAGTACTTTGAATAATTTCTAGTTCATATTCATATACATCCCACCCCCGGCACTGGCAACAAAAGGCCCAGGCTCTCAGCTTTCATTTTTCAAAACAGCAACACAATCGGACATCAATAAAGAAAGCAAAATGTGGAGGCAATGTTCTAAGGCTAATTGGGCAGATATAGAGGTAGTGCTGCTGCTAAGGACGCTTAGTCACTTAATGACTGTTGCTAAGTGATCTGAAGGAAGGAATGTGAGGCATTTCCAGTACATTCTCTGTTGAAGAGATTCACCCTCTTCCAACAGGAGCAGCTTGAAGTGAGAAGTACAGGTGTGGCTTTACTGGACCTTGATTACTGCTCAGACACAGCGGTGGACTGGAACAAGGGCCAACAAGTCAAAACTCAATCTTGACACCATTGTGGGTTGCACCATTCCTGGGTCTGGGAATTAGGCAGGGTACCTGTTCTGGACCTCCTCTGAAGGAGCAGGAATGTAATCTGGGGGGGGTGATCTTGGGTGCATAACCATCGGTGAAGGCACAAATGACCTTAACAGCTAAGAGTACCTTTTACCAGCTTCAGCTAATGCCATTTCTGGGCAGGGATAATGCCATTTCTGGGCAGGGATAGCCTAACCATTGTAGCCCAGGCAATGGTAACTTAAGCTTGGATTATTGCGATGCACTGGTTTCCAATCTGCTTCTGAGCCAAATTTCAGATGCTTCTGTTGGCACATAATGCCCTACAGTGGAGGACCTACACCACTCAGGAATTAGCTATCTGAAGGAACACCTGCTCCCATATGTATATACCTGCCTGTTGGTATACCCATCTGTAGAAGGTTTTACTATCCTGCAGCGCTCAGACTGTAGGGGGAACTGAAGGAGATTACTGAGAGTTGTCCTGTCCTGTATAATACAGGATTGTCACATATTTCAATGTAAAAAACTGTATTCCGTATTTTGTCCCATATTTCAGGTCCCACCCATACCTCTCTTTCTCTGCGCCAGGTTAGGAATCCTCTCCAAATGCATGTGTTTGAAAAGATGTATGAAAGGCCATGTATTTAAGTTCTGGTTAGGCAAGCACACAGATAGACTTACAAATTCATGTGTATGTGTGTGGCAAATTCCAGAGGGGCTATCCTGTTAGGCTGAAATAGATTGTAATGGGTTAATTTGAAGTTGCTTCAGCACCAGATGGGGGGGAGGAATTGCCCCCCAACTCCCCTGCCCCACCCTGTCCTGTCCTGTGTTTTGGCAGAACAAAGGTGGCAACCCTAATTACTCTGGTTTACTGACTAATTTTTAGAATTATTTAATTATACAATGTCTTCAGCTTAACGAGAAGGTCAAGGTGGATACAGTCTCCAACCACTTTATACAGAAGGCCACACACTTGGAAATGTTCCACCGCTGTGCTGTTCTTTCTCCTCAATACTTTCCACCCCCAAGAGTCATATTGCAACTGGCAATTCCAACTGCATTTACCTGCATGTGATGATTCAGCTGAAATTTTGGCAGCACTCAGTGATTAGTCTTTCTTGAAGGAATAATGAATCCCGTCAGACTCAGAAGGGTGGTTAAAACAACACGATGTCCACCCCATATATACATCTTAGATACATACTCTCACACAAGGCCTAAACTTACAGTACAGTGGTACCTCAGGTTAAGTACTTAATTCGTTCCGGAGGTCCGTTCTTTACCTGAAACTGTTCTTAACCTGAAGCACCACTGTAGCTAATGGGGCCTCCTGCTGCTGCTGCACCGCCAGAGCATGATTTCTGTTCTCATCTTGAAGCAAAGTTCTTAACCCAACGTACTATTTCTGGGTTGGCAGAGTCTGTAACCTGAAGCGTATGTAACCTGAAGTGTATGTAACCTGAGGTACCACTGTACTAGGTTAGAGAGAATGCAAGGGTGCAAAAAAGACGCAAATTATGAATGCATTTATCATTTATTCTCAATGGATAAAAAGGAGCACATGAAGACTAAGTGAGATTTGTGGTCTTTTAAAATAAATAAATCCTTGGGGAGCAAAAAGCATGCAATGTGGCTATATTTTCTGATAAACCATTTAATAAAATATGTCATTCCCAGTACAAATAATTACTTTTGACTTCCCCTCATCTTACTGCCTTGTACACTACCAGCAGGTCTTTAAGTGATGTGAGAATATTCTGATGTATAATCAGACAGTTCATAAAATCCTAATGGAAATTAAGATTTTGCTATTTGGAGTGGTAAAAATTCCATTTTCAAACACAACACACATCTTGAAAGCAAGGCTGACATTTTGGTTTGCTCTGAGTTTTAGGAGAATAGCAAATTACACAGAAAATCTACCAATTCCCTGTCAAGTGAACTGTTGTTTTTTTTTAAAAAAAAAAAAAAAAACCTATTAGTTCACAGTTCGTCTAAAACAGAACCCTGAATAATAATTTTTGTTACATCACGAGAAACATTTTCAAATAGCTGTAATATCTGTTGATTTAAGAGTGTGTGTGTTATCAGTCTGCTTGGAGAATAGCTCTCTCTTTTTATTTCAAATAACCCTTACGTCAAGTAAAGAGACAACAATAGAGTTCTAAGCCTCATATTGTGAACCACACACTTATGGCAGATGGAGTGAAAACTCTATCAGGTCAGTAGGAATATTATCATTGCTTTTACTGAAGACTAGATGTCAACCAGGGAGTCACGGAAGATATGACTAGCATAGATCAGATTGTGCAATGGTGTAAATCAAGATAACTCTACCCAAGTCAATGGAATCGCCAGAGCTAGAAATAAGAATTTCTTCTGGTGTCATTGCCATTCACATACTCTGAATATACTTAACTGCATTAATGTTAGCTGTAGAACTGAAACCGATCTGTTTTCATGTATAGAATGTCAGCCTGCAATTTTGAAAGCTGCAAAATCCTGATTCTAATTCTATAAGGCCGTTTCCTTATTTAATAATAATACTTAACATTTGTTTAGTGTTTTCAAGTATTCAAAGCACTAATTGTATTCCCTACGACAATCCTGTAAAGTTTAATAAATTCATACACTAAGGCTTCAGTCCTATAGTCCCCTGGAAGGGCATTCCAGAATCTGCGGGATTTATTCATCTGCTTCTCTGAGGGCAAGGTGATCTGACCTGCTGGGTCTCCTCCATGAGGCTGCAAAAAGGCAGCCAATGGCACTTCAACATCAAACAGGGGGGAAAGGTGAGGATCCTGTGGGTTTCAGGAGTGCGCTGGGAGAGATTGTGCATTCGTAGACCTTCTGCCCTCCTGAAAGACACACAAAATGTGGGCACAAACTGCACCAACCATGGGGCTGCCTTAGTTTATCTTCCTGCATCGATTCCAATGAAAGGAACCTCAAAATCAAAGAAATGCAGAGCAGAAAGAGACGACCCAATTTCTCTCTCACACACATTCCTGCTATCCTCATAGCACAGCCACCCCCCAATTTGGATTGCTCTATAAATGTCATTTATATAGGTAATTAGGGATGCAATCCTAACTGCATTTAAATGAGATGTGTAAAATGACACTTGAGTTACCGTGGGGTGACTACTGCAGTAACAAAGTAACATGTAGGATTGATAACCAGATCGTCTTTCCATTTCACACTGAGGGCTAGGAACTTGGGTTTTCCCCCATTGTGAACAGCAGGTAGGGGGTGGGGGTCCAGTTCTCATTGGGACTGTGGCAGGGCAAAAAGGTAAAAGCATGCAAAGGTCCCTGTCTGCTTTGTACTTACATGCAGATATACCACCAGCTAAAAACTTTTAAACAGATGCAACCATTGAGCCACATGTTCCATATTCTGGAAGGTGTATGTGAATTGATGCTTTTGAATTATGGTGTTGGAGGAGACTCTTCAGAGTCCCATGGACTGCAAGAAGACCAGACCTATCCATTCTTAAGGAAATCAGCCCTGAGTGCTCACTGGAAGGACAGATCGTAAAGCTGAGGCTCCAATACTTTGGCCACCTCGTGAGAAGAGAAGACTCCCTGGAAAAGACCCTGATGTTGGGAAAACTGGAGGGCACAAGGAGACGGGGACAACAGAGGATGAGATGGTTGGACAGTGTTCTCGAAGCTACCAGCATGAGTTTGACCAAACTGCAGGAGGCAGTAGAAGACAGAAGTGCCTGGCATGCTCTGGTCCATGGGGTCATGAAGAGTCAGACACGACTAATTGACTAAACAACAACAAATGTGGGCGAAGTATGTGAGAAATGTCACATCTAGTTTGGCCCTTGGGCGCGCCACATTGCTGCACATTGCTGGAGTGGCTGACGCAACCACTGAGCGATCCCACATGTTTCATATTCTGGAAGGTGCATGTGAAAGCTGAATAGATATGTGGGTGGTAATTTATGACACATCTGCTTCCAGAGAAGAAAATGTGTGGTTCTGTCTAATGTTAGGTATAATCAGGGCTTTTTTTCCGGCCACAACTCATTGGAACTCAGATCCAGCACCTCTCAGATGGGCGCCATTGCCATTGTAATGTTCATGAGATGTTCACTGAGACCTTCATGGTGAGTTCTGGGACCTCTTTTTCTAGAAAAATAGCATTGGGCATAATATAAACAGCCAGTACCAAGAAAGCATGTGTTCTATCAATAATTGGAAGATCATAAGCTACTGCCTACATCACAATAAAGAAACCTGCCCCAATATCCCAGGAAACAGTAACTACTTGCAGAAAATGTTTCCACCCAAAAATCCTAGCTGGTTGGTTTTGAATTCCTGACAAGCAGCAAAATCATGACAGACCAAACTAGCCTGACTGTGGACTTGTAGACAGCACAGAAGGCGCTCTTCATTGTCAAGGGAAGTTCAGTGTAGCTCCTTACACTGGGATGTAAGAACAGGTGCATAAATTAATGCACATCCCGACGTTCACAGTATTGATGCACAACCACTTCACAACATTCCTACCAGCAGTCCGATCATTTGAACATAAATGCTAAGCTTTTGGAGATGAGGCTTATATGTAAGGCAGCAGTCAAACATCTTTCCCTGGTATGATAGATGGCAGACATGATCAATGGGTTTGCCTCCTAGTATAATAGTAAACAAGATTGTTAATCCAGGGATTGGAAGGTATTTCTGCAGGAAGAAAAGCATTGGGATTTCCCTTGCTGCACCAGGTTTCCTAATACCTCACTACCAAAGTAAAGCATTTTGCTCTATTTCTGCCAGCAAGCCGTCTCATCCGTTCCCCTGTATTAGGGCACTCAGCTACTCTGCCTTCAGTGAGCTGTGTCACTGCTAGGCATTTTGCTGAATTTGGGGGCTTTGAAAGGTGCTAATGCTACCACTTACAAGGATAGCATCCCAATTAGGAACAAAGTCGGTCATTGTGCTGTGCACTCTGCTCACCAAAAAAGGGATTTTTTCTCCCAAAAGGTAGCATTCTAATCTCTTTTATGAAAATCGCCAGGTTGGCTTGGTAAAAGAAAATGAAAAGTTGCTCATTTCAAGCTTTACATCACACCCTTTAATCTTACACATTTGTTGATTTCGCTTTTTATCTGTGAACATTTCTATACTGCCTTGCAGCTGCAAAAAGGAGCCCCCAAGGCTGTTTAGAACAATAAAATAGCAAAATAAAAAAGACTTGAAAAGTATCATTGGCGTTCGTTTTCTAAATCCTCTATAGCATTGCTTGTATTCTTATACCAAGGTTCCTCCTTTATTCAAGTGAGACAAAGAAGATGCTGCTAGAGAAAAATGATGTTTGAATGCGCTTTTTGTTTTGCCTCCCCCACCCCAACAAATTCTGTTGTTTCCCTTTGCATTATATGTAATGATTTGTTTATAAAACATAACCATCATGTATACCATGGTATAACATTGCATACTGAACTCTAGCATTGTGTATAGTGTAGAAACAAGAGTTAGCAATTGACTCTTATTTTATTAAACGCCAAAGAATTAGTTTTCACAAGTTGATTACAATGTAGGCAGATGATTCACACAAGATAGAA
Source organism: Podarcis vaucheri (assembly GCF_965113315.1). Taxonomy (NCBI): domain Eukaryota; kingdom Metazoa; phylum Chordata; class Lepidosauria; order Squamata; family Lacertidae; genus Podarcis; species Podarcis vaucheri. The sequence goes on from NC_138759.1 coordinate 107,878,869, forward strand.
TTCTGGGAGGGTGCCTTGTTAGTTAGTTAGTTCTTGTTAGTAATCACTGGGTTTCCCATGCCTCCTCTAGAGTCCTTTAATTACCTCCAGGCAACTAAAACAGAAATAATAATTGTTGTTGTTGTTGTTGTTGTTGTTGTTGTTGTTGTTGTTGTTATACCCCATCCATCTGACTGGGTTTCCCCAGCCACTCTGGGTGGCTTACAGCATAAATAAAAAGGTAAAGGTACCCCTGCCCGTACGGGCCAGTCTTGACAGACTCTAGGGTTGTGCGCTCATCTCACTCTAGAGGCCGGGAGCCAGCGCTGTCCGTAGACACTTCCGGGTCACATGGCCAGCGTGACAAGCTGCATCTGGCGAGCCAGCGCAGCACACGGAAACGCCGTTTACCTTCACACTAGTACGCGGTCCCTATTTATCTACTTGCACTTTGACGTGCTTTCGAACTGCTAGGTTGGCAGGTGCTGGGACCGAGCGACGGGAGCGCACCCCACCGCGGGGATTCGAACCGCTGACTTTTCGATCGGCAAGTCCTAGGCGCTGAGACTTTAACCCACAGCGCCACCCGCATATATAAAACATAGTAAAACTTCAAACATTAAAAACTTCCCGATAAAGAGCTGCCTTCAGTTGTTTTCTAAAAGTTATGGAGTTCTTTATCTTCTTGACATTCGAAGGGAGGGCATTCCACAGGGAAGGCACCAGCAACTGATCTTTTTCCTCTCAGACCATCAGAATGCCACAATATAGAAACATACATGGTCAAGCAAAATAAAAGGAAAATGCCTAGGCCATTAATGTTTGTGGATGACATGTTGCAAGAGTGGGCCATCGTGTTATGCAAGCTGTTTCTCTGGCTTCTTTCATTCCAGAGGTTGTGATATCTTAAGTGACTCGCCGCATTTTTAAATTTCTTTCTTTTCTTCTTCTTTTTTAACTAGACCAAAGCAGAGCTGAATATTGACATATATATAAAACTCAACTATACTGCTTTGAGATTTCTTTCGCATTAAGCTACATTTAATATTCATTTCACATTTTTTTCCTATTAATTAAAAGTAAACCGTGTATTGTATGGTACATTATCCCTCTAACAGCCCCATGCGGTGATCATGAAGTGGAAGACTAATGGTGTAGACTTTAGCATTTAGTTTTAACCAGAATAATTTACATATCTGTAAGAAGAGTCCAAGCCATATGTAAATAAGCAAAAGTCTGATAGCAAGACCCTTGCCTGGTTTGCTATGGACAGGAGAGCCATGGACTGTGTATTTATTCCATCAGTCAGCTAATTTAATGAGACTTTGCATGGCATCTCTTTCTGCAGAAGAGACAAAACTTATTATTAAGGAGAGGCATGTGGCAGTAAGAAAAATGTGTTTGTTTGCTTTTTCTGTTCTATTACCCCAAGAAGCAAAGGTGATCCCATTCGCTCTTCATTAAAAGTTTACCTTTCTAATAGATCAACGAAGGCCCACAGTTTTATGCTGAGATTTAGAATTCTAAAGTGATTACATTCTTTGCTTTCTTTTTGAAAAGGGCCATATAGATATTTTTGGGAGGGAGAGGCTAGGGTACCTTGCTCTACAACTGTCCTATATACATTACATTAATGCACTGCGGCATTATACTTTAACATGGAAAAAGTGAGGTGTAAATGAAATGAAATTAAATGGACTTGATTTAAACATTTGTGTGTGTTGCAATTATTGAATAACAACAACAACAGCCAAGGCTCATTCTACTTTAGCTCTCTTCTAAGAGGTCTAAGACCTAAATCTATGAGTTTTCATGTCCTGCTGCAAGATCTATTGTACCTTACCATGCCAGACACAGACGTTCCTGGAGATGTCTAGTACTGGTATGAAAATTCTTCTCAAAGGTCACAGCAAGTTAATTTCACATTGCCATTTAAATAGAGAACATACATTGGTGCTGGTTTTTAATTTTGCTGATGGTTTTTAGTTTTGAAATTGTATTTTGTAGTTTATGTGTTTTAGGGTGTTTTTCTTTTTTTCAAAAGCAAGTCATTTTGTGAAGGCCATTTGCCCCGAAATGTGGAGCAGAGATACATTAAATAAATATAAACTGACCAAAAATTCCAAAGTTTAGTACTAAAGTTTGCTAGACTCTAAAGTGAAGAACATACAAGAGGATAAAAGGGTTAGTTCACATAAGTCATCCCTTTACAGATGCAGAAACATCAGCTTCACAGCGCCCCATCCTTCAATAAAAACAGCTCTTCAAAGATCAGAAGAATATTATGAATCTTCACATGTTTTGTTCCTTTTTTTTACTTTTATTATTGTGATGGGATTTCCCAGTCCAACCAAATATACAGATTGCTCGACCAATGAAGTAGAGAAGGAAAAATAGCCCACGACAGTTTCACTCATAGTTGCTCAAATGGTCTTTGAGGTGACTCTTTCTTGGGTTTCATCACAGATGGTAAACTCTCCTCTTCACCCCTAGTCTGAGACTTCAAAGTCTGGGGCTTCTCTTTTGAACCTTCTCTGTTCCAACATGAACAAACTGAGCAAGCAGCGTCTCCTAATTCTCTTTCTAGCATTGCAGGGTAAGAGGAGCTGCCTGTGAAATAAGTTGTCTGTACATCAAGAGACTGCCATTTCTTCCGTGATAAGGTCAAGAGGAGAAACATGTGGCTAGGTCACCCTTCAGTTGCAGCCTTGTGCGCAGCCCACAGGTTTTCATGCATAAATCTGTCAATTAGTGTACTCATTTTGCACTGTGTTTTCCAAAACATGATCTTCAGCCTAGATAGCACTCACGTTACCTGGTGCATCTGACGGGAGAGGGGGGCAAAGGGAGTGTCATTCCAATGAATTGCCTTAGAATACCGTTGTAAAAATGCACACCAATGGACTGCATTGTTTCTGATCTGCTGATCACTCTAAGAAGTAATTACAAATTATAGTATTGGGTGATGTTCTGAATCTTCCACTAGGTCAAAAACACAACAACCCCAAACTCTTCCTGAAAAAAATATTAAAAACTAACACAAGGTTCTAACCAATACTACTCCCTTCAGTGCTAGTTTTCTGCTAGCAGGGTGTTGTACTTTGACATGAGGAAGAATGAAAAAATGACAGCCCCACCGTCCTCCAGGTGGATGTAGAACAGACCACTCTGCTGTCTCAGGACTCTGGGCTGGATTGAACTCAAGCAGTACCCTAGAAAGGCTCCCAGTAGCTCATAGGGGCTTCCACCCACCCCCATTCACCATGAGCTCCCCCCATATCCTCTCAGAAGGAGGGTCAGACAAATCCCTAGAACAGCAGACAGCAGGGAAGAGAGGAGAGATTATTCTGCTTGGCAAGCAGAAATTCCCTAATCATAAAAGTGCAATGTTAAATTCCACCCACTCATTCTGCGGTACATGTAGGCTCCTCCTCAACAGACCACCATTAAGTGCACATATACAGTGGATAAATCTGTGAAGTGAGTAGACAATGAGAAGTGTATGTGTGACGCACTGAGGACATCCATCAGAACCAGTTCCTGAACTCCCATCTAAGAACAATGTTCTAATAAGATATTTCCATGTCAAATAACAGAAAGAGGGGGTTTTATCTGCTGAAAAAGCATGCAGGTTTAACATTCTTCCTGAATAAAATTCTGCTAGATGCCTGCTAGATATGTTAACAGCATATAGTGGGGAAATGTACCTAGCAATTTCTGGGTACCTTGCCACCTTCTGGTATTTAAATAAGATAAACTATATCAAAACAAGCAAAGACAACACACACACACAAACACAAAGAAACAGGAAAAGGATATTTATAAATCCTAAAAAGGATCAGAGGGTGTGGTGAAGCACTGCTAAATTAAAGTACATTTCAAACATAAGACCAATCAGCTTTTATATGTAAATGATGGCTGTTTCATTTAATAATAGCATTGTTATTTAGGTGCTTCTATTTAAAAGGAAAAAAACAAGACAAAGCTACAAAAAGAAACTCCTTTGCCATATTTTTATTGTGTGTTAATAGCATCCTTTCTTCAGCCTTTTATGCCTTTTGCGATATCAGATTTTTAAGCAATTAGTTTGCAGATGTCACTAAATAAATGGCATTCATTCCTTAAGCCGGAACCATACCTGTTAACCATCTCGGCATATTCTAGCTTTAAAGCCAGGCTTGATGTGCACAGCATGCTCAAAAACTGTACTCACAGTTCAAATGAGCTGGATTACAGACCATGACCACTGAGACCCTCACATGACAAAGCCTTTGTGTAATTAATATGCAGGGTAAAATGCTCCCTGGACGGCTGCTAAAGCGATTTAAATCATGCACATAAAAAATGTAATCACAAATTTAGCATGGTGGACATTGTAGTCACACTGTGCTTGATTGCATAGAAGGTTCCAAGTGTGTTTTAAATGTCCTTTAAGATTGAGATTAGGACTTGTACTTACAAGATGCATATTAATCTAAAACTCAACATTTTTCAGTGTGGGATCACAGTAGGAGAACATTATGGGCAATAGAGGTTCATTCTAATCCCAGTAGGTAATTACACTTTGAAATAATATTCTTTAATTAAATCTTGTTTGCAGTTGATTGATTTAAACACTAAATCTAAAAACCTAAATTTGAGTTTTTATCAATTTTTGATGCTTATTGCACAGAACTTGAGCTTTAATTGATGTTTCTGAAGTTTTTAAAGCCCTTGTCTGCCGTATCCTGGCTGAATTTAGTGCAATTACCCTTCTCTCCACCCCACCTCCTCCCCTCTTGTTCTGCATTGCAGACAACTTTCATTAGATGTCTGATAACTTTAGGTATTTTAAAATCAGTGATATCTACATGTTTGCTTTATAAAAATACTAATATTTTATGTAAACGTCCTAACAGGAACTGTTTGTCTCAAACCATAAGTCAGGCTCCTTGACAAATATTACAATACCACTGGCCATGCCTCCTGACCCCCATTATCATTTAGATATATCACAACCCTACAAATCCTTTGCTAATCTTTGAAAACTCCTACATCCCATCCTCTGAGTTCCACTGGGGGAGGGGAGAAGCAGACCTGCTGGATTGCAGCCCCAGGTAAAACATCTAGCAATCAAGATGATGTCCTTATTTCTTTGTACATCTTTTCCCTGCCAGACTATTCAGCTAGAAATGTTTGGCATATGGTTCAGCTTCCTACAATCTCCTCTCTGAACCCCATCATCTAGGTGAACATGGGTTTCCAGTATCATAATAATTGAAGGTTGTATTCGATTTGTGTCTCTCTGCTGACAGTTCTGTCCAGTTGTGTCCCTCTGCTTCAATGGAGCCTCCGACTTTGAAGAAGCAAGACTTCTGTGGGTGCTGAATCTTCCCTGTGCCTGGCCATCTCTGCTCCAAAGGATTGGAAGACCTTTAGGATCAAGGAAAGTGCTGCTGCACTCACGGCCTGCTTGCAGGCTTCCCATGGGCACCTGGTTGGCCACTGTGAGAACAGGATGATGGACAAGATGGAGCTTTCTTCTGATCTAGCAGGACTCCTTTTCTCATCTTATGTTTGTGGTGCAATGGTTGGAGGGAAAATGGAGAATTTACAAAAATCACTTTTCCCTTTCTACTCATGGAAGCCTTAACCAGGCTGGGATAGCTGGGATAGCAGGCTTGTTGGTTTTTGAATGTCTGATGTAGATTTTTTCAACTTCGTTGTTCTGTATCAGACAATGACAATAAAGATTATCGTATTGTATCGTTGGATCAGCAGCAAGACTCAACTGGATTCAGCTAAGTGGTTTTTTTGTTTTCCTCATTCCTCGCTCAGAGGAAAATTCAGGACAGCATTTCTTGGAGGATCTGAGCCTTATAGTTTTCTCCTAATGGTATCCTTAGGGCTGAATCCAACAAAGTGAAATGACTTCTGCTCACACAAGGGGACTTCTCCTCCCTCTCCTCTCCTCTCCTCCCCACTCCAATCTATTCCTGGAACATGCTGCTTGAGTGCATAGAAAACAGAGGTAGGGAAGCCCTTCTCTAAGAAGTGCTCATGGATGTCAAGCTCCAACCCTTATTTCCAAAAATGCTTTCCAAATGCAAAGGCTGCACAACATCATACAACTACTAGATAACAGAACATGGGGAATCATCCTGCTAGAACTCAAAGCAGGTCTTTAAAGAGTTTGTGTTATAAGGGCTATCTCTGAAGGCTGTTTGGAAACTTCAGCCAACAATGAATTCAATGGCCAGGGGCAAGATGGTTTGAGTGTATTCCACCGATCCTGGTCTGACTGCACTGGCTGCCAATCAGCTTCCAGGCCCAAATCAAAATGCTGGCTTTGACTTATGAAGCCTTAAACGGCAATGACTGCAATAAATCAATAACCACCTCTCTTCATATGCACTTACCCTGAGATCGTAATCTAAGGCTTTTCTTCATGTGCCTCCTCCATGAGAGGTCTGGAGGGTGGCAACTCTCTTTCTGCAGTGGCTCCCCATTTGTGGAATGCTGTCCTCAGGGAAGTTCAGCTGGCACCTTCATTATACATCTTTGGGTGCCAGGCAAAAACATTCCTCTTCAACCAGGTCTTTGGCTGATTGACATCTGATGCCCTTTTAAATATGTTGTTATTGGTTTGTTTTCGTTCTTATATAAAATTTTATGTTGCGAACCACCCTGAGATCTACGGATGAAACGCAGTATACAAATTTAAGAAATAATAATAATATGCTATGTTTGACCATCTGTGAGGAGATTCTCTTACAAAACTGGTCAGACAAATGAGCAAGCAAATATGACTTTCATTCCAATACATAGAACAATCTGTGTCAGCCCATCCTCAGTTCCAGAAGGGTGTTCTCTGCCTTATGGTCTTCTCGGCCACCGCTATCCATGGTTCTGCAAGCCCATGTTTTTGCTGGGACTGTCCTATTCCCTTCAGTCTCAGAAAGGCTTACCCATGTTCCCTTCTCCACTATGCACAACAGAGCATTTCCCAGCGCTGAAAGTGACGAGCTAATCCCTCCTCGAGCAGAACATCATGTGTGCCTGAAGCTTCCAAACACAGACACTAGAGTTGCAAGATCTGGGCGGCTGCATTTTATCCTCCTGTATTTTAGAAGGTTTTCAATTTGTCACATGAGAGCTTAGCTAAAGAAAAAGAATAACAACATGATTCACAGTGCAGCCCCGTAACTCTCAGAAAGGATACTCAGTGAATAGGTATGTAAACCAGGTGATCTGGCAGGTCAAGTAATTTCACAATTGGTTGCAAATTTAAACATGATCCTTGAAATATGCATCTACATAGCCACACTGTTCACAGATGACAATTTTATAACCAAAACCCCCAGTATTCTGTCCCTTACACTCTGAGCTGAACTTTCAGTATATAATTTTGCAAAGTTTACAATGGAATTCACAATAAGCAAGGCAGGGAGAGGGGGAGAATAGGTTTGGATTAAGAATCCACAGTTCTGTATAATGCAATCATGTGTGTGCAGTACGGTAAATTAAATTCATGATCCTATACATTTAATAACAGAAAAAATCACATCTTACCACAGTTGCATTTGTCATTTTGCAGAAAAACAAACTAGCATGTGGAATGTTTTATTAAGATGACTGGGCTGTTGAGAGAAATGATTAAGTCGCTATAAGAGCAAAGACAGACCACAAGACCTCATTCATTGTAACACTAATATTAATCACACACATAATATAGGTGTCTCACTATAAGCCACATTCCCTTAAAATATATATTACACATCCTGGGGGCAAACAATAGCACAACAGACGTGGAATAAATCCCTCAAAAGCCATGGTGGCCGGATGAAAATCATTTATATTCTGACAGATTAATGTACTTCCTTCTTATGCATAATAGATGAAAATATTTACAACAATATCAGAAAGAGCTATAGAAAATTAAACCTCACTAATCAACATGCTCCAAACAAGACTCGGGCTTCTCTCTGAATTTTATGGCATTGTCAAAAATTCTTTAGAAAACAATATTCCTCTTTCAACTAAGTTGTGGACGCTCATCATATGAGATTTGCTTTTAATTAATCTGTGTTTGCTAAAAACGAATGCCTTGGCATAACGCAGAGGCGAAAGCCTCAGCAAGCTATCCTACAGACTTAACAGTCTTGTGTGGGGGGGGTGTATATTAGAACTATTGGAAAAGAGTTAGAGAAAGTTATGCTTTTTTATAGTTAGAGGTGACGAAGTCTGTAAAACAGAATTCATTCTGTAGCCAATAGCAAATTGTGACAACAACATGCTCAGTTGAACACAGAGGAAGTCACACTTTAAATCCCATGTGAAATCAGCTTTCTCTTGATTTAATCCACTATTAGAAGATCTGCCTGCGAGGAACAGAGTTAGCTATCGACCTGGAGACTCCAAGCCAAACATTCCAGGATGGTACTGGCTCATACCTGACAATGCCTCGTACCTGACAATGGCCATATGAGGTTGCAATTAAAGTCAACGAGTTTTACATTTAAGAAAAATGTTTATGAGTGAGGCAACTCCCTTTGAAGCCGAATAATCTGCACATTGACATTGGACTACAGCAATGCTTTCCTGGAGGCTGGTCAAGAAACTGAGGCTAGTGCAGAATTGAGCAGCTAGCTTGCTGACTGGTGCAACCTACTGCAATCATCTTACTCATTTCCTCAAACAACTGTACTGTCTCCTCAAAAGTTACCAGGACAGGTGCAAGGTGATGTTGCCACCATACAACAACTTGGCACCCGTTTATATGAGAAAACACCTTCTTCCATATCTGCCTGCCCATTCCTTGAGATTTACAGATCAGGCCCTCCTGATTCTGTCAGCTGCACATGGATACCTTACAGCCTTTTTTGGTTGTGGCACCCAGACTTTGGAGTTCTCTCCCCCTGAAGTATGACAGACATCAATCCAAATTGTGTATTAGGTATCTGCTCAAGCCTTATTCAAGCATTTGCTGATTTTAATACTTAGTTCTTAGAGATATGTGTTTATACTTTTCTACTTTATAACCTCATCTTGGATAGGTTTGCTTTTCACAGAGATTCTCGGCTTTGATTAATTCCAGGTTATGTGAAACTTCAGTACTCATAACATGATCTATGTGCTGTGTTCTATCACTGTAAATGGGCTGAAGATCAGAGTGGGGTGGGTTGAACCTAGGTCTCTAATTACCCACTTCCCTAAGAAGAGTTTATCATTGCCACTAACATGATAGCCCTTGAGCACCCCATCTTCCATTCTCTGGGGCCAAGCCCTCTAATATTTGAAAGGGTTCAGACTGGTCAGGGTTCAAAGAAGACACTTAAGAGCATTCACTGAAGAAGACTTGCAATGAATGTGAGAGGACACAATATTTGAAATATGTGAAATATTCTACCATGATGGCATGAAATATCCACCTCCCCCCGCCCCCCCGAAAAGAATTATATTTGTGCTACATGTTCTAGTGGAAATACTAAACCTACTAAGTCAGTTTTTGAACTCTGTTAAACCCTGAGACAAAATGGTGAGTAGTTTGATGTGACATGTCTGCAAGGTGGAGGGATGACCAGTTGCCTCTTGTTGCATTTACTTCGGTGTGTGTCTTGTCTGTCTGTTAGTCAGTCTGTCTCTCTCTCTCTCTCTCTGATACTATAGAGTATCTGGTAAGGTATGTGCAACTATAGTGGCGCCCACCCTGTGGAACACCCTCCCTTCAGATGTGAAGGAAATAAGTAGCTATCCTATCTTTAAAAGACATCTGAAGGCAGCCCTGTTCAGGGTAGTTTTTAATATTTAACGCTGTGTTGTTTTTAATACTTGATTGGGAGCCGCCCAGAGTGGCTGGGGAAACTCAGCCAGATGGGCGGGGTATAAATAATAAATTATTATTATTATTATTATCATCATTAGCATTGGACTCTTGCAGTCCTTTCCAGTGAATGGCTTAGTATGTGCCCACTACTGATGGCAAACCATTACAGCAACAGGAATTGCCTCATCCTTTGAATCATGTGGCTTCTGCCAACCTAGCAGTTCAAAAGCACCTCAAAGTTCAAGTAGATAAATAGGTACCGCTCTGGCGGGAAGGTAAACGGTGTTTCTGTGCGCTGTTCTGGTCTGCCAGAAGCGGCTTAGTCATGCTGGCCACATGACCCGGAAGCTGTACGCTGGCTCCCTTGGCCAATAAAGCGAGATGAGCGCCGCAACCCCAGAGTCGGTCATGACTGGACCTAATGGCCAGGGGTCCCTTTACCTTTACCTTGAATCATGTGGACATTACTCTTCCTCGGGGAGAATCTGTAAATGGTGATGATCCTTTACTTTTTGAGCATGCAATCACTTCACAGCTCTAGGCTTTCTTGGGCGCTGCAAATTGGGTACGGGACTAATATTGCTTTAGCCAGCCTCGTAAACAGTTTGCATCCGCAGAATGACAAAAGCAATTATACCTGGTTCATTCTATTAGTTCACTCAGCAGTTTTTTTATATATCATGGGCTCTCCTGTTAAACAGGTGGAGTAACCTGGCAGGACAGAGGGATTGCACTGAAATGGATCCGTTCTATATGATAGGATGGTTCCAGAAAGCAGCTTCATGAGCTGTCGTCTTCTCCCAAACGCTTTCTTGAGCATCTCACAAGCCTTGTTCTTGCCTCCACTGCTTCTTCTTCTTTTAACATCTACATAAAGCTGCTGAAATAGACTGTCTATAATTTTGAAGTGCAGTTTCATCAATATGATAATGACATCTAGCTCCATTTTTCTGCATCAAATCCAGCAGCAGGAATCTCTCTTCAAAACTACTGTCTGGAAGCTGTGTTAAACTAGTCAAAGAGCAGTGGAAAATGGAACTAAAGATGGAACTGAAAGTACTTGGTGGTAGTATTTAGAAACTAGTGGACAGGAAGTTATTTCCACCTTGTGGTCCAGCAACAATTGAAGGGCACCAATTCCTATCTTCCCTGGCCATCGGCTATGCTGACTTGGGCTGGTGGTAGTTGCGGCGCAACTTCTAGAAAGCACCACGTTGGTTTTCCCTGAGATGTGTAGTCTGAACACTGAACTGCGGTTTACAAAAATGGTAAAATGATAAATTATCATCAATCACAATAGAATAAACTAAACCAAATTAAAATTCCTACAAACTTTCTAAACATCTGTGTTTGGCTTGTCTTAATAAGAATGTACCTGAAAGCTGTGCTCACGACAGAGACCTAGCACTTGTCAGTCTCACTTTTATAACTTCAGGGTTTAGCTACAGCAACATGTACTTGGCAGAGGCATAGCTGTCAACGTTTCCCTTTTTTAAGGGAAATTCCCTTTTTCCGAATAGGATTCCTTGCAAGAAAAGGGAAAAGTTGACCGCTATGGGCAGAGGTAGCCCAGAAAACTCTCCAGAAGGTTCAGATGGTACAATGAACCACCTCCTTGCAAGAGCTGGATACAAGAATATGTGATACAAACACTGAAAAGTTTGCCCTGACTTTCAGTTAGCGTCCACGCACAATTCAAAGTGCTGGAGTCATTTTACCCATAGAATCCTAAACAGCTTAAGATCTTAGAGAACACATCTCTCTTGCTGCAACAAAATTCACAAAAATATTAAAGGTGTTTGTTTACCCATCAGAGTGGGACCAAAGAACCCTGCTAATGTTGATCATTGTTTTTAAGTTAACATTTTGAGTGCTGTAATTTTTTAACTCTGTCGAAAGCCTTTGTTTTCATTTTTGGAATAAATGTGTGTTAAAATTTTAGCTTAAATGTACAAAGATACCATTTATTTATTTTTCTACTCGTTTCCAGCCTTGCAGACAAACAACAACATCCATCTTAACTGGCCCAAGAAGGTTTTTGAAAAGCATCAGATGCTAGTCTGCACAGCTTCACGGCAGGAACGCCAGTCTCTCTGTCACTGGTGACCCAGAACTTCCTTTGCAATTCCTCACCCCGTGTCATGCAGATATGATGCAGCGCGCCTAGCCTGACAGTTGGGAAAGACCAGCTCTATTTGCATCTCGTTTGTTCACAGCACTCGAAAAGAATTATGTGCAAATAGATAAAGAGGCCCTCCATTTGGTTTGGAGAGGGGGCTGTTAGGAAATCTCACCAATGTTTATATAGATGACCTTTTACCTTAATAACAGACCATCAGATTGACATCTTTATTCAGCTCCAGAATATATATTTCTATAATGTCTACTGCATGGTTGAAATGCCGGGCTCTGCTCCTCTGTGAAATCAGAACTCAGCAAGAAATTCAAATACCTATGCAGAGTATGATCTACAAATAAATAATGGAGAATTCTTTCTTTCTTTCTTTCTTTCTTTCTTTCTTTCTCCTGATCCAGTGATTATGGACGGTTGGGTTAGGATTTTAATGCATGCACACACACACACAATGAACTTTCCACTTTCTTTTCACTGGCAATGCAGAATGCATCTGCTTTCGTCTAATGAAATGAATGAGGCTCATATTACAAGTGTTTGCTGTAAGCATCGCAGCACATTTAGGACTCTGGCTCAAAATGTGGATGTCTAATGTGATTTCAGCAATCCTAATATAAGCAAGGGAACAAATGGGATAGAATCGGTATTTAGCATAAGCTTAGGAGCCTCACAACTAATGTATAACACCGACCTCATAAAAGGACCTCCCACCGGGGTGCCTTCCCCAAGTGCCATTTATATCATCAGTTCAAAGCTGAAATATCAATGCCTCAGAAAGTTGAATTTTTAACACCCGAGACATAAATGAGTTTAGTTGCCAAAAGGGAACTTGGGAGGAAAATACAAACAGTCAATCTGAAAATGTGTCCACAGTAGAAAAATAGACAGCTGGAATTATAGGGAATCCAGAATCTCTCCAGATAGGGCCATCTAGAAAATACGAAAGATACTAGAGCCTGTCCAGGCATTTTATCAGGCCTTTCCAGGGCCAAACATGCATTGCCTTGAATTTCTCATCAAAATGGTCCTGTGTGATTTCCACAACATCAGTACACATCATTGCAGTTCTACAATTCTACAATCTGTTTGCCAAGGAAAAGAGAAGATAATGGGAATCTGTCAAAGAGAATCTCAAAGCATATGGTCAGTAATAACACTCCCATTGTTTGTTTCATCAGTCATTTAATGGAATTCAAGAACTTCAGCAAAATCACATGCTTAACCAGGACTACGCAACACCCAGTCCTCAATGACTTGGCTGAACAGTTTGTTCAAATGTTAAGAAGCAGATTATAGACTATGAAGTCAGAAAAGGGCACTTAGCAGAATCAATTGGCCAAATTAATTACATACAGGGGAGCATTGGCCAGGAGCTTTTTGTGTTGCAAGACATGAAGGAAAACAGCTAGACGTCAACTTGGGATCTTAATAATCACAGGGCTAGAATTTTTAAAGTTGTTGTAAGACCATGTGCTTTAAATTTAATTATTTAATTTAGTTTTAAGTGTGCTGTAAGTTAGCATGATCACCATATTATATAATAAAGTAATAATAATTGAATATACACAGGTTACTCATAAAGGAACTTGCAAGTAGTTGAGAGGTGCAACTGAGAAATAGATTCTACGCTTTAGCTGGTGACAACTCTGTTACATAGAACTAGGCCCTTTTGCAGACTACTTTTCCAGCACCCAGATTTATTATTTTCTTTTGAGTTGACAAGAGAAACTGTTTTTGGCAGTGTCTGAATTGCTTCTTCAGTTATATGATATTCTAAAAGTTTTGAAAGATGATAAGAAAGAAAGGTAAGAAAGAAGCTAACTTGCCTAGGAAAAAGTGACCAGAATGTCGTATGGTTAGAGTTGCCGCCATCTTTTTAACTGGGGGGAGGGCAGGTGGAGAGAGCAACTACTTTTTTTCATATATTTATCTAATGTATTTATCTAAAATGTGTATGTATTAAACTTGCCCATTACAGTGGGGAGAGGCTAGGTTAAAACCCGCACAAGTGACTAGGTTACAAAACCCCTAATTTAAGTTGTTAATAAACACAACACATCCAGATCTCAGCTTTATTATAAAAAATAAATACTAGCCCTAGTACCCTATTTTGGTCAGACTGCATTGATTCAGCTCCTTTGTACAACTTTACTTTTTCTGTCCCCCTTCCTTTTGCCATATGGTCTAGGGCAGGGATAGCAAATGTGGTGCCCTTGAGATATTGAGAGAACCCAACTCACATCCCCCCTGACTGATGGCCAGGGGAGCTGGATTTCAAAACATATGGAGAGGACCACATTAGATATTACTGGTCTAGAGATACAGAATAAAGAATGGAGGCAAGGGGCAAAACCACAGAAAAACTAGAGAAAGATAGCTGACCCCTCTTCCTGCTACCTCCTGGTGTTTGGGAACAGATGTGACTGCTCCTCGGGAGCAGCTGTCTTCCTAGCTAGCTTACTGCTTCTACATACCAAACGGCTATTGCTATACACATATGAAAACATTTAACAATCAGTTGAATACTAGATGGGCATACTAACGGCATAAATCCTGGGGAACCATTTCAGTCACTGGAAGATACAACTTGCTGCCCACTCAGTGTTCTAAGGATACTGTGAGAGGTGGCTAGACTTGAACCAATATTCTTTCTTCCAACTGATCCCCCAGATACAGAGACAGTACTCCCTCTGTCCACTTGCTCAAGAACTTCAAGGCCTCCCCAGCCCTCATCTGTGCTGAATTTTGCAGGCTTTGATATTGCAGATGAATTTTCAGAACAGCTCACTGACCTTCTCAGAGAAGCACACTGCCATTACAATTTATTCCTAGCCTGAGCTCTCTCTCTCTCTCGCCTCCTTGCCCCTGAGATATGGGTTTCCCTGTTTCTGACCTCTGTCTAGTCCTGGATTCAGCTTTCTACCCTTTCTGCTCTTCTTTGATGTGTATCGACAGGTAAAGCAGCAACCGGGCAACCTGAACCAAGGAGCACTTTGCTGAAGTCCGGCAGAGCATCTACAGGTTTAGTCCCAGTACTGTGGGAAATCTTCTCCGTGGCCTTAATTCAGCAAGAAAAAGCCGCATCTTGATATACAGTACACACGGTATGAATGAGAAGAGAAGCATTTGTCCAACCCGACAAGAGATACATCACTGCATAATGGGTTAAGCCAATGACTTTTGAAAGCCAATAAAACTTAACTGAATACACTGAAGACATGAATTCTAACTGCATTCAGCCACCAATTCATTGCACCTACGAGAAGCCACATCATTTTTTTTTTTTTTTTTTTTTTGCATCAATGTCCTCTTCTCTGCGCTGGTGGCAATAACTCTTACATATACTGCAAGACTGTATGGAATAATTAATGTCTTTACATCCATCGCGCCCTTTATTTGATCTAAGTGTGATTATTACTTTTACTTGGCCTGGTGTGCTCTATGCCATCATAAACTTTATGCTCCTTGAAATCACGTAGCAAGCAATATTCAGAAGTGTTAAATTAACACATGTTAGAGATTTACACATTTGCTCTGCACAGATCAAACAAGGGGACTCAAAATGCAATCCCAAAGCAGCAGTAATGCATACCACTGGCTTTTCAATTAGGGAGGTGATGCTGTAGGACACAAAACTCCAGGTTCTTTTCCTGCATGTGCTCCTTGCACATCTTAAACAGAGCAACACATTATTAAGCTATTAATCACCTCTTTCGATTAATTGTTTCAAAATGACCCAGGCTTTAGCAGTTGTGTAGCAATTGAAAATCTCACTGATATTTGGCAAGGTAAAGTTACAGGCAATAGTAATTTGAGACAGCTAGGCTATTAGCTAGTGTTTAGAATCTCAATTACTCTTAAGATGGATAATTACAAATAAAACAAACCTATGATCTTACATTAATAAATACATTTTCCTCTTTATGAAATTTGCAAGTGATTTTTTCAAACACTAGATTTAATTTCCAGATGAAAAAATGACCTTAACAGTATGAAATATGGCTATAAGGAGGGGAGGGGAAGGAGCTGTGTTTTCACCGAAGAAAATAAATGCATTTCCTGAACACTGGCTGTTAAGGCTAATTGATTTATTGGCTCTCTATATGGTGTACTATTGTCTTTAAACTCATGGGACAACGAAACTCTTCAGGATAGAAGCAAATTCTGCCACACTAGCAATGATAACCAAAGGGGTCTTTAATATAATGTGTGGGTTTCCTGAAGCTAAAAGAAATCTTTCTAGCTCTGGACTAAATGAAATGGATGCATACTCATTAGCTTACTGGGTGTGTAATTTTTTGTGATTTAGGCTATTCCTCCCACCCTGCTGCGTTTCAGGCCACATTTGTAGTAGTTACATTTGAGATGGGGTGGAGATGTCTTCACCCAATGATCATTACCTGTTTGGGTTCATCTATCATCTGCACATGCCCAATGGCTATCTCAAATGTACACACCTCAGCTCAACTGTGAAGCAACTCTGGCTTAAAAGGTGGTTTGAGGGGGAAAGCATCAAACATAAGTATTTCTTAAGAAACCACAGGATAGCTCTGCATCATGGGTAATGTTGTGTATACATGAATTCAAAAGCCAGCGGTGGAAACACACTCAGCCTTAATGTCTTTCTGATGTTACATCAGTGGTAGGGAACTTGCTTTTAATCAGATTCCTTTCATCGTAGTAAAATATTTATTCATGCAAATGTAAAATACTACTCAAAAGAAGAGAAATATGAAAGTTTACGGGCTCAGTTTAAAATCGATTCATAAGTTTAGGCAAAAAAAAATCTCTTTGTATTAGGTAAAGAATATTTTTTAAATGCATGGATTTAGCCATCCTCTATAGCCCATGTTTAGGTCACTATGCAAATCATGTAAGATGAAAGAAAATGCTCAGCTCCAGTTGGAATCAGACTCCAATAATCATATCTATTTAAAAAGCCATGAAGAAAAGCAAATAGAAGGCAGAAATCAGAACACAAAGATGATGATCCCGGACATACAATTCAAATGCATTATTTTCAAATGGGTGTTTTAACCAACAAAAAAGCACAGATCATTGGGGGTTTTATCTTAAGGATATCACCCTAAAACCATGTATTATGAAGCAATCTTGTAGAAATCAGTTCAGCTATTTCAGACCAGTGATTCATAAATTGTATTCTACTGATGCACCATTATTCAAGTTTAATTTATCTTTGCAAACCATTTCTCCTTGTTCTTACTACTACTATATGGAAGGTCATCTGAGAGTCTTCCATTCAACCGATGCAGGTTAATGGAGCAGTTAAACAGCAGCAGTTGGCCCTGAACAGGTACCCTGGCAAAGTCAACCCAGTACTGCTACTGGTACATCTGCACCATGCCAGCCTCCCCATTCCTCAATGCCAATGCCATATATGATGTTAGCTGCATGACGGAAGGGAAGGAATATACCTTCTTCTGAACTACCACATGAAGACTGTTACCAGGCCAATGAGCTTTTCCACAGTTATTTCAAGAATGTGACAGTAGTTTACAGTTTCTATGATGGACGAATGAGCATCCTGATAGTACTGAACAATGCACATGGTGAGGTGAGAGGAATTACACAAGCCCCTCTTACATGCAAAATGGTTGTCATAAAAACAGATCAGGCTGCCAAGCTTGCTGCCACATGGTGTTCCAGTATAAAATCATCCACTGCTTTTTCACCTTATATCTTGAATTATATATCAGCTCTGCAAGGGGAATGACTAAAGGAAAACAGGTAAGATTCATAGAATTGTAGAGTTGGAAGAGACCATGAAGTCAAGGAATATACAGCCATCCCATATGGGGATCAAACCTGCGACCTTAGTGTTTATGAGCACCACGCTTTAGCCAACTGAACTATCCAATATACTGTACTAGAGATTATATATTTAATTAGGTCAACTATATAGGAAGCGAACGTTGCTTTAAGAGAATCAGAAGGGCCATCTAGCCCAATATCCTTTTCTCACCATGACTAATGGAAAGTCCAGGAACAGGATATGAGTGCAGCAACACTCTTCCCACTTGTGTTGTCCAGCATAACACCTCCAGAACACAGCCACATTGGCTAGTAGTAGTCATCACTAATAGGAAAATACAGGACAACCCAACACTGTTCAAAGAGCCATGTGCCCAACACAGATGACCCATCAAAATGTATCTTATTAATATAATTATATCTGAATGCCCAGCTGTGCTTTCTTTCAAAACACGATAAATGCACAAACCCTTGCTATATATATATATATATATATATATATATATATATATATATATATATATATGCAGGTTTTGGTGTCTTCGGGTGTCTTCCCGTGTAAGAGTCGGGGTGTCTGTGCGACGTTTCGACGAGGTCTCACTCGTCATCTTCAGGCTGGTGCTTTCGGCTTCTTGTTACTGGAACAGAGCAGAGTCTGGTGTTTGAGTTCCTATAAATACTGTTGAGGGGTGTGGTGTATAGCCTCCAACGTTCTGGGCAGAGAGGAAGTTCCTAGATTAGTGTGCCTTTTCTTCTTTTGTTCCTTAATTACTTGAGGGATATCTTGGGTGATTTCATGAGTGATATTCTGAATATCACTGGGTGGGTCATTAAGTGTAGATTAGTTGCTAAAGCTTTCGTGTCTTGACCTCTTGAGCTTGTGAAGAGTTTTTCTGAGAAGATGGCTGTGCTGCATTTAGTTGTGCTCTGGCTTGGCTTCGTGTATAGGGGCGAGCTATGGTTTTGTGCCTTGTGCCAGCCAGATCTGTGTAGGGATTGCAGGGGGGTGCAGCATCCGGAGGTGCCACTATAGTTTGGCTACTGGATGGAGTCTGTAATATGTCTGTGGAGAGGGTCTGGGTTTGGGTCTGGTGTGGTTGATTGGTGACGGCGTTCTGTGTGCCTCTGGTTCTGGTGTCGGTTTTTGTGGGGAGGGCTAATTTCCAGATGTCTGGCAGGCGGGACGTGTCGTCACGCTTGTTCATGTTGTGAGGGTGTTTCTCTATCTCGATGGCTTCCATGATTATTCTCTTGTGGTGATGTTCCATGTTAAAGAGCAATTTGGAATCTGCAAAATTAATTTCATGTCCTGTTTCTTTCATGTGTTGGAAAAGAGAGGAAGTTTTTTCTTCTTTTTTGACGGCATTCTTGTGTTCTGCGATACGTGCATTTATTTGTCTGTTTGTTTGTCCAATGTACGTGGCTGGGCAGACTTTGCAGGGTATTTCATAGACCCCTTGGTTTTCCAGCTGGATTTTGTCTTTTGGGTTTCTGAGGATATTGGCTATTTTTTGGTTGGTGCAGAAGGCTGTTTTGATATTGTGTTTATGGAGGATTTTGCTGATTTTGTCTGTAGTGCCCTTGATATAAGGAAGGAGGGCCATGCCATTGTTTTCTTCTGTGTCTTGGTTTTTGGGGGGTGTTTCTTTTTGGATTAGCTTCGTAACCCTGTTTTTCTGGTATCCATTGGCGATTAACACATTTGAGAGATTCTGTAACTCAGTTGTCAAGTGGTCTTTGTCAGCCAGGCGTTTGGTTCTGGAGATAGAGAAACACCCTCACAACATGAACAAGCGTGACGACACGTCCCGCCTGCCAGACATCTGGAAATTAGCCCTCCCCACAAAAACCGACACCAGAACCAGAGGCACACAGAACGCCGTCACCAATCAACCACACCAGACCCAAACCCAGACCCTCTCCACAGACATATTACAGACTCCATCCAGTAGCCAAACTATAGTGGCACCTCCGGATGCTGCACCCCCCTGCAATCCCTACACAGATCTGGCTGGCACAAGGCACAAAACCATAGCTCGCCCCTATACACGAAGCCAAGCCAGAGCACAACTAAATGCAGCACAGCCATCTTCTCAGAAAAACTCTTCACAAGCTCAAGAGGTCAAGACACGAAAGCTTTAGCAACTAATCTACACTTAATGACCCACCCAGTGATATTCAGAATATCACTCATGAAATCACCCAAGATATCCCTCAAGTAATTAAGGAACAAAAGAAGAAAAGGCACACTAATCTAGGAACTTCCTCTCTGCCCAGAACGTTGGAGGCTATACACCACACCCCTCAACAGTATTTATAGGAACTCAAACACCAGACTCTGCTCTGTTCCAGTAACAAGAAACCGAAAGCACCAGCCTGAAGATGACGAGTGAGACCTCGTCGAAACGTCGCACAGACACCCCGACTCTTACACGGGAAGACACCCGAAGACACCAAAACCTGCATTCCTGTACCCGTGAAAATCTACGAAAGCATATATATATATATATATATATATATATATATATATATATATATCGGTATATATATAGGATATAAGTCATATAGATTAAGTTCAACCAGGCAATTTCCCAAAGTTTCTGTAAGAGCATGCTCTTTTCATCACTTGTGAGGTGGACGGAAGAAGAAGAATGAATCCCATGAATAGTAGAACTCAAAGTATGCCCTAACAGACACAACAATAATCCCAATAAAAAATTCCTTCCAGTAGCACCTTAAAGACCAACTAAGTTAGTTCTTGGTATGAGCTTTCGTGTGCATGCACACTTCTTCAGATACACTGAAGCAGAAGTTGCCAGATCCTTCTATATAGTGAGAAGGTGGGGAGGGGTATTACTCAGAAGGGTGGTGGGAATGGGAGATTGGCAGATAGCTGAGATGATAGAAGGGTCTGGCAACTTCTGTTTCAGTGTATCTGAAGAAGTGTGCATGCACACGAAAGCTCATACCAAGAACTAACTTAGTTGGTCTTTAAGGTGCTACTGGAAGGAATTTTTTATTTTGACTATGGCAGATCAACACGGCTACCTATCTGTAACTGGAACAATAATCCCACAATGCCTGTTTTCCAGAGGCCAGGCAACACAAAGTTTCAAGGTGGAAACGCATGACGTCACACACATCAAGGCACTGTTGCTAAACAAGCCCACATGCAACAGGGTAAATTCTTCAACTCTGTCTATGCCACGGAAGGGAGCAAAGGATGCATAAGAAGTATTGTGTGTGTAGCAGTACACGCAAAGCAACATTTGGAATACTATTGATTCACAGAACCTTTTGCATGTATTGAGACTCGTAGCAATGAGTTGACAAAGAGACACTACCTCTTTATGATGGGTCTTCTCATATGATTTTCAAATACCAACACAGCATATATGAAAACCTTATTTCATTGCCCAGTATCACTTTTAGCCATTAATTCCAGCAACTGTTAACATTTAATCAAAATCAAGCTATTAAAATGAGACACTACTCACAACCAACACTCATAATCCATTTTCCCAGACTAGATGTTGCCAAATCTTCCATATTGCTTCAGGTCAGTTCCAAGATACTTATTGGTACAAATGGGGATTTATAGTTATTCATTCCTTTAAATAGGTTTGTCCAGTTTTTAGCTACCTCCACTAGCCTAGGGTAAGCAATCAAAATTATTCTGACTATGCACACATCAATTAAATCTGATTTTATGAGCACAACTTAACTACTGTCTGTATCCTTTTAATAGATGCAAAAATTATAAATGGATTTGAAAAGTCCAAAGTCAGTTAAAAGAACAACAAAAATGGAACAGCCATTGTGCTATGACCTTGAAGACACAGTTGAGCTGTTTCACCATTTTAAAGGAAGGGGGAAATACCTATCTATCCTTAATTGTCATCTTTTGGGTATGCTTATAAAGATTCAAAGTTGCCGGTTGTGGCAATGTGTTTTAAATTTATTTTATGCCACTAAAAAAGAAAGTGTATTATAAAATCATTACAGGAACCGCAGCTAAACTAGAAGTAAGATATACTTTCTAACTTTCTGTAAAGGAATGGATTCGCTTTCATGATAAATGAAGTTCCGGAGTGTACAGGTGTGGGGTTCGGGGGGGGGGGCAGCGGGGAGGGCAGGGAAGAGACACAACATTAACCTGGTTCTGCTTCATCCTTAAAATATGAAACCAAAGGAAAGGTAGAGAGGAAAAGTGGCTAACCTCTGGCGACTAAAGGTGCACCCGATCTGTTATTTTGTATTCTACACTCTTCAAAAGAGCAATATAAACAGAATTATTTATGCCCAGCAAAATGTTGCTTAATTACTTATGCACCACTGTTTGCTTGTATTTTAAGCTCTCTCTACCACCCACAGGCAGACGTTAAACAGCTGCTAAAAGCTAGCTTTAGTCTTGCCTGTTTGAAATTAGCATACTTGAGCTTTGAAAAAACTTTGTTGCCAATTTACATATGCATAGAGACTGATATTTAGACTCGCCATATGATATGTCCCTCAAGAGCTTTTCTTATTGCTTCCATCCTCAGGTCTCAACCTAGAGACTGTAAATCTAGCAGGTGATTAATTCTATACCCTTGAGAAACTAGCAATTAGCACTTGCAACCAGTAAAAAATTGTCATTTCAAAACCTGTTTACTATGCCCATGTATCCTCTATGAACTCACAGTTAACTCCAAATGGATGTATATGGAAAGAGATTTACTGTCATTTCTCTCCCTTTATATAAAACAAAATACTGCTCCAAACTAATCACGCTATTACAATAGATTGAAAAGAAGAAATAATTGTTCCTCGCTACCTTTTCCTCCTCTTATATAAAATTGCAAGATGTAGCAAGCATGGCATGAATATACTATATACACACAACGTGTTTTAAGTTAACCCAACCTTAATCAGCTCATTTCAACACAAGGTCTTTGTAGGTTTTACCTGTTCTGTGTCAATTCTTATCTCTGATAGCTGAAATTACCGTACTTCCAGATCTTCTTATGCATTATTGAGGTCTTCTGCAGTAGATGCTGGAGAAGGTAAGATAAGGTTTTATTTCTTTGTAGTAGTCACAACGCTGAGATCAAAGGCGGTAAAGTGCAGTGCTTAGTACGGAAAACTATGATGAACTTAACATTTATTTTTTTCAAGTAGCACGTCTGTCATAAAACTGTTCATCAATCCTCAGTTACCTATTTAGTGTTATCCACTAAGCCAATGCTGAGCAGTTTTAAAGGCTTGAAAATGTATGTGTGTTTGTGTCTGAGCTTTTTTAAAAAAATAAAATGGGTGCATGTCCCCATCAGCAAACAGAACCAGAACACCACAAAGTGTAATGTTATTGCTGCATTCCAAACATAGCTTCAGTGAAGCGATAAACCTTTATGGTGAAGTCATTTTTTCTTAAAATAAAAAAAAAAATTAAGCATCTACAGCCCAATTGTACATGGC
This sequence comes from Podarcis vaucheri, assembly GCF_965113315.1. Classification (NCBI taxonomy): domain Eukaryota; kingdom Metazoa; phylum Chordata; class Lepidosauria; order Squamata; family Lacertidae; genus Podarcis; species Podarcis vaucheri. Next base: position 107,902,016 of record NC_138759.1, read on the forward strand.
TTTACTTCAAAATAAGTTGGAGTGATTCCAGTAGCACTTATTTCCTGGCGTGAAGGTTTCTCGATCGTACAAGGGTTACAGGCCAGAGTTTGCCAGAATGTAAATTGTGGTGTGTAGTAACTTTAACTTGCTCCATTTGTAATGCTTCAAGGAGTTGTTTAGCTATATGTATGGGAGCAAAATCTTGCTCTCTTCTAACAGCTGCTTCTTCCTCAGCTAAAAAAAATCAGGAACAATTACTAATAAAATGTTGATTTTTAATGTAGAGGATCCCGTGCCCTGTTATTTTTATTTGTTTTACCTTTTAAAACAGCCCTTTATATTAGCAAATATTGAAAAGGAGAGCCATTACAAGAATAAAAGGAACCACAATTATACAGTCTCAGAATTTTTAAAATGGGCAGCCTGTGCTATACATGCTTGCATGCATGTTAAGTCTTGCTGTGTTCAATGGGACTTACACCCTAGTAAGTGTAGGACTGTAGTCTTATGGCACCATCCCAGAAACAGGGGGACTTACTTCCAGGCACCCCCCAGAAACAGGGGGACTTACTTCCAGGTAAGTGTGTACAGGGCTGCAATCCTATCTAGGCACACTTACTAGCGAGTAAGCCACAATGAATTCAGTTGGACTCGCTTCTGAGAGGAAAAATGCATACGATTGTGCTGTTAGTGGAAAGCTACTTGCCTGTTTCCAGTCCTTTAGGTTTGATAACAAGGAATTAGTAGTTCGTGTGGAAATGATGGCTAATGTATAAATAAAGTATTCTTTTATTTTCTGTAGTTGCATTCATTAGGCAGTCCGCTGCTAACGCCTGCTAGACTTTTACTTCCCACTAATTACATCATCAGATCATCATCCTGGTAAAATCGGTAGCAGAGCACTTGTGTACAACTAAATCCTCCTTCTAATTACTATTTTAGTCTCTTTTCGTCATGACATGTTGGTGATAGATCATTATTTTTTCAGCAATTTGTTCGCATTTATATGCAATATAATTGGATCTGATTAATTATTATGATTAATGACTGCAGAATTTCCTTGCAAAGCTATTAATACTGGTAGTATCAAATGAAAGACAGGGACAAATTAAAGCCAATGGAGTCCTGTTGCTTGCACTTACAATGCCTAGGCTAAAGTAACCCTTTGTTGATCTGATCTCTCCCAAAATGATGGAATCTGCATTTGAATCACAATAAGAAACAGCACGCCGAAAGCACATGAGAAAGCGTCATTGGGCAAGGCATGGAAACGCTTTGACACGTGCACTACTATAACTGTACACTATCAATTTATAGATATCCCCTCCCCCACCTCCCCACCCCACCCCTGCTCCAAATTAGATAACTAAAGAAGCATTCATTCAAGCGAGTGGAACAATAGAAGGAATGCGTCTCTGCGAGGCACACTTTTGGATTTATCATTTTTGCAACAAGCATTTATATAACACAAAGCATTTAATTTTCGTTAAATGCCTTACTACAAAATTTTCAAAGGAAATATTTATGTAGGTAGATGCTGTATTTTAAAATTGCCTCCTGGCTTAGAAATGGGATATTACATGTTTTAAAAAAGCAAACAATGACTGAGTGGCTTAGGGGATCGACTTTCCTGCTACCTCTGGGACCTGACTTTAAATCTGGCTTTGAGCAAACTGAAGAAAAATCATTTCAGTCTAATGGCAGCGCATATATATATATATATATATATATATATATATATATATATATATATGATAGCATGAGCCCCATGGAGGGAGCATAAAGCTCTATTTTTTATTTCTTAAAAATGGTCCAACATCAGATATGCTTTGAGAGTTTTCCGACTTGGAGGAGCTGGAGGATTTTTGAAAAGATTGTCTAAGTCTCAAAAAGAAGAAGCTGATTGTGATTTCAATCTATAATAAGCAGCAGCCTTAATCACACCCTGAGCCAGAATAAGGTCATTGATGCTTTGGATGCTATGTTAACAGAGAAAAATTCTAGACAAATTTACCATATTTGGGAACTAGAAATAAGAGATAGAAAATGCTTACTTACAACTGGGATTCAGTACCTCTTAGCTGATGTACAGTGTAGTGTCTTCCTATCAAACTGCAAAGGAAAATGTTGAAAGGGGGGGACACCACAGTGTCAGTTTTAAAATATTAAATGCATTGCATTATTCTAATTAGAATTAGGCAACTTGTATACAGTATTTCTGTACTCTAAGAATTGCGTAACATAAAATGTTCAAGGGCCATAATCAGAACACAGCAGAATTACTGAAAACAGTACTTAGTTGTAAACAGTTGCCAGGGTATATACAAATGCCTATTTGCAAAAGTTTGCATAATTCAAAGAAGAAGAAAATCCAGTAAAATGCCTAACAAGAGTTTTTGTACTACTCAAAAGTTTTACCAAGTTCAATGGGATTTACTCCCAAATGTATATAGGATTGTTGCCCAAATCACACAGGACCTTGGACACACCTTACGTAGCTCTGGATTATGGCCAATAGAATCTGAACTAGTTTATCCATCTACCAAAAAAGTGTAGATAATTTGCTATGAAATATAAGCACTGAAAAGGGACGTGGGTGGCACTGTGGGTTAAACCACAGAGCCTAGGACTTGCCAACCAGAAGGTCGGTGGTTCGAATCCCTGCGACGGGGTGAGCTCCCGTTGCTCGGTCCCTGCTCCTGCCAACCTGGCAGTTTGAAAGCACATCAAAGTGCAAGTAGATAAATAGGTACTGCTCCAGCGGGAAGGTAAACGGCGTTTCCGTGCACTGCTCTGGTTCGCCAGAAGCAGCTTAGTCATGCTGGCCACATGACCCAGAAGCTGTACGCCGGCTCCCTCAGCCAATAAAGCGAGATGAGCACCGCAACCCCAGAGTCGGTCATGACTGGACCTAATTGTCAGGGGTCCCTTTACCTTTATAAGCACTGAAATAATGATGATGATGATGATTTTTAAAAGGCCTGGGGTAAAGGCTTGAGAGATGTTCCTTCAGTTTACAATCATTCATAGCATCCTTGTGGATGGAAACAATTTAGATGTCAATCTCAGGGTTATACTTAGCAAGTGTACCTGGGAACTTGTATTTTTAACAGTTGCGAACTGTGAGTCTTGCATAGCTTTGTTTTTTTTTCTAATTATAAAGAGGATATTAGGGTGGGACATAGGGAGAAAACGAAAGTGTTCTTTCAAACCATTTATCAGTGCCATTTTTCAGGTGCATTACAGTAGTTGAAATTGCTTCCCAACATTTTGCCCAGGTTAATTAGTGTCACTGATGTTAATCTATGCACTTGCCTATTCCCAGGAGTTGGTAATGGCACCACACTAAGAATTATCAAACTTTTGCTCTTAATTTTGTCTTTACTTAAAGTATGCTCATTTGTTATCAAGGAGGAACTGTGATTCTTCCAAAATACTATAATCATGCTGAGATTGTACTTAAATAAGACCTGGGTTTATAATGAATGGATTAAGAGAGAATATAGAGAAGAAATAGGGAGCCTAGTGGCACTCCAGATGTTGCTGGACTACAACTCCCAACAGCCCCTGCCAGCAAGGTTAATCCATGGGTAACAGAAGCTGTAATCCAAAATATTGAGAGTCACATATACATCTCTGTGCCAGCAACAGGGTCAGTACTATTAGCTGCCTAGCTTGTAATGGTTAAAGGTACTGCAAGAACATGAAAACAAATGCCTGGATTTACATTTGTGCCTTGGTTGAGAAACTGAAATAGTATACAGTGTGTGGAAGCTATACATACAGAAATTATTAGGTAAAGCATCCACACTCTGGAACAATAGCCATCTTGGTCTGTATTGCCATAGAAAAAAACCAAAACACGGCCCAAGACTAACAAATTATTACAGGCAAAATAAAAAAATTCCTTCCAGTAGCACTTTAAAGACCAACTAAGTTAGTTCTTGGTATGAGCTTTCGTGTGCATGCACACGAAAGCTCATACCAAGAACTAACTTAGTTGGTCTTTAAGGTGCTACTGGAAGGAATTTTTTTACTTTGACTATGGCAGACCAACACAGCTACCTATCTGTAACTGAAATTATTACAGGATAAGCATTTGAGGACTAGATTCCGCTCTTCATCAGATGCCCAAAGTGTTAACCTAAGCTGTATATATAGATTTACATGGGGTGGGGGGACTGTATGCAGTGTGACCAGAGGGGAATTAAATGCAAAAAGTATGAACAGTTACAATTAAATTACAGCTTGAATGCTTGCAAAATGGCCACAGTGGCTTTGACAAAAGCAGAAATAGGTGATAATGAATGCATTGCCACATTAATTATATTAACATCTGTAGTCAAACAGGAAACCAGTAAGCAGTACCCACCAAACTCATTTCACCAGCACATAGTTTTGTGCAACAACTCCCCTCCCACTCCCTGTGGGTGCCCCAGTCCTACCCAAATCTGCTTCAAAGGGTTGGGGAGGGGGCAACCAGAACAGAGTTAGGGGGCATGTGGTGGGGAAGGAGATGGGGGAAGTTCCTTTGCAGAAGCATAAAGCCTTGTGCTGATGGAACAAGTTATTTGGGGACCACCCATTGCCTCTAAAGGTAAAGGTAAAGGGACCCCTTACCATTAGGTCCAATCGTGACCGACTCTGGGATTGCGGCGCTCATCTCGCTTTATTGGCCGAGGGAGCCGGCGTACAGCTTCCGGGTCATGTGGCCAGCATGACTAAGCTGCTTCTGGTGAACCAGAGCAGCGCACAGAAACACTGTTTACCTTCATTACAGTAATGCAAAGCAAAAGGGACGCGGGTGGCACTGTGGGTAAAACCTCAGTGCCTAGGGCTTGCCGATCGCATGGTCGGCGGTTCGAATCCCCGTGGCGGGGTGAGCTCCCGTCTTTCGGTCCCAGCTCCTGCCCACCTAGCAGTTCGAAAGCACCACTAAGTGCAAGTAGATAAATAGGTACCGCTTTATAGCGGGAAGGTAAACGGCATTTCCGTGTGCTGCGCTGGTGCAGACTCGCCAGAGCAGCTTCGTCACGCCAGTGCAGCTTCGTCACGCTGGCCACGTGACCCAGAAGTGTCTCCGGAGAGCGCTGGCCCCCGGCCTCTTAAGTGAGATGGGTGCACAACCCTAGAGTCGGACACGACTGGCCTGTACGGGCAGGGGTACCTTTACCTTTACTAATGCAAAGCAAGGTAAACTGAAATAATGACTTATCTGCATTCATATTTTATGCTGAATATCAAAGATAGATCAGAAATGTGTTAGAAAGCTGCAACTGAAATTTAAATTTTGCAGTCGAAATTGTCAGCATTGACATCCATGCCCCTCTAAAATGTCAATACTCGAAATTCAGATGTAAACCTCAAAATACATCTATATAATCTGGGAAGCAGAGCTATTTTAACGTGAAAGGGAAACCTAAAAGTTAGAAACATTTCTGACTTGTCACTTACGGCTTGTTTCTGACCTAGTATGTTCTAGTGGGATTGCTAATCATAAATGTCTACAAAGAAACTTCTGATATGTTTAGGCATTTTATATATATATATATATATATATATATATATATATATATATATATATATATATGCTTTCGTAGATTTTCACGGGTACAGGAATGCAGGTTTTGGTGTCTTCGGGTGTCTTCCCGTGTAAGAGTCGGGGTGTCTGTGCGACGTTTCGACGAGGTCTCACTCGTCATCTTCAGGCTGGTGCTTTCGGCTTCTTGTTACTGGAACAGAGCAGAATCTGGTGTTTGAGTTCCTATAAATACTGTTGAGGGGTGTGGTGTATAGCCTCCAACGTTCTGGGCAGAGAGGAAGTTCCTAGATTAGTGTGCCTCTTCTTCTTTTGTTCCTTAATTACTTGAGGGATATCTTGAGTGATTTCATGAGTGATATTCTGAATACCACTGGGTGGGTCATTAAGTGTAGATTAGTTGCTAAAGCTTTTGTGTCTTGACCTCTTGAGCTTGTGAAGAGTTTTTCTGAGAAGATGGCTGTGCTGCATTTAGTTGTGCTCTGGCTTGGCTTCGTGTATAGGGGCGAGCTGTGGTTTTGTGCCTTGTGCCAGCCAGATCTGTGTAGGGATTGCAGGGGGGTGCAGCATCCGGAGGTGCCACTATAGTTTGGCTACTGGATGGAGTCTGTAATATGTCTGTGGAGAGGGTCTGGGTTTGGGTCTGGTGTGGTTGATTGGTGACGGCGTTCTGTGTGCCTCTGGTTCTGGTGTCGGTTTTTGTGGGGAGGGCTAATTTCCAGATGTCTGGCAGGCGGGACGTGTCGTCACGCTTGTTCATGTTGTGAGGGTGTTTCTCTATCTCGATGGCTTCCATGATTATTCTCTTGTGGTGATGTTCCATGTTAAAGAGCAATTTGGAATCTGCAAAATTAATTTCGTGTCCTGTTTCTTTCATGTGTTGGAAAAGAGAGGAAGTTTTTTCTTCTTTTTTGACGGCATTCTTGTGTTCTGCGATACGTGCATTTATTTGTCTGTTTGTTTGTCCAATGTACGTGGCTGGGCAGACTTTGCAGGGTATTTCATAGACCCCTTGGTTTTCCAGCTGGATTTTGTCTTTTGGGTTTCTGAGGATATTGGCTATTTTTTGGTTGGTGCAGAAGGCTGTTTTGATATTGTGTTTATGGAGGATTTTGCTGATTTTGTCTGTAGTGCCCTTGATATAAGGAAGGAGGGCCATGCCATTGTTTTCTTCTGTGTCTTGGTTTTTGGGGGGTGTTTCTTTTTGGATTAGCTTCGTAACCCTGTTTTTCTGGTATCCATTGGCGATTAACACATTGGCGATTATCCATTGGCGATTAACACATTTGAGAGATTCTGTAACTCAGTTGTCAAGTGGTCTTTGTCAGCCAGGCGTTTGGTTCTGGAGATGAGAGTCTTGGCTACGGAGTTTATTTGTGCAGGGTGGTGGTGTGATTGTGCATGTAAGTAGCGGTTGGTGTGTGTTTTTTTTTGTATTTTCACTATCTACCAGAAAAAAACACACACCAACCGCTACTTACATGCACAATCACACCACCACCCTGCACAAATAAACTCCGTAGCCAAGACTCTCATCTCCAGAACCAAACGCCTGGCTGACAAAGACCACTTGACAACTGAGTTACAGAATCTCTCAAATGTGTTAATCGCCAATGGATACCAGAAAAACAGGGTTACGAAGCTAATCCAAAAAGAAACACCCCCCAAAAACCAAGACACAGAAGAAAACAATGGCATGGCCCTCCTTCCTTATATCAAGGGCACTACAGACAAAATCAGCAAAATCCTCCATAAACACAATATCAAAACAGCCTTCTGCACCAACCAAAAAATAGCCAATATCCTCAGAAACCCAAAAGACAAAATCCAGCTGGAAAACCAAGGGGTCTATGAAATACCCTGCAAAGTCTGCCCAGCCACGTACATTGGACAAATAAACAGACGAATAAATGCACGTATCGCAGAACACAAGAATGCCGTCAAAAAAGAAGAAAAAACTTCCTCTCTTTTCCAACACATGAAAGAAACAGGACACGAAATTAATTTTGCAGATTCCAAATTGCTCTTTAACATGGAACATCACCACAAGAGAATAATCATGGAAGCCATCGAGATAGAGAAACACCCTCACAACATGAACAAGCGTGACGACACGTCCCGCCTGCCAGACATCTGGAAATTAGCCCTCCCCACAAAAACCGACACCAGAACCAGAGGCACACAGAACGCCGTCACCAATCAACCACACCAGACCCAAACCCAGACCCTCTCCACAGACATATTACAGACTCCATCCAGTAGCCAAACTATAGTGGCACCTCCGGATGCTGCACCCCCCTGCAATCCCTACACAGATCTGGCTGGCACAAGGCACAAAACCACAGCTCGCCCCTATACACGAAGCCAAGCCAGAGCACAACTAAATGCAGCACAGCCATCTTCTCAGAAAAACTCTTCACAAGCTCAAGAGGTCAAGACACAAAAGCTTTAGCAACTAATCTACACTTAATGACCCACCCAGTGGTATTCAGAATATCACTCATGAAATCACTCAAGATATCCCTCAAGTAATTAAGGAACAAAAGAAGAAGAGGCACACTAATCTAGGAACTTCCTCTCTGCCCAGAACGTTGGAGGCTATACACCACACCCCTCAACAGTATTTATAGGAACTCAAACACCAGATTCTGCTCTGTTCCAGTAACAAGAAGCCGAAAGCACCAGCCTGAAGATGACGAGTGAGACCTCGTCGAAACGTCGCACAGACACCCCGACTCTTACACGGGAAGACACCCGAAGACACCAAAACCTGCACATATATATATATATATATATATATATATATATATGCAAGTGAATGCTTTTCCTGTTGCTGTCCCTGGTTTTTGAAGTTTTGCTGCTACTTTGTTTTTGTTGTTATTGTTCTGTTGCCACTGAATTGTGATTGTTTTGTTTTACATTTTAAATATTTTATTGTGAAACACCAAGAGCCCTGTTATATTAGGGAGGGGATAAAAATCACTTAAATAAATATATTTTTTGATATATATTTCACTTCCTTCTTCGGCATACACAAGATTTCCCCTTCTTTCTTCATGGGTAAAATGTGAACCATGATGTGAACAGAAGAGTTAATATGAAATATATAGATATATATTCATTCATTCCTTGGATCCTTGAATTATTTTTGTTTTCCTGTTTATTTTTTCAATGAGGCTTTTGTCATTTTTTACAATAAAGACTGATGAGATAAGTGAGAGATCTGTTCAGCCATCAAGAAACAAAATTTAGACCACACTAGTAGAATGAGCACACTGAAATTTCATAATTTGTTAGCGACTTTTGCATTGTATTAGCAAAATACCATGTCATCAATCTCCTTGTTCTTTTTTGTCCGACTCTGCCACCTTCAGCTTGCACACCCTGAGGAGCATAATTACAGTCACGTAACATATGCATTGTGAGCTTGAAAAGTATGGAATAAAATTGACTTTGATATATAAATCACTGTTTGTGTATTTTAATTTTTTTATGACTATTATTTTTTTAGTGCAAAGAAAGCCCCTTTTTCGAGTGTTTGCTGAACTTTCCGAGACACATTCCACAATGTTATTTTCTCTTTTTGCATAACTTAAAAGATTTCACAGAATTTGGAAACATAGAATACTGAAATGATCCTGAACTTGCAACTTGGATTGATGGGACCAAAGGGCCATTTGCACAGGTACACACAGAGAAGCTGTAGGACAGGTATAAGAAACCTGTGGCCCTCCAGCCACTGCTGAAGTACAGCTCCAATCATCACTGACCATCAGCCATGCTGAGTAGAACTGTTGGGAGTCAGAACACAACAGTGTATAGAAGACAACAGTTTCCCCACCCAATGAATTTCCAATGGCACATACCATCCAACTCACGTACCATCAAACTATTTCAGATTTAAAAAAAGGGATGCATGTCTTCTGGGACACACTCCCGGGTGAGTCACATGACCCACACCACAACCTCACTCTAGAAAAAGCACTTTTTCAGGGTGAGTGCACAGCGCACGTGCAAGAGGCGCACACCCAAAATGGCCACCGTGATCTCGCACAAAAAAATTGGATGTCCCATTTTCCCTAGGACACCTGGCAGGTATGAACTCACTCTGGGGTTGTTGGTGTTTTTGTTTGGGATTCTCATTTGTCCTTTCGAGGTAGCTATTTTGATCCTGACCTGATGAGCTGAAGTTTAACATTTAGTCTACACAGGATCGACTCCTGACTCCTTCTGGTCTATCTAGAACACAAGTGGGCTGCCTGAGCCCCAGAGGGCATTATGCAGCTACCAGACTCATTTTATGCAGCACCCTGATACTTCCTGAAGCTGCGCCATTCTTTCCATCAGAGTTCCATCCCTCGTGTTTGCTTCCTCCTTTTTTTCCCTGGCTTTTAAAACTGCACCCCCAACTTTCTGTGTAGTTTCAGAACAACGGGAAGGGCCAGAGTGTTATTTGATAGATAGGTTCCTTGTCTGCTCATTTATTTAAGCAGGACTTACTTCTGTATATGTATGTCCCATCCAGGAACACAGGTACAGAAATCCATGCTTCCACATTCATTCAAATGTGGAAAATGGAATCCACATGTAAAAGTGCATTTGAGCACAATCCTTTATTGTAAAAAAAATGGGGGGGGGGAATTAATAAGTTTTTGCAGATGGAAGAGGTCCGTGTACAGATCAAAACTTGTGAGTGCATCAAAATTCCCTGGAATGCAGCATGCAGTTTTAATCCTCATCCTGTTAAAATCCACTGGGAAAAGCCCCATGGGAGGGGGAGAGAGGGAGAGTAGTTGTGTTATACCCTGAGTGGTTAATTGCAAAGAAAAGGGGAACAGGAAATAAAGTATTCTAGAAAGCCGAATAAATCTGAACTATACATCCATTATTTTCCAAACCTAACACAAATAGAATACCTAGACCTTAATCTTGCCCTAATTTAAGATAAGGAAAGCTAGCAGAACATCATTTTGGCTGTAATTATTATCTTCTGAAAAGCAGTGGTGCATTCTCTAGGGCTTGTGCATCTAGGGAAGATTAGAGTTCACTAAGAGGCCCCATTTATTTCCGCTTACCAATTTAAGTAGGGATAACATATTACAGTTTGGAAGAAGAAAAAAATAATAAGTTCTGGTTAGCAGAGTCACATCTCCCCCCCCCCTTTTTTTTTTCTCTCCTTCCCCCTGCACTAACTATACTGATTGCTACTGCATTACATGTTACAAATTAAGAGAATACACTGATTTTATGGGTGCTAGAAAGGTAATTTTAAGCTACAGCTGGAAAGAGCTAGTTTTGAAAAATGCAGAGTCTGGTTTTGGAGCAGGAAAAAAGTCGCTTCCACTTTGTGTGCGGGGCTCCCCCCCCCAAAAAAAAAAAAAAAAGGAGAAAGGGAATTTGAATTCCTATTTGCTGTATATGTATTCTGGCATAAGCAATAAAAGTACACAGAACCTCTTGAAAATCTCTGCATTCCCATGCAGAATGTTAGCATAAAAATGAAGAGAAGAAAATTAACACATAAAGATGCACTCAGACTAAATTTATAACAGCAGGTGGAGATAGTAATGCGTATGCTTCAAAATAAGGTAGGCATTGTATACCCTAGGGAGCCTTAACTGCTGCCTCCTCCTTTTCTGCTGGTGTCAAGGTTTCTGGCAGTGGTTTCAGCAGAAATCACAGCAAGTACATAGTCCTTACTCTCCACTCCACCCCAGTTATTTAGGTATATTGTAAATCACTTGCTCAGAAAAGGAAGTTGTGCAAAGCAGGGCTTAACCTGATATGTAACCCTGGGAGGCCAATTTTTGTATTTCTCAGAGGCCACTCCATTCTCCAGATACTAACCCAGGGGCCAAAGCAATCCAACCCTTCACAGATTGCCAGGCTCTGCGATAAGCTTAGTGTTCCCTAGTAATAAGGGATTCAGAAGGATGGTGCACACCTTTTCGGGTCTTTGATTGGGATGGGGAGTGGAAATAAATAACCAATGTGCTCCTTGAAAGTTCCCCTCAAGAGATAGATTGGCAGTGGTGTTTTTTCTCCGCCACAAGTCAGTGAGGCAGCTATACAATAAGATGTATAATACGCAGAGAGACTCATTAGCTCTTTTCATTACAAGCAGAAATGAATGAAACTATTGCCTTAACTTGATTAAAATTTGATGTGGCAACCAAATTGGCTTCTACTTGCTTAAAGGGACCTGATCTGGTCCAGGACTGATGGATTAGTCTATTTGATTAGTCTTCCCAAGCGATGTCAATTTAGAGTATGTTCATTCATAAAGTTCATTATGTCCTGTCTCTGCATTAATGTAGATTTTTTAAAAAAAAATGTATAGGAAGTGATACTAAAATAAACATATTCATTTCCAAACTCGTTTTATCCTATTCCACCATGCAACTCCAGTCAATTTTCTAGTCAAATATTGTCAACTGACCAACTACTGAAGTGGTACCTCGGGTTACAGTCGCTTCAGGTTACAGACACTTCAGATTACAGAACTTAATTCATTCTGGAGGTCTGTTCTTAACCTGAAACTGTTCTTAACCTGAGGTACCACTTTAGCTAATGGGTCCTCCTGCTGTTGCCGTGCTGCCGCCACACAACTTCTGTTCTCATCCTGAAGCAAAGTTCTTAACCCGAGGTACTATTTCTGGGTTAGCGGAGTCTGTAACCTGAAGCATCTGTAACCTGAGGTACCACTGTACTGTCATTTCTTAGCAGCACAGTGGCAATCCCCAATCATTTTTGCTATACAGTTCTACCTCCATAGCAGCCAACTCCACCAATTGTGGGGACTGGGCACCCACAAAGTCAATGAGAAAAGCCGGCAGGCAGCAGCAGCAGCCCTGCCTCCGAGAGAGAAGCAGTTCAGCAAGGCACCCTTTTCAGGGGAAGGCTCAGGCACAGAGGCAGAGTATTTCTGCCTCCGGATCTGAGCCCCTCCCTGTGCAAAAGGGTGCCTCAGTGGCTGTGGAGAGGAGGAGGAAGAGGAAGAGGAGCCGCCGCCAGCCGCCATAACATGGACGTGTGACATCACACACACTACGCGCAGGTGTGTGCGTGTGACGTCACACATCCACGTTGTGGTGGTGGGCCCCGACAATCCTGAGGGCAACATGGCACCCCTTTCTACCTCCTACAAGTAGGAGAAAAAGGCAGTTGAGGGCAAAGACGATGTCATTGACTATCAATTGATTAGTTACTGTACAGTGGTACCTCGGGTTACAAACGCTTCAGGTTACAGACTCCGCTAACCCGGAAGTAGTACCTTGGGTTAAGAACTTTACCTCAGGATGAAAACAGAAATCGTGCTCTGGCAGTGCAGCAGCAGTGGGAGGCCCCATTAGCTAAAGTGGTGCTTCAGGCAAAGAACAGTTTCAGGTTAAGAACGGACCTCTGGAACGAATTAAGTTCGTAACCAGAGGTACTACTGTAGAGAAGTACAGGACCCATTCTGATCAAATCAGTGTGAAAACTGATTAGGCTTCATTAAAAAAAAATAAAGACCAATTAGAATTAGGACTACATACAATTCTACCAGGCATTTAGTGTTAAATAATTTTAAAACATTACTCTTATTTCATGGTGATTCTGCAACTGTTATTGTATGGAAACTTAAAAAGAAACAAAACAATGATGACAATGCGGAGGGTTAAGGTATGCAGCTCCAGCACAAGCCTTCTTGGAATTCCTTTGTAAATAAGAATATATATGAAAGGGAACAGCTAGGAGCAGCTCAACATATCCCTTGACCATGGTTCATAGCCCTCAACATGCTGTCTCGGTTTTATAAATTAGAAATCTTGTCATCTTATCATCGAGATCACGAAAATTGTGGCAAACTTTATCTGTGTAGTGAACCGTAATAACCCAAACTTTAACTTCAAGAAAATTACACTTGGAAACACTTCACAGAGTTGTAGCCTGTGGAAGATGTAAGATTCTTTCTTCCCTTCATTCTCCCAAAGAGTTATTAACCCTCTCTACAGAACCTTGGGAATATCAAAAGTATTTTAGGTCTCCCCCGTACACCCTTCCGTCCTGGTCATTATTAGCAGAATCTTTGCAGCAGAATCTTTGCAAACACACAAAAAAAATATGACACACTGGATGGTGGTAGCTTTAATTTTTGAAATGAAAGAAGATGTGTTATAAAACTACTGCTTAAAATTAATTATATGGGTTGACATTTTTATTAAGGGTATAACTTTATGTAATGTGATATTAATTCCACAGTCTTCTATACAGGAAACCCAAAGATGATGAGCACACAAAGAACCTGAACTGGAATGTGGACTTTAAAGTAGAATTGCATGTTACACTAAAGTTCCATGAGCCACTGGTGAGGTCCAGTAAGGCAGAATGGGGTCCTCCTCAGCCATTTGCCCACTCAGGATCACTCCCCACCCCTACCCCTTATGCTTCCCATACCCACCATTCCCTGGAGATAAAAGGATATGTGGGCCTGTATCCTTTTGCCTCTGGATGGGGATGGTTTTGAATGGACAAATGTGAATGAAAGGATGAAGCAGTCCCTTCCTTACCATTTCTGTACTCCATCTGAGATTACTTACAGTTGTTATATTACATCAACTATCTCCAACCTGGTACCCCTCCACAAACACAGATACTTGGTACAACACCCACCACCAGTTCCAGAGAGCATTGTGGGCTGATGGGAGTTGTAGTCTGAGACATCAGGTTGGGGAGGGCTGAGTAACAAGAAAAGATCCCAGAGGAAAATAATATAGGGTCAACAGGTACCATGAAAAGTGCTGAGATGGGGGTTGGGGCTGGGAGGTTTGTAGTTTTAGGGCTTGGGGGTTGTTGTTTCTTAAACTTCTTACTTTATATAAAGACACACTGAAGGTCCTGAAGTTGTTTACAGGTGGTCCAGAAATGTATGTCTCCTACAACAAATCATTATGCTCCAGACGTGTGAACTAGGAACTCCAGAGATTTATCGGCAGATGCAAGCATGTCTGTTTGCAACGGGCTTCAAAGAGACACAACAGCATCTGGGAAAGAAAAGAAGGTGTGGAAAGGAAAATAAAAATAGCACAGCTGTTGCTTTGAATGGGGTAAAGGCCTTACTGGAAGTGAGAGAGTTGATAACCACATGGGTTTAGTTTTTAAGGCAGGAGGGGAATGATGGTGAAAGAGGAAGTCCTCAGTTCATATACTTCTTTTCTTTTCTTTTTTTAACTATGGAACAGATTCCTTGATTCAGTTCTCCCAACTGCTTTAGTTTTCTGGTCCCTCTGAATATTTCATCATATTTGACAGCATTGGCTTTAAAGGCCAAGCTACACATTACACAGAAGATCCACGATTAGATCTCACAACATTTTGCTCAGCCTTGAAAGCCACTGGGGGGAGGGGAATTGGCCTTTCCCTGATTAACATTGCCCCTCCTGAAGGTGATGGGGAGAAAAAGAAAAGTTACCCATAACCGTAGACCCACCAGTCAAGCTGAATGGCGTTAAAAACCTGGGTCCTGGTATCAGAAAAAAATGGTCCAGTGAAGGACAAGAAAAGATTAAAATTGAGGTATATCTATATACTGAAAAACAGTTGAAGTTTCATTTACAACAAGAGGATAACAGACAGTATGGTTTATGCTGATGAATGAAAACATCAGTTATGATTGATTATGTAGGGTTGGAATGAATGCACTTCAAATATATGTTAAAGATTGCAAGAGATTGGAAAACCAGATTCCCTTGTGATAGTGATTGTAATCTAGTGTCAGCCTTGTTATGGCATTAACCCCTCCCCCTATTTCGCCCTTGTCTTTCCCATCCCTTCCCCCAGCTTCTTTTGCCTTGGTTAGAAGGTTTAGAACAATATTTAAGATTAACAATATAATATTTGGTGCTTTGGCTATGCTTTGATATAGTATGTATTCACACTGCTTGAAGGGGATTGGATTGACTTGCTTTTAGTAGAAGGTTACTAGACATGTGTGGCTTTACCTTTCACAGTTCTACAGTGACAACGGAAGACACACCTACCCAATTTTGTCCTGTGTGTGTTAGCTCAGGAGCACTTGCCAACATTTAGGCACTGACAATGCTATAATTGATGGGATCTCCATTTTGCATGGTACTAGCCAGCTCAACGGATGGCAGAGAATTCAATGGCAGATTCCCACTGCCACCTACTCTGGGTGAATTGCCAGTGTATAATATAGCCTTATGTAGGTGGGTCCTCTGAAGCCTATTAAAATGACGGGTGTACTAAATAATCCTATTATATGGGGGTATAACATTCCCTCGAGAGACAGCATTTTCATGCAGCCATTTTACAAACCACTTAAAAGTTTTTTTTTTTCCCTCTTTGAATTCCACAGTCTGAGCCCTGAAATAAAAATGCAGCACAACCAGAGCCACTGAAACCTTCATCTTTGGAGTGACAGGTTATAGCATAGCATATAAAAATCACTAACACCTTTGTAGTCCCTTTATAAAATACACAATCCTAGACCCGTGTGTTAAATTAGTGCCGACTTTGATTTAAGAAGGCATCTTTCAAGATGTCATGTTTCTGGATGGCCTAGCAGTGGGGTGAGAAAGTGCCATGACCTGGGAGCCTCTCGTTATAATCCCAGCACAGCCATGAATGCAGTGGATGGCCTTAGCCAAGCCATTAGTCAATCTCAGGTCTTCATTAACAGTAGGACAATAAAACGATCTACCCAAGGCAGTGCCGGTGCCAGGCTACTTTGTACCCTAGACAGTGACGGGCCTACATTTTGGGGACCTTGAAGCTTCAACTGCAACCAGCAGCAAGGTCTGGGTCGCCACTGTTATCTTCGTCAATGGGGTTGTTCCATGACCAGAGGCACCACCTTCTCCAGAGGATTGAGGGGGCCCACACACAACGTCCTGACATCACGCAGGGGACCCTCTGAACATTGAGGGGGTCTGGCCCATTAAAAAAACAGATTGGGAGCCCCAGTGCCTTGGACCTCAGAAGCTGGCGCCCTTGTCCACGACGGATCGCCACGCCTTTACAACATCTGTGCAACTGACTCTCAGAGGTTGTTGATATATATATACAACAAAAAATTAATCAATGTGTGTTGTGCGATTCAAATTGGGTCTACTAGACCTAAAATGTTTAAGCAAGCTGGACCAAAGTCCCTTCCGGGATTAGGGGCCCTGAAAGTTAAGCTCCATAAGTTTCATAGGAGATCCGCCCATGACCCTAGGGCAAGGCTAACTACTTGCACACCAAAAAATAAATAAATAAATTGCTAATGTCTATTTAAAAAATGTGTAAAAATGATAAAATTCTTCAAAATATAAAGGTAAAACATGATCAGAAATTTCTAAGATATATCAAAAACTAATCTGTATAAAACGGTGCACCTCAAAGGTCTGTACTGTGCCCCTCTGAGGTCTGCACCCGAGGTTGCTGCCTAGTTGGACCAATGATAACATCTGTCCTGACGGCCTTCCTCCCAGCCAGATGGGTGGGGTATAAATAATAAATTACAGTGGTACTTCAGGTTAAGAACTTAATTTGTTCTGGAGGTCCCTTCTTAACCTGAAACTGTTCTTAACCTGAGGTACCACTTTAGCTAATGGGGCCTCCTGCTGCGGCCGTGCCGCGTGATTTCTGTTCTCATCCTGAAGCAAGTTCTTAACCCGAGGTACTATTTCTGGGTTAGCGGAGTCTGTAACCTGAAGCACCTGTAACCCGAGGTACCGCTGTATTATAAATTATTATTGTACTGGCCCCATGTCTCTGAAACACATTGCCAACTGTGCTGCAACAGGCCCCATTACTTTCTGCCCTAGAGACCTACTTTGTTGCTTCATTTTGCCTGCTTTATCCTGAGTTGTTGTTTTGCTACAACCAGCAGGAATTTGTTTGTAGTTATGTAATTTATTTTGGTGTTTTTCTTTGTGTGCGTGCCGGATGTTTGTTATTTGAATGCCCAGTTTTTATTAACAGTTTTATGGTTGTAGTTGCATTATTGTGTCTAATTTGCAAGCCCCCTTGAGTTGTCCATTATTATTATTATTATTATTATTATTATTATTATTATTATTATTATTATTGAAGGCCCAGAAGTATTAATTAAATAAAATGCCTTATCAGATTGTTGCAACAAGAAAAATAATTGCTACAGATATTAAAGCAAATTAACCCAAACAGATTGCCAAATACCAGTGTTTAGCATTTTCCCAATCTGGAGTTTGATAGAATGCTATATACACAATCAGAAAGCATGGGTTGTATACAACATTAGTTCTACTCAGAGCAGAACCATTGAAATGAATGGATAGGACTAACTTTGGTCCATTAAGTTTAATGGGTCTACTTTGAGCAATATTTTGAACAACTCGGGACCAACGCACCTGAAAGACTGCCTCCCTATTTTGACCTGTAAAATCACTTGGATTATCCACTTGTGGCACCAAAACAGTATGTGATAGGGTGGTAGCCAGAAAATGACCATTTTCTGCTATTGCCCCTGTACTATAGAATGTCCTTTGTGTTGGCATACATGTTGGAATCCCCTAGTTCCTGTTTTAGCTGTTTTATATGCTTTTATGTTGCTGTTTTATTGGTTTTAGGCTGTACTGTATTTTATAATGATACTGGTTTTCACATACCACTTAGTGACTTTTGTAATATTGAGCCAAATGCTTTTAAATAAGCTGGGTACAACTCAGTATCACTATACCTTTTTGCGAAGTATCTCCTTTCTTGCTTATAGTCATTTGAATTAAAAATGATAAATTAGAACTAGACCCTATGGTTATTTTGCTAGGGGGGAAAAGAGGAATAGTATCAAAAAGGAAAGGTGTATAGTGGCACACTGGTAAATACTGTGGGGAAAAACCAACAAATACCAACTATAAAAGAATGGAAATGGGCAATAAAATATGAAATATCATATTTCAAAAATATTATGGGAAGGGACCTCAGATAAGCAAAAAATACTCTTTGGAATCATGGTATAAGGAACTGATGGCAGTCTAGCAGTAGCTTACAAAAGGAATGGTTCGGGAGGCAAGACAGGAGAGGGAACAAATTCCCACTTCAGCCCCAAAAGGCTTTGCAGGGGCTTCAGAGCCTTAAATTCAGGGGATGAACACAGCTGCGTTTCATCCCGAGTCAATAACATGGGGCATAATGGAATTTTTTTCCACTACAGTATTTTTTAAGTGAAATTGTTTCCATTTCTAAAACTTGGATGGCTTTTGAAGAAAGCTGAGATAAATTCATGGAGGATAAAGACTATTAATTTCATACTGTCAAGCCTCTGTTTACCAGTTGCTGGGTATTACAAGTACAGTGGTACCTCGGGTTAAGTACTTAATTTGTTCCGGAGGTCCGTACTTAACCTGAAACTGTTCTTAAACTGAAACACCACTTTAGCTAATGGGGCCTCCTGCTGCTGCCGTGCCGCTGGAGCCTGATTTCTGTTCTTATCCTGAAGCAAAGTTCTTAACCTGAAGCACTATTTCTGGGTTAGCGGAGTCTGTAACCTGAAGCATATGTAACCCGAGGTACCACTGTAGGGAGATTACTTATGAAAACAGGGTGCTGGGCGAGATGGGACTCTGGCCTGATCAAATAAAACTTTATAATTATCATCATCATCATCATCATCATCATCATCATCTCACCCTTCATCCAAGGATCACAGGGCAGTTTACAATGTTAAAAACATAAAATACATAACAATAACACACATACACAGTTTAAAAGGCCATAGATAGTTTAATGAGCCAAAAGCCTGGAAGAAGAAGAGTGCTTTTGCCTGGTGCCTAAAGATATGTACTGAAGATGCCAGGCAAGCCTTCCCAGGGCAAGCATCCCACAAATGGGGAACCACCACAGAAAATGCCCACTTTGCCATCCTCCAGATGTCACACAGAGGAAGCACACAAAGAAGAGCCTCAGAGGATGATCACAGGTTCTTAAAATGAATTGTTTGGTAAAAAGAATGAACAAGAATTAACCAATACAATATTAGTTCAGAGTTGCAAATACAGTGGTACCTTGGTTTACGAACTTAATCCGTTCCGGAAGTCCATTCTTTAACCAAGGCGTGCCTTCCCATAGCAGCGGGGGACTCAGTTTACAAATGGAACACACTCAGCAGGAAGCAAAACATGTTCTGCTTCCAAGGCAAAATTCACGAACCAAAACACCTACTTCCGGGTTTGCAGCGTTCTTAATCCAAGTTGTTCATAAACTAAGCTGTTCTTAAACCAAGGTATCACTGTATAATGGAAAAGTTCTCACACACACGTCTCAATATCTTAATGAGCGACAAAAATTAAGACTGCCGTTCTGAAAACACTTACCTGGGAGTAATTACTATCTTATGTCTTACTGGACATGTATATATAATTGCATTGTAAGCCACAGAAAGGGAGTCAAATGCTATTGAACTATCATTCCTCAAACTATTTACAAGTATTGCAATACAGTGATTTCCAAGTAATACTTTGAATTTGCTTTGAATATAACTAAAATCACATCAACCCATTTCAATCCAGAAAGGTAATGGGTTGCTGGGTAAATGCCTCCTTTCAAGAAAGGGAGGGTTGGCTGCCTTAAAAGACATAATCATAGAGTCAAAGAATTGTAGAGTTGGAAGATCATGATGATCATTGTCCAACTCCCTGCAGTGCCGGAATATTTTGCCCAACTTAGGGCTTGAACCTACAACCCTGAGATGGGATGGCCCATGCCTGAATAATAATAATAATAATAATAATAATAATAATAATAATAATAATAATAATAATAATATATTTATACCCCGCCCATCTGGCTGAGTTTCCCCAGCCACTCTGGGCGGCTCCCAATCGAGTGTTAAAAACAATACAGCATTAAATATTAAAAACTTCCCTAAACAGGGCTGCCTTCAGATGTCTTCTAAAAGTCTGGTAGTTGTTTTTCTCTTTCACATCTGGTGGGAGGGCATTCCACAGGGCAGGTGCCACTACAGAGAAGGCCCTGTAACCTCACTTCTCACAATGAGGGAACCGCTAGAAGGCCCTCGGCACTGGACCTCAGTGTCCGGGCTGAACAATGGGGGTGAAGAGACCTGCTTGGATATGGAAGATTTTAATAACTATCAGCCAGTTAGTAGCATTCCCTTTCTGAGCATGGCACCCAAGTGCTTCAGGATTTTCATTCCTACCTGGAAGGCTGATTTCAGAAGGTGGTATTAGGGGACTATTACTCAACGCTGTAACATTTATGCTAAGTGCTTCTATTAAGTTTCCTTTTGTCCCCAAGACTTTTGGGCGTCTATAAGCTACAAGACTGAGGTCAACCAGAGCCATGGAATGAGGTGCCAACAATAGGCTGATGACAGACATCTCTGCTACTCTTTTTTGAACATCAAATTTAAGTGAGGAAGAGGAAGTGATGCCTCAGTGTCTGGGAACAATAATGGACAAGATGAAAACTGAAGTTCAATGCAGACAAGGAGGTGCCATTGGTGGGTGGTTCATCTGTGTGCGTTAATGTGCTCATCCTATTCTAGACAAAGTTACACTCCCCAAAAAAGACCAGCTTACAGCTTTGGGGTACTCTTAGATCCAGCTTCCTCTCTGCAGGTGCATGTTGCATTTTCATTACCACACACGGACACCCCTTGGTGAGCAGAGTAATTTAAGTGAGAAGGGTCAGATCCATCCCCCAAAGAAAAAACCCTATCCTGGAGCTCAGGTGGGGCAGGCAGAGGATAAAGCATTTTTATACAAACACAGTTGATTTCAGAATCCAACTATGGCTGTTTAAAATAAGTGATATTGCGTGACGCGCAATATTGCTTCTAGAAGTTTACAAAATAATAATAATAGGAGAACAAGGAAAAGATCATAAGCATATAGTCAGACATTCAGCAGCGTATCTTAGCCTGCTATTATGTTAGCTGTGGGTGCCTGATCTTTTTAGACAACAAATAAAGAGTTCCACTGGAGTCTCTTCTGCTTCTGAACCAGACTCCTTCCCCTCCTCCCCCCCCCCAAGAAACAAACGACTGTGAATTCACAGTACAAAGGCCTTAGAGGTATACATAAACGCTTTGAAACTAGCTTGCAATCCACACAAAGCTGCTGCAGTGGATATGGATTGAGAGGATCCATTATTAAAAGAGGGATCAAAACAAGCTGCAATTATGCCCAGTTAATCCCCTCAAAACAGTGAGGTATTTCTTCCCCACAGCAATTATTTGCACAGGGGTGAAAACAACAACCATATAGAACAAATTAAAACTTTACCTTCAGATGCTACCCCTCAATTGTTATGCAGATTTCCCTATGCTCATTTCAGTCAGTGGCAAAAGACAAACATAAAACAGGAGATTTCCACCCCTCCAAACCACAGCTGCCTGCACAAAACTGTGATAATAAAAAAAATTCCTAAAATAGATGTAAATTGAGTTTATTATTATGTCCCTTCCCGTATTTTTAAGCCCATTCAAGGCAGCTGTGATCTCAAAAGCTCTGCATTGAAAGACTGGGCAAAGATCAGCTGTTCTTAGGATATCTGTAGGCACCGTCACCTGAATAAAAATATGTGTGCATTTGCAAGCCAGTATCAAATGACCACTACGGTGTACAAATTGCTTGTTTGGGCTACTTTAAATACAACCTTCACATGTTTAAATGTCATGCTTGGATTTAGCTTGCTAAGGTGGCAGGTTTATAAAATATAGACTAGATGAAGGTTGAAATGTTCCAAATGCAAGACTGAAAAGGGAAAAGGGGGAGAGCCAAGAGCTCTATGCCAACTTTTATTTATTTCCTATATAAATATAAGCAATTTAGTCCTTCTCCCAAAATAGAGGCAGATTAGATGAGTTAGACAGTAGTCAATTCATTTTGCATAGGAATGGCTCATTAAAAAAAAGAGCCCCACATTTGTATTATGCTCTGATTGGACAGAGCACAAAATGAATTTACTGTGTCACTCCGAGATGTAGCAGGACTAATGAGAGAGGGAGAGTGTATGGGGCTATGGGTAAATCTCCAGTATATTCATTCCCTCCACTGGTATAGCTCATGGAACGGAGGTGCCTCTCATTATGTATGTGTCTCAGGAGCTTTCTTTAATATTTTAATAAATAACAACATCAGCCCAACAAGAAATTAATGAATAGTATCATTAATAATGAGCTAGAGTCTTGTAGTGATAGGATAGATATTAAATTGAACCACTGTGGTGCTATCTCTAGAGACTTGGGATTTTTCCAGCGGCAAACAAGGCGGCTGAATGAAGCAGCCCATTGCTCTGTGCCAACAGCTTTTACAACAGGTTGAGAGTAATAAAAGAGGATTTTCTGCACGATAAAGTTAAGCCCTAGAAAATCTGCTGGTGTCGATCGGTGTGAAAAGTACTGCCAAACGTGATCCTTAATTAAACTTTAATTAAGATAAAGCTTCTCTCCCCCCCCTCCCATTCTCTCTTTAAAAAGGGTTAGGAGAAGCAGAGAGGGTGTCAGCTACTTCGCTGCCACCAAGTTCTGCCCTAAAATAATTCTATATTAAACCATAGAAAAGTGTGTTCAAATAACGTTAAATCCCCTACAGCCAGGAAACTCAGAGTTAAGTCAGATGCTGCATCCTTAATTCACCCCTTTGTCTCTAGGTGTATTACAGCTTGTGATGTGTGAGATCAGCCACAATTTGAAGCCTCTAAAGTAATGGGGAAGAGTTAAGCAAAAACAGAGAAAAAGAGAGAGAGTTTTGCACTCAAATCTGGATTTCCTTACTTTTAATCAGCCACTGCATAGTTTCCACTGCATTTCCTTCTGTGTGGTTTAATTCCTGTTATTCTAAAGAGTAAAATATGGATTCTCTTTAGTTATATTGCCATATAAGAAACAGTGAGAGGAGCTGGCTGTGAAAGTGAAAGAATATACTTTGCTGTAGAATTTGGGAGCTAAATTCAGCTGTCCAAGCTGGCAAACCAATCTAATCTGAATGCGGTAGAAATGGGCCATCTATCTTATGCAGTCATTGCATCCTCACTGATTTCAAGTGTAATATTGTACAGATTGTGCTATTATTGCAATGACACTATTGGACTATTGCAATTAACACTACTGACACTACTGGGGACCATGAGATGCTTTGAGAGAAAGGTATCAAAAAAAAGGGCTTCTATAGCAGTGGGATCAAGTAACTCAACATCTCGAACCACAGCCACTGATTTCAAGCATCTTTTAAAGGGGTCCATAAGAAACAAGGTGCCAAAGTAAATGTACTGAACTGTTAGAATTAAAAAATATATAATCTAAGCAGACCAAACTACTCTGACCACTGAACCTGTTTTTGCCAAGTCACCAGTATTAGGGCCTAAACCTTTATGGCTCCACCTCTACCAATTCCAGCCACACCCTTAACCCTACCATATTCCATCTTGGCCTTGGCTTTGACTTGTCCAGTTCCCCCAGCTCTCCACTCCTAGTTTCTGCCCTGCTCCCCAACATGGTATGCTTTGACCCCATTGCCTCATTTAAGGGGACAGTGTTTTTATGAATCAAGAGCAGACAATCCTACCTACCGAACGTTTTCTTGCAATTGCTAATACGAAAAGATATGGGATCGCCAATAAACACCCTGCTCAAACACATCAGGATTTTGTGACTATACCTCCCGCCCCGGCAAGCACCCACAAAAATGTCCATAGGGATTTGCGAGTGTTCAGGGGAGCTGTTCGCAAAATTCCAATGGACCTGTGGGCCCTTTTTCCACCGCCAGCCCCTCTGCCTTGCAAGCAAAGGGGCAATAAGCAGCAGGGGGGATTGCGCCCCTCTTTTCCTGCTGCTCCTCCCTCCGAGGGAAAGAGGCTCATAGGGGAAGGGAGAGGATTATACAGTGGTACATCGCAAGACGAAAAACGCGCAAGACGAAAGAGTTTTCCGTTTTTTGAGTCGTTCCGCAAGACGAATTTCCCTATGGGCTTGCTTCGCAAGACGAAACGTCTTGAGTTCTTGCGAGTTTGTTTCCCTTTTCTTAAAGCCGCTAAGCCGTTAATAGCCGCTAAGCCGCTAAGCCGCTAATAGCCGTGCTTCGCAAGACGAAAAAACCGCAAGACGAAGAGACTCGCGGAACGGATTAATTTTGTCTTGCGAGGCACCACTGTAGGTGGATTAATATAGGAGGCGATCTTATTCAGAGTCAGAACACTGTTCAGCACTGTCTACACCAGGCATAGGCAAACTCGGCCATCCAGATGTTTTGGGACTACAACTCCCACCATCCCTAGCTAACAGGACCAGTGGTCAGGGATAGTGGGAATTGTAGTCTCAAAACATCTGGAGGGCCGAGTTTGCCTATGCCTGGTCTACACTGATTGGCAGTGCCTCTTGAGGGTTTCAGACAGGGGACATTCCCAGCCCTACCTAAAGATGCTGGGATTGAGCCTGGGGACGTCTGCATGAGTGTCAGATGCTCTGCCACCCGGCAGTCAGCAAGTAACACAAGGAGTATCTTTTTTCCCTACCAGGTAAACACCATCCTATTGTTTTTGATTAAAATAATTCAAACACGCTTAAACTTCCAATCACTACCCTACCCCCACCCACCCCCAAAATTGTGGGTGGCCAGCCTGCCAGCAGCCATGCATGTATCTCATGTGGCACTGGCAGTGGGAAGTTTGTGGCATACCTAGAAAGGAAATGGAAAGCCTGCAAATCGAGGTTGCATTTCTGCCACCTATCTGTTCTGTGATTCAGCAGTCTATCCCCCCCCCCAAGGCACCAGGAGCTGCATGGGTATGTTTCCTCACAATATGGGCTTCACTTGTGGCACATGTGTTCAGCTGATTGATTTTAATGTAATAGGCTCAGACGAATGATGCCCACAACACAGCTGCTTGAACAGAAGCCAGCTCCTAAGGGCCAAGGTCCCTTCACACACACACCAATAAAATATCTGAGCACCCCACCCCCCATCCCGGTTGATGGGCATTGCATTCAAATGGTGTGCAGTGTCGTGTGATTGATTATGTGGGGTAAGGCTTACCTGGGACCCTCCAATATTTATTCAAGTTGGCACCCCTGATGACTTGGAAGCAACATTTGAGGAAGCCTCGTCTAGAAGTTGTTGGCCTGTTGTGATCATGGCAAGAGGTGATTTGCTGGAGTCCACTGCTCTCACACCCTACATCATGCGAGTAAAGAGCACTGGATTTCTGCCTTTATTCCTCCATTAACTTTAATAAAGCCCCCTTAAAGCATGAAGTTGTGTGCAGGTCGCGCACACATCTGGCGGAACTCATAGTTGGGCCCTTATGCTCCTATAAAATTAAGACTGTTTCCGTATGCTAATATATTCAGCATGTGCTAGTTAATATCTGGTTTTTAAAAGTGAGTGAAAGCTATAACTTAAATGGAGATTTAAATTGATTGAAGTAAATAATGTGACAAATCCCAATTATTAAGTATGGTGAAGTGATTTGAAATGTTACATTATACCTTCTCTGTGGAATATTGTGGATTAACATTACAAGAGACTAATTGCTGTATTGTTACAGATTGCTTTCAAGTCTGAGACACATGAAAAGCTTTATCTTTCATTGCTTTTGTATCCAGATTTACAAAGGCTCCAACTCAGTAGTTAAAACGTATTCCAGTTACCATTGCCCCCCATGTTTCCCATTGTTTGGGATCCAAGAACTATCCCCGATATTCATGACCATCATTTCTCTGCTCTACCCTGGAGATACAGCATTAAGTCACTTAAGAGCTAGTATAACATACTGGTCAAGAGACTGAACTGTGAACCACGAAATCCTAAGTTTACATTTCACCTCTGCCATGAAGACAATAGAGCCCCTATCATAGGCAATATATAAGGAGCACGTGCTTGTATTCCAGCTCCCATCAGCCCCAGCCAATGGTTAAGGGTGATAGGAGTTCTAGGTAACATCCACACCATACATTTCAAGCACATGGATTCCCCCAAAAAATTCTGGGAACTGTAGTTTGCTAAGGGTAGCAGGAATTGCAGCTCTGTTGAATATAAACTACAGTTCCCAGGATTCCTTGGGGGACGTCCTATGCTTTAAATGTGTCTTAAAGAGTACTGTGTGGGTGTCACCGTAGTCCAGCAACCTCTGGCAAGCCACAGGTACCCCACAGCTACCTTAGGACAAGTCATGGATATATCAGCCTTAATATGCACACATTCCACATCTGCAAATTGGGCACAGTGGTGATTTATCATACACAGTTGTTGTTAGGATTAAGGAGAAAATGTCTGTGAGCCACTCTGAACCCTTAGTAGCGGGGGGGGGGGGATACTGTGTGTGTGTGTGTGTGTGTGTGTGTGTGTGTACACAAAAATGTTGAGTGGGCAGCCTTTCTTCCTCTCCCAAAGCAGTCTTGAGAGATCACTAGATGATCAGCATAAATATTGGGCTCAACGGAACATTTATTGCCATTCTAAGTCAATGGATATAACTTCAGAGAACACTTTAATAACGTTTCTCTAATATAGATTTTAATTTCAGGCATGTCCAAAGACATAACGAGGAGAATCAGAATAACACCAGCCTTAACTTCCCAACAGTAGAAATCAGATGAGAGGGGACTCTACTGTGGAGCAGCTAATATCCAGCAGGAGATCTGCAAAGCTGCTGAATATCATAATGATTGCATTAATATTTTTATTGAAGTGTATTATTAATTAGGATATAATGAAATAGCTGGGTGGCCTTTCCATCTAACATCCAGGAGTTAAAATTTCAATGATTTCTTGGTGTCAACTGTGCAAATCAGGGTACAGAGACACAGTAATGGATGTTTGCAAAGGGGAGTTTGTAGTCTTTTGTTCATGGTTCTAAACACAACTCTTTATCTGTTTGCTTTAAAGTTCTACTCCCAGCCCTGTATCTTTCAAAAACCAGATTGGGAGTTTTGTCACTTATTTTTCTACAATTCAGGTTGCTGTGAATTAATAATGGCTGTGCATGAAAGAGCATTCATTGTATCCCATGGAAGTCATTCTTTTGCACATGGCAATCCCGGGAGAGTATCTCTCTCTCTTTTTTACCAACACTGTTAGTCACTCTGGGTAAGAATAGCACAGAAATAACTGTTGTTGCAGTCGTAGTATGGCAGCAGAAGCTAATTTAGAAACTTCTGCAAGTGCATTTCCCTCAGACAGACATGTGAAGGACTTCACATGTTGCTTGAGTGCACCAACAAGTCCAGGAGCCTACACACTTAGAATGCATTAAGAATACCAGTTCCTCTCAGCCCATGTGACTGACAGCCTGAATTCCATACTTCTCTTATCCAAGCCCAGGGTTGTCCTGTAGTAAAGGGCACTTGACTTTTCCAAGGACATTTCCTGAGCTCACGCAAGTGAATTACAGGAAGCTGCCTCTTGGGCAAATGCATCTAGAATCCCAAATTTGGATGCCCAACTATGATGCTTTGGAGATTCTACCAGTGTAAAAAGAAGATGACGACAACTTGGATTTTAAACCTGGTGAGTTCTCAGGTGTAATTTCTCAATGCATGGAATTTATGATGAAAATTCCATTTAGAATTCATATTTAAGGGACACCTTAAATACTCTCTCCTCCCTATTTCTTATCCTCAACATGATTACTACCATTAGTCTTCTCAAAATTAAACCCCTCGCATGCTAACAGGGATGCATGTGGCGCTGTGGGTTAAACCACAGAGCCTAGGACTTGCCAATCAGAAGGTCAGCGGTTCGAATCCCCGTGATGGGGTGAGCTCCCATTGCTCGGTCCCTGCTCCTGCCAACCTAGCAGTTCGAAAGCACGTCAAAGTGCAAGTAGATAAATAGGTACCACTACGGCGAGAAGGTAAACAGCGTTTCCATGTGCTGTTCTGGTTTGCCAGAAGTGGCTTAGTCATGCTGGCCACATGACCCGGAAGCTGTACGCCGGCTCCCTCGGCCAATAAAGTGAGATGAGTGCCGCAACCCCAGAGTCGGTCGCGACTGGACCTAATGGTCAGGGGTCCCTTTACCTTTACCTTAAGATCTTTCTTATTTTCCCAGGCATTTTAACTTTAAAAGTCTCTAACTTTCCCATCATAAATTGGAATTGTATATATAACATAATGCATAATTTTAATAGATTGTTGGTGTTGCTCAAGAATCTTTGTTGTTGATTTGATTCTCTGCTGGTTTTTAATTTTTTGTTTCTATGGTCTAGATATAACTGTGTTTTAGATGCCAGGGACTCAACCAGGGACCCTTCCCATACCCAGCCGCCCTTCCCTGATTATTCTTCATCCATGTGGAAACTTAACAGGGGAAGAAATAACACCCCAATTTAAAATTCATGGGCAGCCATGAATTTTGTTCCCAACTTCAAGCAATCCCGCAAAACCAGGATTCTCAGCAGTGGTGGTTATTAAAATATTTGTCCATTTTGTGTATGTACGCTTTCAGTGGAACAGCAAGCAAATCACTGTTTATTTAATAAATATTTTAAAAAATACCCAAACTGAGCAACATTCTGTGCTCATGGATATAAATTACTTTCCCTGCCCTACATCTGTATTTAATCAGGATACTACCACTTAATGAGAAAACGGTTCATTTTAGGCTTTTATATGCAAGATCCTAAGGTTCCCTCCTCAGTGATTACATTTAGCAACTCCCTCTCGCTGCCTGGAAGCAGAGGCAGTTTTTCCATAATAAAAACTGGATTAGCATGTATCAGGAAGTGACACCGCCAGCTGTCACTTTGAAATCAGACCACTCTATCTTATGTTGGGGATGATAATGGATAAACCAATAAATGACAAGCAGTTTTCCAGTATTTATCTCATAAGTGACCAAAACAAGCAAGCATCTCTTCTCATATAATAGAGTTAAATAAAGAAAAAGAAAAAGGCTTTTAAAAAACCAGGCTGGAGCACCCACCACATAAGCGAGCCACACACAATATTGGCAGAGGAAAAGAGAGCATAGCAAATTGTTGTTTTCCTCGTTGCGTCTCACCTGTTCCTGCCTTCTGTCTCTATTGCATCTGGACTTCTGTTTCATCTTAATACAAAACTCTTTAAGCAGGGGAAGAATTTTGGTTTAATTGGATCATATTTAAGGTCCTCTGAAAAACCAGAGCACTTCTGTCTCATTTCAGCCACTTAATTTTTTAACCTCTTACTTCTGGCATTTGTAAATGAGTGGACTTAGCCAGCAATTATAACAACACTGCCACACTAGTCAACATTGCCATGGTACCCTGTGTTAGCAAAGGAAGCGAAAGCATTCACAAAAAGAGTTTTTGCATTTTGGGTGGAACATTACCAGTGCAGTCCTTTGCACATCTACTTAGTAGCAAGTTCCGTTGAATTCAGTGGGACTTACTCTTAAGTAAGTTTATATATAATCGCAACCAGTGTTCGAAACTCCCATTGTTCTAGGCACATTTTGTGACAGGGAATTTCATTGGTGCAAGCAGTTTCTGAGCTCTGGGGCACAGTACTGCGCCTAAGATTTCAGATTAAACCTGCAGAGCAGAAGGAAAGGGGGACTTTTTTTCTGCTTCCCCACTTCCAGATACTCTCTGGAGAAGAGACCCTCTTAAGACTATGAGGGGGGTGGGCAGGGAAAGGACTAGACCATGTGAAAAATGAACATAATATTTTAGTCAAAATAAAAAAAAATCCTTCCTTCCTGTAGCACCTTAAAGACCAACTAAGTTAGTTCTTGGTATAAGCTTTCGTGTGCATGCACACTTCTTCAGATACACTGAAACAGAAGTTGCCAGATCCTTCTATATATAGAGAAGGTGGGGAGGGGTATTACTCAGAAGGGTGGTGGGAATCGGAGAATCCCCACCTTCTCTATATATAGAAGGATCTGGCAACTTCTGTTTCAGTGTATCTGAAGAAGTGTGCAGGCACACGAAAGCTTATACCAAGAACTAACTTAGTTGGTCTTTAAGGTGCTACAGGAAGGAATTTTTTTTATTTTGACTATGGCAGACCAACACGGCTACCCATCTGTAACTGGAATAATATTTTAGCAGCAACTCATTTTCAGCTTTGTATTCTTGTTATTAAAAAGCGCACCTAGACATTCCATTGTTGCGCCCATAGCCTAGATTTAAGGTGTCATTTAGCACCTAGCTTCCATATCTCAGTTTCTAACACAGGTTGCAACCTAAATAAACAAAAGGCTGTTTCTAACCTACTGGTTTCTAACACTCAAAAGTCAAATTTACTACGTTTATATTAAAGTACCACGTGTAGCATCAATACATAGGATAGCCAAAAGAGTCCTGGAATTATATTGAACACCTGACCAATATTCTTTATTATTATTATTATTATTATTATTATTATTATTATTATTATCACTATCATTATTTATTGTGTTACATGTGGAATTCTGCACTTCCTGGGACTTTAAAAATACCCCTTTCCCCTAAGGAATCTGCTACTGAAAGCTCTCTAAATAGGCACTAGTGATGAATATTTTCATACCCACAGCATACAGCATAATAACAAGTACTATCTAAAATGACCTAAGTCTTTTTATGTCCCCGGTGATTTTATGAAAGCCTTGAAGTGGAAGTGTTTAATGTTTCCACAAAACAACTGAGCTTTCTGATAGACTTGATTTACTTGAATAAAATAACCATACTGAATTTGCATAATGTAGATTCATCCATTTTGCCATGATTAAAGTTTTCTCTGAATAACTGATTCCCAAACCAAATTTGAGAATCTGTTTCTTTGGGCAAATTCTTCTGTGCAAGTCATGCAAACCAGCACAATTTGCTGTGAAGGTGCAAAGTTAAACTACACATTCAGATGTGCAAAATGCTCTATTAAAAACTCTATCTGGATAGAGATTTCACAGGGAATCCCATAATGAATAAATCAACATAGCCCGTTTCAAAGCTCTCATAGGTAATCAATATGGTTTCATCAATGCCACCTGCAAAACCAGAGCAGAGACTGAAGCAAAGTTTTTATTTCATTTTACCTATTTTATATAAATAACCAAGTTGATGTGTCTGCTTAATGACAGGGAAGGCAGGGAATTAAAACACTGGTCAGAAACAGCTTCTGTTTCCAGTAAGAGGGGCAACACGCAGAAACAATACCGGTCAAAGGAGAGAAGGAGCTAAAAGTCAAAGGGTAAATTCCACTTGCAACATGCAACATATTTTCATAGGCTGACTCAAGAGCCTGATGACCAGCACTATTTAGATTGGAGAAAGGAAGAATTTCAAGAAACATACTTGATGTAGGTGTGGGGGGGGACAAACAAAGAAGCTGGAAGTATTCTAAAGAACCATTCGTCAATGAGTAATGAGCATGTGTTACACTGGTTCATAAATTTTGTTGTTCTCTCTTAGGGACAGCAGTCTTTTCAAAGTTTTGCCTTTGTTTAGTTGGATGTGTGGGAAGAGGAGGGTGCTGCGGAAAGCAAACTTGTGAAAGAATTTGCTTGTTACATTTTCCCTTACTTTTGAGAAATGTTTCAGTAGTTCAGGATAACACCCAAAGAAAGAATGTCAAAGAAACCCCTGATACTACTATTTATTCTATAAACTGAGGGCCTGAGTCTTAGGACTGAAGAGAACAAGATTACTTATACTTTGTGACAACTGCATACAATTTAGAAATCTTGGGTAAAGGATTTTTAAAAATCAAGCATAGGGCTCAATTATCTTCAGAATGGAAAATATATAAAGTCCCGCACTATAACCCCTACAGCGATGGTGATTTGTTCATGTGAAGAAAAGCAGAGTTGCAGAGCCAAAGAAGCAACTTTTGTTCAGCATTTTAAATTGGTACTACCTTAAGTTTTGTGTTACATTATATTCTCAATTTAGGAGGAGGGGAAAGTAACAATGGACCATTTGTGGACAATTTTTGTATGTTGGTTTAAATCCGACTTGATTTGATTGCCCTAAAATCCTAAATCAATGTTATGTGTGAATCTGCCTCTTTAGATCAAAAGGCACAGGCAGAGTTTTAATACTGTTAATAGCTCCTTGGTCAGGCTTTTCATGTTCTAGGAGAGAGAAAATGGAGGAGGCGACAGAGTGAAGAGGAGAATTGTCCTCAGCAATGACCCCAAATGACCCCACTCCACCAGAAGTCCAAGCACCTGAGGAACCCATCTTGCCAACACCCCTGGGCCAGAAGTGCTAACTGGAGCTGTCCAAGGTCTCACCTCTAAACTGAACTCTTGCCAGAAATCCCATCCTTGGGAATCATATCACCCAATATTTCATTTGCCCTTCTTTTCAAAGTCGGCCATTTCTGAATTAACAGGCAAAGCAATAAAACATTATATTTTCTGAAATGCTATTTTTTTAGATTTTCAATCCTCACAAACAACTTCAATGTAAAAAACAGTAAATTTAAAAGCATCTCACTTCACAATCCTTTAGACCAGGCATATGCAAACTCTGGCCCTCCAGATGTTTGGAACTACAATTCCCATCATCCCTGACCACTGGGGTCAGGGATGATGGGAATTGTAGTCCCAAACATCTGGAGGGCCAGAGTTTGCCTATGCCTGCTTTAGACCATGGTTGGGAAGAAGGTAGGTTGGGATCAGCAGCAACAAAACTGCTTTCCCCCCCTCACATAAATTTGATTGCTGAATTGAAAAAAACCTAACCAGAACTGGGGTGGTTATTATTATTATGATTATTTATTTAATTTATATGTCACCCTTCAACCAAAGATCACGAGGCAGTTTACAATATAAAAAATAAATACCATAATAAGAAGCAATAACAATAACCCCCCCACACACACACACAAACACAGTGTTTAAAAGGCCAAAGACTGTTTAATTAGCCAAAGACCTGCAATAAGAGGAATGCTTTTGCTTGATGCCTAAAAATATGTAATGAAGCTGCCAGGGAAGTCTTCCTGGGGACTGCATTCCACAATCAGGGAGCCACTGCTGGAAAGGCCTATTCTTGTGTTGCAGCCCTCTAGATCTCTCACAGAGAAGGCACACAATGAAGGGCCTCATATGATGATCACAGGTTCCGGGCCAGTTCATATGGGGAGAAGCAGTCCTTGAGGTATTGCAGTCCTGAGCTGTTTAAGCCTTTGAAGGTCAAAACTAGCACTTTCAATTGGACCCAGAAACTAATTGGTAGCTAGTGTAGTTGGGCCAGGATTGCTCAAACCATCTTGCCCTGATGATCAACCTGGCCGCTGAATTCTGCACCAGCTGAAGTTTCCAAACTGTCTTCAGAGGCAGCCCCATATATAACACATTGCAATGATCTAACCTAGAGGTTACCACAGCATAGACAACAGAAGTTAGGCCAGGCATCCCCAACCTTCAGCCCTCCAGATGTTTTGGCCTACAGCTCCCAGGATCCCTAGCTAACAGGACCAGTGGTCAGGGATGATGGGAATTGTAGTTCAAAACATCTGGAGGACCAAAGGTTGGGGGTGCCTGAGTTAGGCTATCCCTATCCAGTTGGACCATCAGCCAAAGCTGATGGAAGGCACTCCATGCTGCTGAGGGCCAACTTAGCCTCAAGAGACAGCAATAAATCCAGAAATGTGAAAAGACTGTGAATTCAGTTCAGTTCTGGTGCTGAAACGAATCCTTAGTCTCAGAATGTACTGAGAGGCACCCTGCTCTTTAGTTCTAACTATCACATGACTATGATTAGTACACCTTGGGGCTCTAGTGAAAAGGGAACAAGAGCAAAGTAGGTCTAGCTATCCTGTTCTGCTGGAGCTTGGTAATCACTGAGGAAATGGTAGCAAAGCCTGGCCAGGTTAAACCAGGGCCGTTGCAGTGGCCAGGGAGCCCTGCTGACTAAGTCTGAGAAAATGTTATCTCAGCAAAACTCTCCTCTCTCCGTGTCTCCCTCCACTCTCCCAGAGAGCTAGCTGCAATTTTTTAAAAGTAGCTGATGCTGCAATTGCAAAAAAGGGACGCGGGTGGCGCTGTGGTCTAAACCACAGAGCCTAGGGCTTGCCGATTGGAAGGTTGGCGGTTCAAATCCCCACGACGGGGTGAGCTCCCGTTGCTCAGTCCCTGCTCCTGCCAACCTAGCAGTTCGAAAGCACGCCAAAGTGCAAGTAGATAAATAGGTACCGCTCCGGCAGGAAAGTAAACGGCATTTCTGTGTGCTGCTCTGGTTCGCCAGAAGCGGCTTAGTCATGCTGGCCACATGACCCGGAAGCTGTCTGCGGACAAACGCCGGCTCCCTCGGCCTATAGAGTGAGATGAGTGCCGCAACCCCAGAGTCGTCTGCGACTGGACCTAACGGTCAGGGGTCCCTTTACCTTTTACTGCAACTGCAAGCTCCTGTGCAACTGTGGAGCAAGAGAAGCCACAGGTGATTGAGGATGACAGGGAAGCCATATCCTTGGATGAGCAAGTGCACAAACACTGACTTGTGGGTCACCTTGAGGATGCAGGGGATATGACACTGATGAGCCTGAAATCTGCCAGCCCCTGCCTTAAACTAAACAGAAATTGTCTTTTTTGAAGGACCAAGAAATAAAATTGGACAGAATAATGTACAGCAGGAGGATAGTAACCATCTCTTAATTTACCATTGCAGTCCCTGTATTTTTGCTATTGCTTTTGCAGAAACAGAGTCAAGTTGTACATGGAACAAATGAACATTTATTCAAAGCTCTCTGCTTCAACCCATTTTATTAAAATCGTGTGCTCCTGACTTGTGTTTTGTGTTTTTAAAAAAATCAAATTCTCAGAGGAAGAAATAAAACTACAGCAGTGAATGAGTAATTTGAAGAATAAGAGTGAATCGCATGAAACGGCTTTGCTTTCCCACCGCTGTTTAAAAACAAATAGCGCCTCTCTCTTTTCGCACTTATTCCTTGCCCAGCTGCACCTTTGCTTCCAGAAAAGGATGCTGACTTTGTCCCTGAGCAGTGACTAGCTTGCACTCAGACTTTGAGAGCATTTGACAAAGTTCCACATCACAGATTAAGGTCTTTGTACAGAGATTGAGGTCTAAGAAAAGGAAAGAAGCGGAATGGACATAAATGTAACATAAAATGGATTGAGCATCCACGAAAGGGCAGGAAAGGGGGAACATTCATAAATAAAACTTTGCAGCCTGGTGGGGGGAAAGGTAACAGGAGGGACCCATCGCTGGGTCATCAAGAATAGACCTAGTATTATTTTACAGGGTTTGGGGTGTTTGTTTGTTTGTTTGAGAGAGAGAGAGAGAGTCAGAGAGTTGAGTATACGACCCACTATGCTTGATTGTTTTATTCTCCCCTTACCCTAAGATGAGTTAAGAATAAAACTAATGAAATGATGGTGAAACCAGTAAAGGCAACATCAAACGGAGCAAGAGCTGATGGCAAATATAAGGGAAGAGGAAACTGCTAACAAATGATAGCATTTTAAGAGCAACGTTAACACCTCAACTGCTTGCCCATGACCCCACTTCTTAGTGCTCCCCCCTCCCTGCACAACTGTTCTGAACAAATGGAGTCTTAATGCACAATCCAGTCCCCTCTTGTCCGACAAAAGTAGTCATCAGGGGTGGTATTCAACAGCAATCCATTGTGCATTCAATTGGCTAATTTCTGTCTCTCCCTCCCTTTTCTGTTATTTAGCACAAAAACCACAATTTGATGTCACCACCATCTTCAAAACTGCTTAAAGTTGTAGTGGGTTGGTTTTTCTTCTTCTTCTTTTGTACCAATGATTAATTGTGCCTGGCCTCCTGTTGCCTGTTAATTGTTTTATACAAGAGGATGATAATATAAGCAATAAGGTTTTATTAATGTCCTAATCAAATATATTGAAGCACATATGTGTTAAATACAAGAGCATTAAATAGGTGATTTTTCTTAAAAGAGCATTAGGTTTTAGGCATTGATCTCTTGCTTATTAATCTGGATTCCACAAAATGATAAGCATTTGTTTAGATTGTCTGTAATAAAGAAAAGCTTATTTGCTAAAATATAGACATTACTCTTGCAAAGAGTTCAGCTCCCCATAGACACTACAGTGAACAAAAGAGGGGCTCTCATCTTGTTTAGAACATGTTTTGCTTAATTCTGTAGCATATTTAAAATAAAACCGTCACTCTCAGCCATGCCTCAGACAGGATTTTTTCTCATCCTGAACATTTTCAGGGCTGTTAGGAGAAGATGGAAATCAAATGCAAGTGGCAATTTCAATGAAAACCCTTAACCTCTGTGGCAAAATGCCTCTTTTAAGAGGACTTTTTTTATCAAGAGTAAGATGTGAATATGAATAATTTCAAGGGGAAGCTACTTCTGTATGAACTAGGAGCTCTGTGAACTGGGAGACATCCCACTATTACTGAACTCAGTAGATAATATTAAAGTCTAACAACCCCACCAGGGTTTTAATGTGATCAGATCAAGCCTCTCTCCCTGCAAAAAGAAAAAGAAAGTGCCATAAAAATAACACTTTGCACTTCTCTGTGGTATTTTTCGTCAGGAGATCTGAGAGTGCTCTTCAAGCCTTGAATAATTAAGCTTCAAATTATCCTGTGCGATAGGTAGGCCTGCTGAAACATGCAGCACACCAAATCTGACACTCGGGCGCTTCAAGGATTTAGGCTGAGAAACTAAGAAGCATACCTAGGAGATTATGAAAGCACTGCAGCTGCAACTTAGGATGGCTTTGGGCATGCAGTATCTAGCTATTTCCCTCTCTGTGTGGTGCTTTCAGCCAAACACACACACAAAAAGTATGGGGGGGGAGGAGCAGCATGCCTGTGTTCTGCCAACATGCTATGCATCCTAGGACAGCAAAAAGCAGCCATGGATCTGTTTCTCTTTTCCTTTGTAAACAGAGGCACGTTGCTGAAGACCTCAGGAACTAGGGAATGGGTCAAAACCTGTATTTTACAGGAGACTTATTTATTACTTCGCTGCATATTGTCTGTGTATAGATGGGAGCGATGGGCAAACACAGGGATGTGTCCAGCACTTACATCTCCTAGTTTCCAGAGGGGTATCCACAGATAGTTTCACAGATTGTAATTGATTCGCTGACAATTTGTTAATGATTTTATATGGCTTGTGCTGTATTTGTGATGTTCTACTATTATGTTCTGCCATGCTTTCGTTATTTTTTTTGTTAGCAAGCCACTTTGGAATTCATATGAATGAAAAGGGACATAGAAATATAACCAATCCATCAGTGTTGTTCTGTTGCTGCAAAGGGAACTAAGAATCCAGTGGCACTAGAAAGACTAACAGAAGGTGTTATGGCATAAAGCTTTTGTGGACAAACATTTTGTCAGAATAACAGGGGTATAGAGCTGGTGGGATTGTAAAGCATTTTTTAAAAATAATACTTTTCACCCCCTTGTGCTTAGGCATGCCAACTTAAAACAAAATATCATCTATCTGATTAAGTGTGGTCCGTGGATCACCAATGGTCCATCACCTTTATTCAGGTGGTCTGCTATGGGAACTCTGTACAGTAGCATAGCTGTGTGTGAGAGAGACAGACAGACAGACAGATAGACAGACAGACAGACAGACAGACAGACAGACAGACAGACAGACAGCAGGCACAGTGATTGTTCCATCATTCTTAGGACCCAAAAGTCTACCTGCAGGGCTGGTTTGATGAGGCCCTAAGCTACTGAAGATAATGGGGCCCTTTATATGTCCAGCTGTCCTTTGTCAACAACAAATTGTTGCTGTTTTTTGTGTTGAATATATAGTAATTTATGGACCTAACAGATATCTAAATATGTATTTTATCAAAGTAATTGTTGAACTGAAATACAATGAAGAATTTTGGAAATGTACATCCAGATTTTTTTCCTTTAAATTTTTTTGGGGGCCCCCAAGAGAGTGGGGCCCTATGCTATAGCATGTTTAGCCTATATGTAAATCCGGCACTGTCCACCTGGAAGGTGAGCATGGCAAACCAGAAGTGATAGGGATTAGGATGTTCTGCTTTCCTCAGAGGTGTGAACCTGTGGCTGGTGGCAGGATGAGAGAGGTCTTGATTGGGGGGGAAAGGCTGACATGACACTTGAAAGGGGTGGAGAGTCAATACGTGGGAACGAAGGAAAAAGCAAGAAAAGTGGGAAGAAGCAAAGAGAGGGAACATCTTTAAATGGTATCAGCTACCACTTATTGAAAGCTGTTCTAAGGCCTTAGGCCAGTCTCCCCTTGCAGCTTGTCTCATCCAATCTGGATAAGGATCAAGCCAGTTTTATTGAGGATTTTGCCTGCAACAATTATTCTCCCCAGCATGCCATGAGGCACATTCCTCTTGCCTTCCACAGATACACAAGTAGCACAACTGGCATTAATTTGGCGATTTAAAACCAGCAGGATGAAATAGAAACATTGAAACCCTCAAGCATCACCATATAAGTAAGTAGAAAGATAGAGCTGTGCTGTGAAAAGAGCTTCCCATATTGCCCTGTGTAATTAAAGCACCATTCTGATGACAAGTCACCTGTGAAAAGATCTCTGGGCATGGGGGTGTTGTGTTGTTTTTAATCCTAGTGTAATTTTATTTAAAGCAATGGAGTTCTAACCTAGAAAACCTCATCACAAGTACAGTGTTTGCTGAGCAAGAAGGCACCCTGTCCTGTGGCATCTTTCGCTAAAGCCTCTCTTTGCGTTCACTTTCATAGCATGGTCCCCTCACTATAGCCTTCAATAACTGAAAAATTAGCAGAGGAATTTGACTGATTATCGAGGCTGCTTTTGTTGTTCCATGGCTTGTTCTAAAAGGGATACTCAGCAGAACTTGCATTTCTCCCCCCCCCCCTTTCATTTTGTGCTGTCTGCATGAGTAATTTACCTCCCTGATTTCTGAGATGCAATTGAGTAGCTTCCACATTAGAAAAATCCAAAGATTGATAGAGCCATCTCTCTTAAAGGATTGGTTTGCTGCTGTAATTCCACCGAGTAGGTCATAGCAAAATGCTACAAAGTTAAATTTCTCCTGTGGTGAAAGGCAGGTGCTGTGGGCACCTATTTTAAAAGGCACAGGCAAAGGGGAGAATGGAAAGAAATCTTCTGCATTCCTTCCAGGAGGGTGCAGGAGAGAACTAGTTGGGGAAAGGTTTTGTGGCTGTGAATCCGAGCCATTCCAGACAGGTGTTTGCTATTAACCAAACTTAAGTGCTATAGAAATTACTCAGCCAACTATAAAACTAAGGTGTAAGCATTTCCTGTAACTGAAAGAGCAGGTTTCTGCAGCTTAGTACGTACTGTTTGAAACAGTCTCTCTTTGTTGCCTTTTTTCCCCTTCTTGCACTTTTTAACAGCTACAGTAAGTAGCAGAAATTAAACAGGTGAATGTTTTTCTTTTCAATATATCTCAGGCTGGAAGTTGCTTCACCGCTTTTAACTTCTGCCTCGCACACTATCATGAAGGAAGCCATTTCCTTCCTGAAGAAAAGAGCAGTGCTAAATATGTGCTATATATCAGAGAAGGGGGTGGGGGCCCTTTTGGCCTTGCAGAAGCTGCTGAACTATAACTCCCAGCAAGCATGGCCAGTGGCCTGGGATGATGGGAATTGTAGTGCAGCAACATATGGAGAGCCAAAGATTCGCCACACCTGCTCTATACAGTGGTACCTCGGGTTAAGAACTTAATTCGTTCTGGAGGTCCGTTCTTAACCTGAAACTGTTCTTAACCTGAGGTACCACTTTAGCTAATGGGGCCTCCTGCTGCCACTGCACGATTTCTGTTCTCATCCTGAAGCAAAGTTCTTAACCCGAGGTACTATTTCTGAGTTAACGGAGTCTGTAACCTGAAGCATCTGTAACCTGAAGCGTCTTTAACCCAAGGTACCACTGTATATGATAATGCCAAGTAGATAAATAGGTACTGCTCCAGTGGGAAGGTAAACGGCATTTCCATGCGCTGCTCTCGTTTCGCCAAAAGCGGCTTAGTCATGCTGGCCACATGACCTGGAAAAACTGTCTGCGGACAAACGCCGGCTCCCTCGGCCTGTAAAGCAAGATGAGCACCGCAACCCCAGACTCATCTACAACTGGACTTAACTGTCAGGGGTCCTTTACCTTTTAAGGACAGGGGGCAACGTGTCCCATTTCGCCACTTGAGGCAAAACAGGAAGTGCCCCCCTGCCCTGACGCTGCTGCTGCTTGCCCCATCACGCCTAGTAAAGAGACAATGGCATTAGAACTGATTTCAAGTGAGAATGTGCCGATTTCCAGCAAGATCTCACTGGAAACTGGCGTGATCTCGCCTGAAATCAGCTGCAGTGCCAGTGCTACTTTTTGCTGTTGGTGTAGCAAGCAGGCAGGTGAGGAGCCCATGGGTGTGCCCACCTTACCTAATGACTGTGCCGGCCCTGCCTACGGATAGGAAAGTGCTTGTTTTAAATCAGG
Source organism: Podarcis vaucheri (assembly GCF_965113315.1). Taxonomy (NCBI): domain Eukaryota; kingdom Metazoa; phylum Chordata; class Lepidosauria; order Squamata; family Lacertidae; genus Podarcis; species Podarcis vaucheri. The sequence goes on from NC_138759.1 coordinate 107,942,878, forward strand.
CATAGGCAAACTCGACCCTCCAGATGTTTTGGGACTACATCTCCCATCATCCCTAGCTAACAGGACTAGTGGTCAGGGATGATGGGAGCTGTAGTCCCAAAACATCTGGAGGGCCGAGTTTGTCTATGCCTGATTTAAATAAATGAAATCCCAGCTCTAAAGAGCCTACAACCCATCCAGCACGGGTTATCTCTGAGGATTTAGGTTTATGGGTTTTAATCCATAGGAAATTAATGCATTCTCTATTTCACTTATTTTTTAAAAAAATAACTAGGTAACTCTCTTGCCTATCTTTAGCATTGTTTATCACCTTAAACGCTTTCAGTCTATACACAATATATGACATCACATTTATTAAACTGGGATTTTTAATTTGTTGCAGGTGTTCTATGGAAGGTTTTGCAAACATTTAGTGTTAGGGGTTTTTTTCCATAAAAAATCCATTTTCCAAATGTCTGAATAATGACAAAAGACCTTCTAACCGAATATTAAGGCAGGGAATTCATCTAAACATCACAAATGTAATCATAAGTAGAGCAAGCTGTAGCTGCAAGACTGATTAATATTGGCTTGGTATAATGTTGTTGGGACGATTACTCTTGACACTCAAATATATATATGAGGGAAAGGGGCTATATGCATGTGGCTACAATACATTAAAATGTATTTCTTGCCCCCCTGGGAAAGCCGAGTTGCTGAAGATGAAAAAATTAACAGAAATGTTTTAGAGACAATCATATTTAATTGCAAATTGGAAAAGAAGATAAGAAGTGTTAGCGTAAAGCACAGTACTTTTATCAACTCTGTTCGCCCATATAAAGTAGGCTTAGAGCTATGCAAAAAAATATTATGGGCATTTGAAGTCAAAGGCTCCCCATGTCAACATTTCTGCTTTTCCTCCTGACACCTGGGTTGCTCTTACACAGGAGCAATGATAGCATGATAAATGCCTTACCGTGCTATTAGAACTAGTGTGAATTTCCACTAATGTTAACATATGCCTTCGGTACTTTTAGTGTCGCTTACCACTAAGACCAGTGGTGGCCTACTCTATTCTGCGGATTTTCAGGTCTGAGGGTCTGGATAGCTCATCTGTTTGGAGCGTGATGCTGATAATGCCAAGGTTGCAGGTTTGATCCCCCTATGGGGCAGCTGCATATCCCTGTATTGTAAGGAGGTAGAACTATAGATGGTCCTCAGGGTCCCTTTCCAACTCTACTATTCTATGATCTGAAATGAACTTTTGCTTCAAGCCTGTTCTCTTTACAGGAGCTTGAACTCTAAAAGAACCTTCCAGACATTTATTATTTTCCAACTTTCTTCCAGATGGGTTACACCAGGCATAGGCAAACTTGGCCCTCCAGATGTTTTTTGCCTACAACTCCCATTATCCCTAGCTAACAGGACCGGTGGTCAGGGATGGTGGGAATTGTAGTCCCCAAAAATCTGGAGGGCCGAGTTTGCCTATGCCTGGGTTACACGCAGGCACAGCCTCCAACTGCTTGGAAGAAGCCCTGGAGAGGAGGAGACAAAGATGGTTGTGGGGAGGCAACTTGTTTCATGGAGTAAGACCTAAAGGGCATGAGCAGCTGTGCTCATGAGTCCTGAAACTCTGTCCGGTCTGTGAAGATGGTGTTTCACTAATAAAGAGTTAACTCCGGCTTTGAACTGTGTGATTTACTGACCAGGTGGCTTTGTAACACCATGGGGCACATTGACCTCCATTAACCAACCCCATATAAGCCCTTGAGGTTGAGGACATATAAAGATGGATGTCATCACAGGTCTGACAAAATAGAGTTAAAATCCGTTCAGTTAGTAGATTTAACAGTCTTATGGCCCTCCTCCTTCCCTTTCGATCGTAATGCGTGTAACTTCATTTATACTTACTGGGGAAATGCCCTAAGTCCCACTGTGCTTCTTGGCCCTTCTGCTGATTCTACTGAATAGGGCCCAGGACCTCTGCCCACGAGTCTTGCACTGACAGCACCATCGGGGTGAACCATTTACGTTTTAAAAGCAAAACCAAACAGCAAAGCTGAAAAGCTTGGAAAGGAAGCAAAGGGCATGATGCCCAACTAGGACAGAGTCAACTCAGTATACAGATAGCGGCCAAGACTAGGGATGGAGAAAGAATCCATTTTAAATGGATTTAGACACAGATTTCAGAGGTTTTGATGTGACTGAAGTTTGCTTACACTAGACCACCTCTCGCATCGAGCCCATCTAATTATATGCAAAATCACACACACACACACACACAATGTATGTGTGATATATATATATATATATATATATATATATATATATATATCGTATGAAAGAATAAAGCCACATGCTAAATGTAGGACCATAATTTTCCATTAGTATATACATACTTTATAAAAATGATTCATTTATTGCATTTATATACCACAATTTTCTTCCACAACAGCACTGTGAGATGGTGACTGGCCCAAGGTCACCTAGTGAGCTTCATGCCAGGTCTCTCAGGTCATACCAATAATCTAACCATTATGCCACACTCACTCTAATACATTATATGCAGTGTTGTATATATCTGCCAATCTACTAGCTACTTTAGGAAACCTGGAATGTGTATACATAGAATATTATGCATGTACTATGTGATAATTGTTTAGCAGAACTAGGAGCAGGGACTCACTTCTTGTTCAGTTTAAGGACCAAGATGGGAATTAAGGGGGGGGGAGGAGGAATCCATTCGGGTAAGTTTGACATTGAGATTTTCAGAAAGTTTCCATCCCTAGCCAAGATAGTCCAAATAGTGATGCCAACTAGGCTGGTTTGTGACTGTTGCAGAGTATCTGCTGTCCTTCAAGCAATCCTTGGTTCATTAGCCACAATCTTTTAATTAGTTAAAACAGCCAAATATGGAATTGCAGGAAAGCAAGTCTTCCAACCCATCTATCTGTACAAGGGGTGGAGAAGGTAGATTTCTGGGTCATTGGCAAGGATTTCTGACTTCTAAATGTTCAACAACAGCAACTACAGAATGACTCCCACACCCCAAGCTAGATTATACTGCTAAGTGAAAAGTTTGGGAGTGCATAACCAGGAGATTTTCGTGCGGAAAGACAGCTAGCTCCTTTCAGTTCTAGGTTCTCAGATTTTTGAAAATTCTAAATGCATGTCTTTCGCACCTCCTTCAGGCTGGTTGATCTCAGTGTTTGGGTAAAAAGGAATGCAGACCCAAAAGCATGAAACCTCCCCATGCCTGCTCTATAGTCATAAGAGTTTGATATGTTCTTCCCCAGCCAAACCCAATAGAGTGAAAACATCAACATTCCAAACTTTAGAATTTGTGAAACATAAAGCTGCCTCAAGTAGTTGAAACTAATTCAAAAAACAAGTGAATTATGTGTACCCATGTCCCTCTTCCCCAACCTTACTGTATTTCCAAAGGATCAATTTGCAGTGGGATGTACTGGAGATAACTTTTTCAACTAGAAGAAGTTACATTTAATATATATATATATGACTTATATACAGTACATTCAAATATATGACCCTGGGGGATGCAACCAAATGCTTTAACCACTTAGTCAACTTACCTTTCCAAAGAGCTAGCAAAAATTCATGATCTGGAAAAAATTGTTTACTTCAGCCAGTGCTAAAAGTCCCTGTGTCTTTTAAAACTGTCAGGGTTTTTTTACTAGCAATGCAAAAGATCTTAGCAAGCTAGCTGCACATTTAATTAATTGAAACTCAACCTCCCTAGACAAATCACAGATGCTCTCCATATTTAGCATGGTATCTCTTAGACAGCTGTGCTAATCTATGTAGTAACATTACCCTGTAGCTAAACATCTGGACAAAGCTAAGAAAGTGAACAATACTTCTTGATTCTGCCAGACACATACCCACAGGTTACATCACAACACGAAAAAGGGGGAAAAATACTAAACACCCAGCATGCTGTCCTATTTATTAAACAACAAACATGCAAACAGCTTAATGCAATGTATGGGCTGCAGTCAGATACCTTAAACTTACAACTCAGTGATATCAAAGAACTTTATTTTTGTTTCATTTTTTGATGGTTTTCTAAAGGTAGGACTTCATGATTTAAAGAAATATCAGGCTAACATTGAAAATCGCATCCCCTTATAACAGGCTTCCTCAAACTCGGCCCTCCAGATGTTTTAAGACTATAGTTCCCATCATCCCTGACCACTGGTCCTGCTAGCTAGGGATCATGGGAGTTGTAGGCCAAAAACATCTGGAGGGCCGAATTTGAGGAAGTCTGCCTTATAAAGTCCTTGGCCTTTGCAACAGGTAATAACAGGCACTAGTAACCCCGGGTCTGGACATCATTATATTTTGCATTTCTCTACCTTATTAACTGCAGCCATTGATCTGTTGTTGCATCTGTCTGTCTCAAGAGACAATGGAGTGCGCCACCAGGGGTGAAGTCAAACCACTATGTTAACAGCGCCAAAGTGACCTCCCCTGGGCGCAAGCCTGGGCAGAATGCATGGAGGTCCTGGGGTGCCCAGAAGACAAGACTCCTCTCTCAGCCTTGCTGATGTCATCCAAAGGAAAGCAGAGCAATACATTCGGCACCAGCTTGGCTGCAGGAGTTGACGGAAGGAGCTGTACAAGGCACCATCCAACCATCTTAGGGACTCCACTCTGGATTTGTGCAGGTTTTACTCCTTAGCCTTTTCCTCTCCCTGCAAAGATATCCTGCAAAGCAGGAAGGTTTAGGACCAGAATTTTCCTTCTCCTATGATCTACAGTAGGGACGCGGGTGGCGCTGTGGGTAAAACCTCCGCACCTAGGACTTGCCGATCGCATGGTCGGCGGTTCGAATCCCTGCGGCGGGGTGCGCTCCCGCTGCTCGGTCCCAGCGCCTGCCAACCTAGCAGTTCGAAAGCACCCCCGGGTGCAAGTAGATAAATAGGGACCGCTTACTAGCGGGAAGGTAAATGGCGTTTCCGTGTGCTGCTGTGGCTCGCCAGAGCAGCTTCGTCACGCTGGCCACGTGACCCGGAAGTGTCTGCGGACAGCGCTGGCTCCCGGCCTCTAGAGTGAGATGAGCGCACAACCCTAGAGTCTGTCAAGACTGACCCGTACGGGCAGGGGTACCTTTACCTTTACCTTATGATCTACAGTGGTACCTCGGGTTACATACTCTTCAGGTTACATACACTTCATATTACAGACTCTGCTAACCCAGAAATAGTGCTTCAGGTTAAGAAGTTTGCTTCAGGATGAGAACAGAAATTGCATGCCGGTGACGTGGTGGCAGTGGGAGGCCCCGTTAGCTAAAGTGGTGCTTCAGGTTAAGAACGGACCTCCGGAACGAATTAAGTACTTAACCCAAGGTACCACTGTATGGCGTGCATAACAAGGCTGGTGAATTACATCAGCCTTCCGCAAGCAGGTGTGCTTCAAATATCCTTGGACTACAATTCCCATGAGCCCCAGCTAGCTTGGTCTATGCTCAGTGACTATGGGAGCTGCAGTGCAGCAACATTGGGAGGATGCCTCAGATCAATGCTCTCTCCACACAGTGGACTATGAAGCACTGTGCACCTAGTGACCTAGTCCTAAATAACCTACCCAACAATTGTCCAAACAACTTCAATAAGATGTTAAGACCACTTTGGATTAAACGTTTCTCCCCCTGGTCTAACAGTCATGGCACAATCATTGCCGCCTGGGATCATAACAGAAAGTGAGCAAGTTCTGCCTGAGTAAGGCCTATGGGGGTCAGGCCTTACATAACATACTGCACTTAGACTGAAAGCCTTTGGGAGCAGTAACCAACAAAGCATTTTTTATTACCGCACTAGATTGGCCCAAATTGTTGCTATAAAATACATTTAAATTGCACTTATAGGTTGAGATTGAAAGTGAATGAGATACGTCACATGGGGGGGGGGCATGGCGAACAGAGACCAAAATAAATCCTTTTTATACAGGCTTCTCCAGTTAGTTCCCGGAGAGTAGCACTGAGTAATAAAGTGTTTTATAAATGAAGACTGGCTGAATAGTTCCAATTATCCAGTGAGCACACTAGCAGCAGCTACAAATACGGCTGTTAGTGGACTGAAGTATTTGTAGTTGCTTAAACATCTGCCTTTTTACTCAATAGTTTGATTGATCAAATTTAGATAAACATGCAAGTTAACAAACCTCCAATATTAAGAACCTTTTTTTTTTAAAGAAATGGGAATGTACCGTTGAACAAACCCACCACTGCCACCTTTTAAGATTTGTTTAAAATTCTCTATTATACTAAATATGCTGGATTTACTCTTCCATACTGAGGGATTGGCTTCCTACTCTTTGTAGGACCCAGTTCTCTGGTTTACTGAGGAACAGGGGAACTTGAAGCATGCTGGTAAATGACTTGAGCACCAATGGTGCCAACTCCAAGGTGTTGTTGGGGGGGTGCGGTTGGTCAAATGTTTGCCTTAATGGACCCAACTCCTTCTCAAGCCAACAGTCCCCGGGAGTTGGAAGTGGGTCCCCGTGTTGGGATGTGGTCTCACTGCACATCACAAAGCACATTTTCAGACATATGAGCAGCAAAGAAGTATTTCTCCGCCACCTTTGTGTCCGCAGAATTGCATCCAGCAGAGCACTTCCAGGAGGTAAAGGACTTACAGAACCCCAAGGTGGATTCTCCAGATTAGATGAACCCACAAGGTGATGCCATTGCTAGATTCTTTGCTAATGAACTGCAAGTGGTAACCCTTCTGTGTGTACAAATATTTTGTGGAACGCTGCCCATACACTTAGTAATTGACCCACTTTAATTGGCCTATGTTGCTTTGTAAACCACTTTGAACAATGAAAATATAGTGCAGAAGTATTTTACAAATAAAGAATAAACAAGCTGCAGAAAGTTTCTCCAATTAACATTGGTCCTACACATTAGCCAACGAATGCTTCTTTTGCTTAATCTATCAATCAAATCAAAACTAACTTGAAACCTTAGTAACGTTTTCACCAAAAAGAATTTTCATTGACAACTGGTGATCATGGCAATAGTCCTTATCGTGTACCAGAAATAGGGAACTAGATTCAGCCAGTGAGTCTGTTCCTGACATCTCCCAACCCTCATGGGTCACTTGAACAGATGGGTGGGTCCACAACTCCCTTGCATATGCACCCCTCCACCCCTGGCTTATTCCTTCATCTGTTCAGACTACAGTGGTACCTCGTGTTACATACCATCCCCCTTACGAATGATGCGGATTACACGCTCCACTAACCTGGAAGTAGATGCCCCTTGTTGCGACCTTTGCCCCAGGATGTGAGTGGAAGTCGCGCTCCTGTGGCGCAGCAGCAGGAGGAGGCACCATTAGAGAAAGCACGCCTCATGTTATGAGCGGCTTCCTGTTACGAATGGACCTCCGGAATGGATTAAATACATAACACGAGGCACCACTGTAATGCCTGAACATTTCTCATGCGGACTGGTAAAATAGGTTCAACTCATGCAGCGTTAGATCATCCTGAAATCTTAAAATAAGTAGCTTTGTTTGGACTGAATTTTCATTGTGCAGCCAATTTGCTATGCAGTACATTCTTGTAAGACATATGGTAGTTTAATTTAAAGGGGGGCACAGAAGGATATGAATGTGCCACAAAGAAATCATGTGATCATTTTGCTAACCTACCCAGAGGAGAAAACTATAAAGCATCACCCACCAAATTGAGGGGTGGGCTACCTTTAAAAAAAACCCAAATGTGCTGTAAGTCCAGTATTATATAAAAACTATGGTGACCATGCTGGAAGACCTTAAAGCATTCCCTGAGTATAAGTTTTGCCTGAGTGCATTCGTGGTCAAACCATTTTTTGTTGGTAGGGGAGTCATTTTGGTTAGATCTTCTGGGTCTTGACAATAACGGTTGGAGTTTTCGGATTAATGTGTTATAATGGTCAATTGGGGAGGTCTCTTCAGTGTCGTTGGAAGTCAGATCAGCCCAGAGGAGTTGACCTTCTATTGATTGTGTCCAAATACCAAAATTATTATTAACATAAGGGGACCATTTAATTCTGGATCTGCCAATTTGTTGTAAAGCACTAGGATCAGGAGTCTGCGGGGCAAGCCCACATCTAGAGGGCTCCCAAAATTCAGTCCTTTTAAGATTTAGGGGTAAATGGTCACTTTTGGTTCTTATAACTACAGTAAATTCAATATATTCATCGAAGAGTTCTCGGGAGACAAGGATGTAGTTTAGTGTCACTGGCTTGTGGTGAGCATGCAGACCTCCAGGCTTGCTTCTAGTCTGCTTATTTGAAAAGTAGGGAGGAATGAATGAATGAATGAAACTATTTGCGTCAGGCGTCAGCCATAGCAACAAAAAAACATAGCGATATACACAGAACAAAATAAAAAGTCGATTATAAAACACAGTTTGGGGTCCTGAATCAAATAGTGGACCTTACTCTGATTGCCCCAGCTAGAAACCTTGCAAGCTTTGCAGTCATCTGCTCCTGTTGATCTGCCAGGAGAAGTGACACTGTGGCAGTGGTTGTGTGACCCAGAATGGTCAATAAAAGAGATAGGATAATCTCATTCCTCAGGTCCTTGTAAAGAGTGTACATGAGGGCATGCGCCACCGATTCGGTGCTGCCATCTCCGCAGGGACATAAGCATTTTTCATATGGAATCTGCTGGAATCGTCCCTCAAGTACAGCCAAGGGCAGTACATTCAGTCTTGCGAGGGTGAAGGCACATCTATATTTTGGAATTGCTGGATTATACAGATAGGGCATCAGAGAGTCAAAGTGGGAGAATGGAAAATGGTTGTACCATGGACAAAATTTCCTTATTGTGGCCAAGTTGTTCTGACACTCAGGCGTTGGCAAATTAGACTGTTTACTTTGCTATAACCCACGGTGACTAGCTGTTGTGGGGATAAACCACAAGAGTGAAGTATCTGATTGACAATTTTAGACCAGGCACTCTTGTGACAGTCTTGTTGCACTAGGGATATTAGACCGGGGGGATTTGAGTCTACCGAGGGGAGATTGGCCTCTAGGCGCAATGATGTGTGATACAGAAAAAAAATTGCCTTAATGGGCAGCTTCTGTGGATCCATGGTGAAGAAGAAGAAGAAGACCCTGCTTATCTGGCTGGGTTTCCTCAGCCACTCTGGGTTGCTTCCACCACATATAAAAACATAATCAAACATCAAAAATTTCCTGATACAGGGCTGCCTTCTGATGTCTCCTGCCACTCCATCCATCTGTGTCACGGACCACAATTTGTGGCGCTCCTGCCACAAGGAATTTACTCTAGATATTTTAAGAATATGTTCACCTGTAGTACATTGGGGGGGGGGTTGGAGGCAAGTATCAATAGTCCTAATTTAAAGCTGTGTCTTGATTTAAATTGTGCCCAAATACAGTACAGTGGTACCTCGGGTTAAGTACTTAATTCGTTCCAGAGGTCCGTTCTTAACCTGAAACTGTTCTTAACCTGAAGCACCACTTTAGCTAATGGGGCCTCCTGCTGCTGCCGCGCTGCTGGAGCACGATTTCTGTTCTCATCCTGAAGCAAAGTTCTTAACCTGAAGCAATATTTCTGGCTTAGCGGAGTCTGTAACCTGAAGCGTATGTAACCCGAGGTACCACGTAAGTCTTATTCCAGAAGGCTTTTCTGTTACAATCTATCAGCCCTCTTTTCCTGTTCTTTCTTTGCATTATTCCTATGAAAGTGAAAATGATTACTAATCCAATAACCTCAAGGGGAGAAAGAAAAGCATTTTGTTTCAATGTAACTACAGTTTTAGTCGAGTCTCTAGAGAAAGCAGTTTACAACAGCAGCACTCAGGGGACAGAGTGATAGGAAACAAAACATGTACATTCCATCATATTTTGGAATATATTTTTTCCTAGGTAAAAGGTAAAAAGCTGGTAGAATTTGCAAGTGCTGTAGGCAAATTAAATAAAACAGCTTAAGACAACATCATGTCCAAGCAGGGCATGTCTCTTAGGATCTAAATCTAGCGTAAAATTTACCACTGTGAGTGCGCATGAGAGTGTGTGTGTTTGTGTGCGTATGAGATTTTATTTTTCAGACAGCTTTTGTTTCATCTCAGTAAGCTGGCAATGTTCCCTGATCCTCTTATTATACAATAATCTTTTTTATGGCATTCCAATTAGTTTCATTGTTTATCTAAATGCAGGACAACCTACCACTTCAGAGTAGTCAATGTAGAAAGGAAGAGGCAGGGAAAGCAGTCGTGTTATTTTGATAATTGGAACATGGAGTTCTTCTGTATTTATATTAAAGGCATTTAAGATGTTTCGATACAACTGTTCACAAGGCACATACTTTAATAGAGTCCTGTTGTGTCAGTTGCAGATGCGGGGGGGGGGGAGAGAATACTATTGTGTACATAAGACTAGAAGCACATAAATAAGTAAATATTTTTTTAAAAAATGTTGCCTATTATAAACACTTTCTAAAAGGTCCCTCTTTCTGGATTTTCAGCTTTGTCTCTGCAGCACTAGTTAAAACAGTCCATTTAAGGATAACTGCAACATAAAATTGAGTAAAAATCCTAGATTCCTGTGTTGAATTATCTAATAACTAAGCTATGCAAGAGGCACAAAGCACAGACAGTAGATATATTTTTTAAAAAAATTCTTAGAATGCAAGAGAGAAAATATCTTTGTACTTTCTGCTTCACGGCTAATATCCTGGAGTGTGGGCTTCTCAAATGTTAGAAGGCATTTTCGAGAATAGAGAGTCTACTCTTGAAAACGATTTAATGGAAGGGAAATCATACTTCTAAAAAGTTATTTACTCTTATTTATCATCTTCTCCCCTTTACTCCTAAATTGGAGCTTGAAAATTTCACACACACACACCCCAATTAATCTGCTACTATACCAGCCTAAAGGAGACAAACCACCTCAAATCCCAAAAAGGTTGTTGTAAAAGGGTGAGATTAGGATCATATATTTGAATTTAGGCTTGAAAATGTGAATTGCTAGTTACCACGCTCCCTCCCATTAACTGTTAAGGCATTTTATTATTCCTTTTGTTATTTAAAAACTTCCCCCACCCCTTGCCCAGCATCTCCCAAACCATAACTCCCATCGCAGCAAAAAAGTGTTATCTACCATCACCATTACTGCTTTGGCTGAAACTAAGAAAGCTATAGGTTTAGTAATCAACTTTGGTTGCACTCCAGATCATAATTATGCATGAAACCTCACTGAGCTGGATCACGGCCCTGGTTTGCTGCAATTTGCCCACACAACTCACAGTGGCACACCATCAACAATGTGATGGACTTAGAAAGGGAACATGCCATAGGTGTGAACCCCAAACTATACTGGGATGGGGCTGAGCCCCCACCCCCAATCTTGAGGGGTCAGGCCTTGTCAGGCCTTGCTGCAGCAGGCCCCCCCCCCAGGCCTTCCCACAGCCACAGAAGGCCTCACTGGGCCTCCCCATGGTTGTGGCAGGCCCTGCTGGGCCTTCCCACAGCTGCGATGGGCCCCATCAGGCCTTGCCAGGCCTTCGCATGGCTGCGCTGGGCCTTGCGGCCTCCTCCCGCTGTGTAACATCACACGTATGCATCGTGCATGTGACGTTACACACTCATGACGGCCTCCCAAAAAGTTGGGTGGAACCTAGCACCTATGGAACATGCTAAGTTCTTTCTTAGGATGGCCTGAAGAGTAACAGAAGTAATACACTTGTAATTATTCCTTTAAGAAAAACTTGGTTGGGGATTAAGGAACCCTACATTTAGGTCACATACACACACCACACTGCTCTTATATAAAAGAAAGATAAAGCACAAAAAACTCCCAAGTGGCTCTGGTAAGTTTTAACGATCCATGCAAAAAAAACCACAAAAGCGTAAAACATCTTCTTGGGAAAAACAACAAATCAGGTTCCAAATAAGCCGTCATATAATGAAGGCGAAACAAGATGCAGAACACATACCATGCTTGCCAAAATATTTCACAATGTAGATAATGCCCCCTTTTAAACATCTTACTATATGTAGTTGCTAATCCTTAATGCACACACACAATCATAAATGCATGTTGACTCAGCAAGCATGGATGACTTAGCTTACATCAAAGTTTTTTATTGTTTTCATTTCTACAAAACCCATCCACAAGGGACTCGGAATGGCTTCAGAAACCACTTCAAAATGCTCAGTAATGGGGGTGGGGTCCATAGCTTTAAATACATGTACACACAACCCCTATATACAAATCAATGTTTATCAAACACCTACCTGTAGAGAAATGTGTCAGTGACAAAGCCAAAAGGTTTCGTTCCAAATAGTTTCTGACTCTACTTGAGAAGATCAACTGTGCCACAAGCTATGCGAAGTATTCTAACAGTTATCAGCAATATCTTTCATGTCAATAGGCAAGTGTAAGCTGTTTAGTGTCTGAGAATGTCTATAAAGCAGCCTTTATCAACAGGTGCCTTCCAGGTGTTTTGGACTATAACTTCCATCTGCACCAGCCAGCACACCTGATGGAAGTTGTAGTAGAAAACATCTGGAGAACAAAATTTACTCCACATTCTGTCTCTTGAGTGCAGCCTCTTCCATACATACATCTCAGCAAGACAACCAGCATATAAGCCTTAATTCCCCAAATATTATTACTGCACTCCAGAATTTGCTCACTTGGTGGCATTCTTCTGTCAGCAAATATGTTCGCAGCTTGCAGGGTAGGTCCTTCCAAGCCCTTTGGACGACGTTTCAAGGTTCCTCACAATTTAAAAGAGGTCTCCATGGTGCATCTTTCCTGGAAAATGCCAACAAAAATGTCAAAGAAACACTGTCCAAAGGGTTTCCAATGGGTGCCACAGTCTGCAGGAATTCTGTGAGAAGTAAAGATTCTGATGGGTGTAATTCTTAAGCAGTCAGGTTACATGACCTAGGTATTATCAAATCCTTCATGCCAACAATTCAGCTATTAAAATGACAAAGCACAGGGGTGCCCGTTAGCCTCTAGACACTTTGGTTCCATTATTTAATGTCTATTTTTTTAATAATAATAAAAATGAGCCCAAGATTTCAGTGTGAAAAAATAATGAACTTTAAGAAATGTCACTTTTACTAACAGAAATTACGGCTTGAACACCTGAAATGTGAATATTGAATAAAAAAAATACATTTTAATAATGTTAGGGTTGTGACACAAGCTGACAAAAAGAATAAAAATGCAAGTCACAACTGACACTCTGTCCTTAATCATATCCTTATTGGGAGGGAGGAGCAAAGAATCCTCCCCAGTCCTCCATGTGTGAATTCTTTGCCTCCTCATTTTAGATCCAATGAACACAAAAGATATCTTAAAGCAGTGTATACTACCTCAACCACCACACACATATTCTGAATGTCCTTCAGCTAGTAGTTTAAGAACTTTAAACTATCACAGCTTAAAAATGCTGTTGACACGCTTAGACATGTGCAGAGGAGGGCAACCAAGCCGATATAGGGTCTGGCAACCAAGCCTTGTGAGGAACGTGGCTTTGGCCTATAGCGGCCGAGCCATGAGGGTATAGTCTACTGCATGGGTAGGCAAACTAAGGCCCAGGGGTCGGATCTGGCCCAATCACCTTCTAAATCCGGCCTGCAGATGGTCCAGGAATCAGCATGTTTTTACATGAGTAGAAAGTGTCCTTTTATTTAAAATGCATCTCTGGGTTAGAAGAGTTTGGATTTGATATCCCGCTTTATCACTACCCAAAGGAGTCTCAAAGCGACTAACATTCTCCTTTCCCTTCCTCCCCCACAACAAACACTCTGTGAGGTGAGTGGGGCTGAGAGACTTCAAAGAAGTGTGACTGGCCCAAGGTCACCCAGCAGCTGCATGTGGAGGAGCGGAGACACGAACCTGGTTCCCCAGATAACGAGACTACCACTCTTAACCACTACACCACACTGGCTCTCACTGGTTATTTGTGACGCATAGGAATTCGTTCATTTTTTTTTTATTTTTTTCAAAATATAGTCCAGCCCCCCACAAGGTCTGAGGGACAGTGGACCGGCCGCCTGCTGAAAAAAGTTTGCTGACCCCTCGTCTACTGGGTGGGCACAGAGTGAGGACTTCTAGTGCTGGTCTTCACTCCAGTTCATTCACTAGACATAAAACAGTCCTCACTTATTGAGTTGGGTCCCTAGCCAAAGGAAGGAGGGATTGGGGATCAGGGTACCCCATTAAAGGGGTCCATGTAGTAGTGTCCTGTCCAGATGCCCAAACAGGGGCTCATGGACCACAGCACCCCACCACAACGGCGATCTCAGGTCACCTGATTTGATGTACTTCATAGGGTGATTCTTAATCTTAGGATGTACTTCATAGGGTGATTCTTAATCGATCCTGCAAAAACAATCAATCAGCAGTTGGACTGGATGATTCAGGATACACTCCCAATCCCTTCACCAAAACACCTATGCCAAAATCAACTGAGATGTGCAATCAATAAAGTTGTGGTCTGTTTAATCCCAATAAGTTTGTCCTGTGATCATTTCACCTGTCAATGTCTTGGCTCCTGCCCCACCAACAGCAGGCTCACTATGCTTGGGACTACAAATGGTATTGATGAATGTAGGGTTGAAGAGCTTCCCGAGGAAACCAACAGCTTTCCAAAACCAGCTCCCACCTCTGCATGGTCAGAAAACTATTTCACTGTATGTATTCAACCTAGCTCTTAGATGTATATGAATGTAAATCATAATTACAAGTGTACGTCAAAGATTACAACCATTCTACCATGTTATAGTGAAACTGCAGCAGATTTCTATCACAAACTTTGCCTCTGAAATTTTGTGAATGGCAACTCCACTAACCCGTAGCAAGTGTATTCTTGTATACAGCCTACTGCTTTTCCACAATGTGTTCTCAAACCAATTATTCATGACTGAAACTCTTGAGGGGCGAAACGGGGAACTGAGTAAACATGACGGGGAGAACAAAGAAAGTAGCATTCCCGAGCAAGTCTCTTCCCAGCTGTGCTGGTACCTGTTTCTGTTCACTGCAAAATATGTGGCCTGTTCTACAAATACATCAGAGGGATGATAAAATATGCACAGTTGGCTCAGCCTATCTAGTCACACAGATTTTGTCTTTGCATGTGCCAGCAACTGGTGGTCCCCCCAGATGCAGTACAAAGTCTACTGATCAACCTTCAAATGTTTCGGGGCTTGAGCCACTCTGCGCACGCATTTGGGATTTGATGAGAGGGGTGAGGCTGGCTTCAATGAATAAGTGAGGTATAGTATTGCTCAGGGTCCAGGTGTATTCATACTCTCTGTTAAACACTTAAAGAACCAATTCAAGCTACAGTGTCTGAATGAAAGGTGCCTTTGTACTTCTGGATAACAGTAAATAGACCACAGTGAGCTGCCTTTTTCAGTTCAATACATCTGCTCTCTTTCACATACAATAAGTCCCTTTACAGCTGCTACATTGTGCCAAACAACTGTGATGTTTCTAGCCGCCATAGTGGAAAAAACGAGACCTCAACTAACTGCTATAGCTTGTGATAAATTCCTTTTAGAAGAAGAAATGGACAGATAGTTTGGAAACGTACCCTTTCATAGTGAACCTTCACAGAACAACTAGAAATTCAAGCTCTCTACAGTATGCCGAGGGATCTTGCACAGTTCTGTGTTAAATTTCCCTAATAACCATATTCTGAACACCTGGCTGGCTCCAGGAATATTATCTTGTTTCTTCACCTTCAACACCAATATATCAATATGAAGTTCATATTGTTAAAAACATTTGTGTCACATACGCATTTAAGTTTGGCTTGTTTCATAACGTGAAGGTGGGACTTCACATTATGCAGGTTGCATGAGAAAATAGCAGGAAATAAGAACCCACCTTATACAATATCAAAGCATTGGTCTATGTAGCTCAGTATTGTCTACACTGACTGCCAGTGGCTCACCAGGATTTCAGAAAGGGGACACTCCCAGCCCTGCTTGGAGGTGATGCTGGCAAGTGAACCCAAGACCTTCTGCATATAAATAATGTCCTCTACTACTGAGCACTGACAAACCCTCCAAGTGTCCCTATTTCCCAGGGATGCCCCTGATTTAGAGAAGCCATCCCAGTTTCTGATTTGATCCGGGAATGTCCCACTTTTCCTTAGGATGTCCCTATTTTCATTGG
The DNA here is from genome assembly GCF_965113315.1 of Podarcis vaucheri. Taxonomy (NCBI): domain Eukaryota; kingdom Metazoa; phylum Chordata; class Lepidosauria; order Squamata; family Lacertidae; genus Podarcis; species Podarcis vaucheri. The sequence continues at coordinate 107,959,034 of NC_138759.1, forward strand.
AGAAATGTTGGAGGTTATGGAGTTATCCAACCCTTGAGCTGTCTGAAGGCAATCCTGTACAGGGAAGTTTTTTAATGTTTAATGCTCATATAATTATGTTTTTATGTATTTTGGAAGCTGCCCAGAGTGGCTGGGGCAACCCAGTAAGATGTGTGGGCATAAATAGTAAAATTATCATTATAGAATGGGACATCCCTATTTTCATCGGACAAATGTTGGAGGGTGTGGCCTGATCCTTTCCCAAACGGGAAGTTCTGTGTTGAGTTTTCTACCACACAGCATGATGTGATGTCAATATGTCAGCATTATGGCATTTGAGTAAGGGATATAGCACCTTACAGTATCTGAATTACATCTGAATTCCACCTCAGAATTTGGATTTCAATTGCCTTAGGCTCACTATCATTGCTGGACTGCTCTATTGCTCAAAATCCTGTAAACTGGAAAGTGATATGTATGTTAAGTTGGCGAACAAGAGCTAAAATAAGTTCTCTGTGCTCCCTGAGCCTCTGGTAGCAAGTAACCAAGAGGTTGGGAACTAAATTCAGTACCAAGGCTTCACCCAAAACAGACAGACACCAGCCATAAATGAGATAGGCTTATCAAAAGGAAAAAGACAGAAATGGGATAAAAGTAGCCATATCTATGAGGGCCAGAAAGGCCCATAAAAGGTACACATCTAAAATTTCATTGGTAGCTATAATTGGGAATTATAAATCAGAAGAAAACAATCAAACTACCTTCCTAAGTACATACCACAGAGCACAGATCCAAACACTTTCATTCCATAGCGCAGAAACTATGGACTCCCAGGTGCTGCAAGAAAATGAGTTTGAAAGGCTCAAAAGACAGAATGGAGACAAGAAGTAGAGGGCAATGGCTTTTTGTTTAAGAGGCTTGGCATAGCAAATGGGGTGAGTCCTCTTAGCCAATCAAAAGGCTTAGCAGCTGGAACCATCTGCACATGAGCAAATATCCATTCTCACAGCTGTTGCCGGTTCTTAAGTAGCAGGCCCAGGGTCCCACCTTAGATCACAGTAGCACAATATAATACAGGCGCTTCCAACCACTGTGCTGATACCAGTTACTGAGAAACAACAACTTCTCAAAGAGGCCCGTTTTTACCCAGAGGAAGCTATCTTCTTGACAAACGTTTGGAAAACATTGCTTGAAAAAAAAAACCTGAAGAGTCTTGTCAAAGCCAAAAGTGTCCTCAGCTCCAAGTTCCTGTGCATTCCATAGATATTTCAGTACAGTGGTACCTCAGGTTACACACGCTTCAGGTTACATACACTTCAGGTTACAGACTCTGCTAACCCAGAAATAGTGCTTCAGGTTAAGAACTTTGCTTCAGGTTGTGAATAGAAATCGTGCTCCGGCGGCGTGGCAGCAGCAGGAGGCCCCATTAGCTAAAGTGGTGCTTCAGGTTAAGAACAGTTTCAGGTTAAGTACAGACCTCCGGAACGAATTAAGTACTTAACCCGAGGTAACACTGTACCTATAAAACCTAGATATTTCAGTACAGTGGTACCTCAGGTTACACACGCTTCAGGTTACATACACTTCAGGTTACAGACTCTGCTAACCCAGAAATAGTGCTTCAGGTTAAGAACTTTGCTTCAGGTTGTGAATAGAAATCGTGCTCCGGCGGCGCGGCAGCAGCAGGAGGCCCCATTAGCTAAAGTGGTGCTTCAGGTTAAGAACAGTTTCAGGTTAAGTACAGACCTCCGGAACGAATTAAGTACTTAACCCGAGGTAACACTGTACCTATAAAACCTGGGGCGTATTAGGGCAGCACCATAAGGGGAAAACATAACCTTCTTGGCATAAGTGGAAACCACAAGAGGAAAGAAAAATAGCATTAGTTCAAATCAGGTGTGGGGGACCTTTGGCCTGCCAATTGTTGCGGAACTACAACTTCCACAATCCCTGGCCTTTGGCCATGCTTGCTGGGGCCAATGAGGGTCATAGTTCAGGAACATCTGGGGGCCAAAGACTCCCCACGCATGGTGATAATGTCCTTTCGTACCCAGGAAGTCAGTAATCATTAACCAACATCTCTTGGCCTTTGATGGAAAGGTTAAAATGGTTTAAACAAATTTAAGTAAAGTAAATAGCAGCAGAGGAAAAAATGGGAGGGGAGTGCCACACTGCAGCCCCTTTTCCGTAAAAACTTTAAACTGGCATTTTCTGAGCTACTGACTAAGGGGTTTGTGAGAGCATATGCTATTATTGTAAAGGAGGGGAAATATAATTTTAAATGGAAAGGAAGTGTTAGCTGAGGAAAATTACACACGAGCTGACAAATGCTAATATGTGAACCAATAACAAATGGCACCTCAGTGTTACAAAATATGACTTCAGATTCGTAGAAGAATCAATAGTCTCTGATGTGAGATATATTTTTCCCCCACATGCTTTTACAGCATCTTAACCACCGAAAATGAAATGAAATGGTCAAGAAAGCCATAATTCTACAAATCGTTAGCCTCAAATTTAGAAGTCTTAGATGAACATCATTGCACTGACCTTAAATTATTTTTGCTCTGGGAGGAGCAAGGGCGTCAGCTACTTAAAAGAGAGCAAATTCTAGGTATGTTGGTCTGTTTGCAGCAGAAATGACAGAGTCTTGTTGCACGCCATGAAGGCAAAACAAGTATGTCGAACAAAGCATTTGTGACTTTCTTAGAACTATGAAGGGGAAACGGTTGGGTGAGTGATTGTAGCTCAGTGGTGGTGAACATACTTTGAATGCAAACGGTACCAGGTTCGATCCTTGTCATCTTCAGGAGGGAGGAGAGAGAGAGCCCTGTTTGAAATTCTGGAGAGCTCCTGGCAGTCAGTGTATAGAACCAACATTGTGCCCTCCAGATGTTGTTGGAGAGCAAATCCCATCATCCAGGGGTGCCAACTTGAATAAAATATGGGGGGACAGGTAAGCCACCCCACATAATCAATCACATGACACAGCACACACATAGCATTTGAATGGCAATGCCTATCAACTTTGGAGGGAACAGCCCCCTCAAATATTTTATGGGGGGAGGCGAAGGGACCTTGGCCCTAGGAGTTGGCTCCTATGCCATCATCTGTGACCAGTGACCATACTTTCCAGGTTTGACTGTGTTTGGTCTTTACTGAGTCCTTGTTTTGATTTGCTGGCAGGGACATTATATGACAATGTACGTTATCTTATCCAGCCATTGTTAGATCTCATTTCCCATGCAACAACAACAACCACAAAAGTGAAATGACCAGAAGCTACTATTTCAGAAATCGGGGGAAAGAGGAACAGTATGTAACCATTGTTAGCCCGCCACTGGACAGAAATCACATCAAGCTGCCAATAATTGAAAAAACTAGCAGGAAACGGAGAAAAATAGGGAGCAAATAATCTTGTTAGCTCAATATTAGCCAGAAGAGATTTAGGAGCTTTCACTGAAAGCCTGGTAGCACATCTATTTCAAGCATGTTGGAAAAAATAAGACACTGGTCTAAAAATTCCCCATTTAAGTCTTCCATTCTATATTACCAAATGTAGTATATGTTGCATATGTGACATCGTAAATGTACTTGCACTATTGTCCAGATGAATGCACCCAAATTATTAACAGTAATGTTCAGAAGGCCCACATGAAGTTTTTAGGAAACTTGTTTGCTTGGTTTATCTCCTCTTCTGTGGGACCCTTTTACACAACCTCGGACAGCATTCCACAAGCATATTTTAGCCAGTCTGCAACGCTTCCACAAATGAGTTTCAAGTAACAATGCTGAAATCTCTAATCCACACTTTGCTGCAAGCCAAGAACTGTTCTGCAGGCCAGAAACATTTTTAACTTCTGAATGGCATGGATGGAGCCACATTTCAGGCTGCAACCCTATTAGCAATGGCGCACTACCTGGAGGAAGCATCACATTTCCCCCACCCTATTGAAAATATAACTTATAAAATACTTATTAAATGTGATGTTCCCACCACAACGCTACTCGGGGGACGACTTGTAGGCTGCACAGCAAATCTGCATTTTACTGAGCAAAACAAACAAAAAACCCACTCTAATGGTGCAGAAACTCAGGCCACAATTCACAAATTAAAAACAAACACATTTGCACCTCCGTTTGCCTTGTCGCTTCCCCCCAGAAAAATCTGCTCTTTAATGCTGAATCAGAACAAATAGCAATCAGGTATTCTGTGTGATCGGCCATTTTAGCAGAATTTCTGGGGGAAAGCAGGAGGGCAAAGGCAAAACCGCTCAGACCCATGCCTAAAAAGGATGGGACAAACAGAAGTGTGGGAGAGGCCTAACCTTAGCTCTGGCGAGAGGAGGACATTCTTATTTGTGTCTGAGGGCAGCAGATTATTGTGCAGGGCAGGCCACACAGAGCCTTGTCCTCCAATACTTTGCCTTTCCTTCCTGTTCTTCAACTCCTGTAGCCTGAGGCAGTTGCTTCACTCCGCCTAATAGCAGAGCCGGCTGTAAGCAGTTTATGGCTCAGCATGTTGGAGGAGGTCACGACTGGTTGACAGGAACTCTGAACAGGAGGACTCCTGTTAGGAAGTGAGGTTCAATGTGACATTTTTTTTGTTGCAGGTCCCCCTTGTATAGTAAAATATGCAAACAAACAATGGCTATTAAGTTTGCCTCCTGAAGAAGAAGTAACCCCAGCTTCTGAAGCTCCATCCATTGAGATGGCATGACAGACAGACAGACAGACAGACAGACATATGTCATTTGACAAAATTCATCAACCACCTGGATACTCACAAGGTACATGAATAAGTTGTTTTAATTACTCGAAATAACAGAAACTACGACATAACATTTTCTTTGTGAACACAACAACAAAACCGTGTAATCTAATTTGTTACCATTGCACTAAAACACAGCTATCATGTAAAATATTGGGTCTTTTTTCTTCTCCGGTACACATGTTTAAAGATTCTGGTAGGTCATTTTAAAAGAGGGAGGGCTGAAATGGCACGATCTGCTAAAGCTTGCCCCCTTGAGAAGGTCTTATAAATTCCTCCCAAGTTTCCATAGAAATGCATTGATTAGAGCCATAATTTCAGTTAATATTTTCTCCTTTCCAAGGGTTATGCTTGCTTACACTAAATGTGCACCTTCCCCTCGCAGTCGTTTTCTTCTTTTGTTCGGCTCAGTAGGTTTCCTAACTGGTGGATTTTATTGAGTTAAATCAAGCTGTCACTTCATCTGCCTGAAGGATGACTCAAATACAACACATAATAATAAAAGAAAAGTAGGATAAAATAATCTTGTCAAGCCAGAAAAAACTGATTGCTTGAAGTTGTAGCCTTCAATCAATACACTAATTCCACAATTTATGCCTCTTTCAAATGGAGAGGAAAGAAACCCTAATATGGTATTTCTTGGCTCACTGACCAACTTTGACCTTCTATCTATGTGAACGCAGGATTAGCAAGGGCTTCTGCTTAGCGAAATCACCTATGAAAATAGGAAAGCAAATAATTGACATTTGAGGCTCCAGCTTTATTAATTTCAGAAATGCAAGGGGTACCTATTGCTTAAATGGTGTGCTTCCCAAATAGGAGCCTGCTGTGAAGCTAAATACTTGATATATCTGCTTATTAAGTACATAAGAAGAGGGTCCCTGACTTTGGTATTAACAACTTTAGTAGTTTTGAAAGCAAAGTCTCTCTCTCTCTCAAATAAGCTCCCCGTGTTTAACATAAGCAACAAAAAAAGATGGAATCTTCACCACACAGTATGTAAAAGTGAGAGGTACTGAATATATTTCAGGTTTTTTCCTAATGGAAAAACTGGCAATCTCAATTTTGCCACCTGTACTGTGAGCCCTTAAGAGTCAAAAGTGTGACCTAAGAATATACCAGGTGAGCTAGCATATTTGAAGTACAACTTCCAACAAGTTTTACTAAGTTTCTTTTAATTTATTTAATTTATTTATTTTAAAAAAAAGACTGCTACTAATTATGTCTAGAAACTCATCTGTTTTCGGTGGGCCCTTTTTATTTGCAAATTGTAATTGATTTGCATAGCTTTTAAAAATAACAATGAACCCCTTCATTTAAAAATCCTGGATGCTCTTTGGCTGTCAGGTTTTTGCTTTGCTTTCATAATTTCTCCCCTGCAGGCACAAGCCAGGAAATAAAAATTCTTTGTTTAGCAATCCTTTTATATTTCACCCTGCCACCTGCTTAACTTGAGTTGTGGCATACTATCAAACAGGCCCCTGAATCAGAGTTGTCTTTCTGCCCTATACCGGGGGGGGGGGGGGGAGCCTATGTGGATTATCATATTAACTGTGAAGTTGAAGTGCCAGTCCATATTGTCTTAAATTGTAGGATTTGTTTGAAAAGGCTGTGTTTTTTAACTAAGTGTGGCAGACTTAAGAACCTGGATATCCACTTGTTGGTATAGTTGCACCCTGCATTGTAGACCAAGCATTAAGCAGGAGCTGGATTCAATGATCTGCAAGGTCCCTTCCAACCCTGTAACCAGAGACTCACATAACTGTAGAGTTACAAGGGACTCAAGGGCCATCTAATCTAACCCCCTGCAATGAAGAAATGGTTCTATGGCTGCTTGAGCAATGAAGACCTGGCTGCCTATACAGCAGACATATCAGGAACAGTATTCTGAAAAGCGAATGTGAGAATAAAGCGCCACCACACTATAGAGCCTAGTGGTTTGCAAAGTTAGGAGACTCAGGCTCCGAGTGCTTTGGGAAGAAAGATGCAGATGGTATAGGCACTTGGCTATGACTAGCTTTCTGGCTCATTCTACACAGTCCATTCACAAGTAGCAAGGCAGCAGTAATAAATCAATAGAAAGCTTTCTACAGACTCGCAACTAAGGACCTACCTAGATGAGATGATGGAGATTCCGTACCAGGTCTTTTCATTTTTGGCTGCCACAGGGACATCCATATTGGAACTGCAGCACTGGTGAAGAGGGTGGCTTTAACCCTTTCCCCTTCAAGTTTTGCCCTTTGAACTAGATGCCTCAGTTCCCTGCTTCCTCCCTGGAATGTGGCCCTGACATTCTTTAATAATAATAATAATAATAATAATAATAATAATAATAATAATAATAATATAATTTATTATTTATACCCTGCCCATCTGGCTGGGTCCCCCAAGCCACTCTGGGCAGCTTCCAACAAAACACTAAAATACAATAACCTATTAAACATTAAAAGCTTCCCTAAACAGGGCTACCTTTAGATGTCTTCTAAAAGTTTGGTAGTTATTTTTCTCTTTGACATCTGGTGGGAGGGCGTTCCACAGGGCAGGCACCACTACCAAGAAGGCCCTCTGCCTGGTTCCCTGTAACTTGGCTTCTCGCAGTGAGGGATCCGCCAGAAGGCCCTCGGCGCTGGACCTCAGTGTCCAGGTAGAATGATGGGGGTGGAGACGCTCCTTAAGGTATACTGGACAGAGGCCGTTTAGGGCTTTAAAGGTCAGCACAAACACTTTGAATTGTGCTCGGAAACGTACTGGGAGCCAGTGTAGATCTTTCAAGACCAGTGTTATATGGTCACGGCGGCCGCTTTCAGTCACCAGTCTAGCTGCCGCATTCTGGATTAATTGTAGTTTCCGGGTCACCTTCAAAGGTAGCCCCACGTAGAGCACATTGCAGTAGTCCAAGCGAGAGATAAGCAGAGCGTGCACCACTCTGGTGAAACAGTCTGTGGGCAGGTAGGGTCTCAGCCTGCGTACCAGATGGAGCTGATAAACAGCTGCCCTGGACACAGAACTGACCTGTACCTCCATTTGACAACTCTCAGTTTTAGCTCAGAAACCAAGGATGCTTTTGACATCAAAGAGCAAATATGAATTATCACTTTACTTGTGCACAACAGATGGATTCAAAGTCTGCTGCACAAGCAGTTGTAAAGCTCTGGCTGCTGCATCTCAAAAAGAGTGCGGATGATCTGGAAAAGGCATGGGAAGGAGTAGCCAAAGCAGAACTGTATAAGGTTACATCAGTTTGGGCTTTTTAGTTTGGGCAGGGAAGGTGACTAGGCTAAGGACTCAGATACATTAATAAAGAAAAAGTGTTTTATATGCATTATAACACTGTGACACCAGATGGTGCTGTAGAGCAGAAAACTTTTCCTTGCCATTTTACATAGGAGTTTTTTCTTTTGTTACAACGATCTTATTTCTGACTTATTTATAGCAGGGTTTTCCCCCTGTGTGTAGATCCACCCTTAGAATGGACTTAATAGAGGTGAATGGAATTGTGCATGCTGTAATACTAGAAGCAAAGGTCATGCAGTGATGCTGACTAGTGGCAGTTTAAGGACAGACCAAAGAAAATAATTAAACTATGGAATTCACTCCCACAAGAGCCGTCAACTTGGTTGCAATGGTTCTCAACTTGGACAGCTATAAAAGGAGATTAGACAAATTCATGGAGGACAACATTATCTGTACTGGAAACATGCAGAAGGATGTTGTTATTTCTTTGACACCTTATACAGCGCCTTTCCAGAAGCCTGGAACTGCTCAATGGCTAATATTAGAATCCTCCTAAGCTGCATCTTTTAAGGAGTTAATTATTATAGAAATTTATTGTGTCATGAGAATGGGATATGAACTTCTAGTAAGACCACAGCGTGACAGTAATTGGGGCTGTGGTCTTCTCCTTCAAGGCCATCAAGATATGGCATTGGAGAGCTGCCAGGAACCGTAGCTTCATGCCATTAGCATGGGAGCGGTGAGCTATCTCCTCTGGCTCTTAGCTAGTCCTTTGAAGTTGCAGGGTGGCTTTGCAACCAGCAGCCATGAAAGTGGAAAGATTGGCGACTTCATCTTAAGACACTAAAATAGCATATAAGGACCAGTAGGGCCCTTGCTTAGTGACGATCCCGACTCAGAGCTTCAGAAGGATTTGCCTCGAGTGGATACTATCAGGTGTCCAGTCCCATTACGTTGATTTGTTGGGATTCCCAATAACTCAAAGGGCCGTGAGATACCTGCTTTTCTATGCTCTGCGCTTTATATTTTCGTCTGACAAAACCTGTTAAAGCCAAGACCTGGAATTTCTTTTATCGCCAAAACCTGAATCTAAAAAAGCCCATTGGCAAGATACTATTGATGGATGCAAGTCACAATGGCTGTGCGCTACCAGCAGTTATCAGAGGCAGTATGGCTCTGGATGCCAGTGAGGAGTGTTGTCGCTCATATGTCCTGCTTGTGGACTTCCCAGAGGCATTTGGTTGGCCTCAGTGAGGAAAAGGATGCTAGACTAGACCTTTCTACTCGATAGGCCCCTACATTCATCCTAAAATCAATCTGCCCTGCTATAGGTCATTTTCACCTCTTCCAGCTGCACAAGCCAATGGCATAGCTAATGTTTCCTCCTGGTGCAATTCTATGCAGCTATAGTATGTGTGTAAATGCCACAGCTGCATGGAGACAACTGCATAGGTCTTTCCCAGCAGACTGTGTAACTTGCACACAAAGCCTGGCCCAGTATTTCCCCATTTCCCAAAGGTCAAGACCAAAGCCAGGCACAAACTTCAACATTATATATATGTGCCACAGATTTCAGAGTCTGACTTTGCCTCCAGGGTAGGGAGAAGGACCAATAAACTAGTTTCTCTTTCACAGCAAAGATTTCCATAGGCAGGCAGGCAGGTGCAGATTATTCTCAGGCTTAAATCTACAAGAAATCAGAGGTGAAATGGTTTTAGTTTTTAAATCAAGCAAAATATGGCATTCTGTTTCGGTATGGGCGTAAGTCCCATCAGAACAAAGCAAGGCTCAAAGTAATGCACTTAGCTCTTAGCCCTCCATCCTAAACACACATTTCTGAGTAAAATATAGCCAGCCCAAATAACCTGCATGCAAAGCTTCTCTCTTTTTACTGGAGTGTACTTGTAATTGTGAAGAGCATCTCAAAATAGACACAGATATATACAGTATATATACAGTTGGGCAAATGTTTATTGTGAAAAAAGAAGCACGCAATTATCTAAAACATAATCTTAATGTGGCTTATTAAAAACAGATTACATTATAAACGTGAGACGCAATTTGCACATTACAGTGTCCACTGTGTGCATGCAGCTTCTGCTGCGCAACAACCTGCAAAACTGAAGATACAGGAAGGGGAGGGGGAAGCGGGGAGAGGAGAAAGGCTGCTATCTGTCTCTAAATGGATGTATTTGGTGTTGATAGTCAGATACAGCTTTCACCTTTATCCCAGCTTGTTTCTGACCCACTGAGTTAGTGTTAATCACCCCTGTAGGCACCAATAATTTCCCATATGTGGATTTTGATAAGTTAGAGCACCCACTTCATTTCAAGAAGATTCCAGCTGACTATCCAGTTATCGCTATGGACAGCTTCAAGCACTTCCATGCCGGTCCTTGTATTCTTAGCTTTATCAAGTGCTTTGCACTTTTTTGTCTTTTATCTCTTAATTGAGACCTGACTGCAAGAAAAGCCTATCTCTTAAACTGTGTTGCATTGCGTATTAACTTTAACTGGGGCTTTGGCTACTTGAGGTACAGAAAGCCTTAAGAAAGACCACTGGAGGAGGTAGAAAATCTTTCTAAATCTCTATTTAGAAAAGGAGGGGGAGAGAATGTGTAAATGCTACAATGTAATATATATATATTTTAAAATCTCCCTTTTTTCCTCACTGACTCTCCTAAAGGTAGTTTAAAAGTGTTTGTGTATTGCAGCACAGAGTAAAAACTTTAGACGCTATCTTTCCTTACAATAAATTACAATGCAATGACTTTGTGGGAAATAATAAAAGGATAGAATATTAGGAAACCAACAGAGCATATGCAGGGAAATCATTTAGTAATTAAAGGTGAACCAGAACTCTTCATTTATTTTCTGCAATGGTCTGTTGGTTCATTCAGTTGTAAACATAGTTTGTGGATGCTTCTAACTGATATATTTATTTAGTAGCAATGTGGCAAAAAATCCAATTTTTTAAGGATCCCTCTTTCTTCAGGCACTCTAGAAAACTGCAAGGGGAGGGCACATTTAGCATGAAACCTAGGGCTAGTAGAAGCATCCACTGAGGCCACAAGACTGGAATTCTCTTTGGACCAAACTCCATTGGCCAAGCTGTCTTCCCTTATGATATTCATACCTACAATCCATCATTATCTTTGGTGCTACACTAGAAAAGAGGAGGAAAGTCAGTGTGGCATGATGGTTAGAGTGTTGGACTAAGACCTGGGACAGCGGGGTTCAAACCCAGCCATGAGGCTCACTGAATGGCCTTGGGCCAGTCATGATCTCTTAGCCTAACCTACCTCACAGCGTTGTTGTGAGGATGAAAATGAGTAGGAGAACCATGTACACCACCTTGAGATCCCTGAAAGATGAAGGTGGTATATAAATAAATAAAAATAGCCATGAAAAACGGGGGTGGGCACATGTACTGCCAATAAAAGAGGACAAAGAGAGGCATAGATATGCATGATATTTGCAAATGCAAATTCAGAAATTCTTATAACTCTATTTGAAATACAATACACCTGGTGTATCCTCTAGCCCCAGTGACACATGCTTTAGCTACATCCCATTTGTGTAACCTGCTCTGAAAAGTGCTCAGAAACAGCCAGACTGTTGATCAGGCTGGTTACAGAGAGAACATGTTAGAACAGCCTCACAGGCTACCAGACTTGGAGCAATCTTTAAAAGGGTGTCTTCTGTAAATGAAGACACAAGGCCACCCTTTCTATAGCCTTCCACCCCCAGGGTAAGGGCAGCTTCTTTTGAACTATTAGAATGCTATGGGGCTCAGTAGTGAGCTTCTCCTCAAGAAAGTGGTGCTTACTAGCTTACGAAGAGTTTTCTCTAGCCATCCCATTGCTTGCTTTCAGAACATGAGAGGACCCTGCTTCTATGCATGGAGATTCCTTGTGTCGATCATAATGGCAACGCCGTAATAGCTTGTAAGCTATACGTATGTCTAATCCATCTCTGCATCTTGGCGATGAATTTGGTTTTCTCCTGCTCTGAAGGGTACGAACCAACGCCTTCAAGTTACAAGAAAGGAGTTTCTGACTAAATATTCAGGAAAAACTATCTGACAGTAAGAGCTGTTCGGCAGTGGAACAGACACCCACGAGAGGTGGTGGACTCTCCTTCCTTGGAGGTTTTTAAGCAGAGGTTGGGTGGCCATCTGTCCAAGTGTTGGTGTTGACCTTTAACGCCCTAAACGGCCTTGGCCCAGTATACCTGAAGGAGCGTCTCTACCCGCATCATTCTGCCCAGACGCTGAGGTCCAGCACCGAGGGCCTTCTGGCGGTTCTCTCACTGCAAGAAGCAAAACTACAGGGAACCAGGCAGTGGGGCCTTCTCGGTAGTGGCACCCGTCCTGTGGAACACCCTCCCATCAGATGTCGAAGAGAAAAACAACTACCTGACATTTAGAAGACATCTGAAGGCAGCCCTGTTCAGGGAAGCTTTTAATGTGTGACATTTTAATGTATTTTTAATCTTTGTTGGAAGCTGCCCAGAGTGGTTGGGGAAACCCAGCCAGATGGGCGGGGTACAAATAAATTATTATTATTATTATTATTATTATTATTATTATTATTATTATTATTATTAATGTTTTAGCCAAGATTCCTGCATTGTGGGGGATGACCAATGGGTCCCTTCCAACTCTAAGATTCTATGAATTCTATTTTTAAAAAATGTCCAGGTTCTTGTATCTGTATTTGCTAAATTTCACTTTCCTACACAGATATTAAAGGTGCATGAACCCTATTGTATTTGGAACAGACTGCCTAGCTGCATACAGCTTTGCATGCCATTTTTCAGTAGACCCCTGTTTCTCCTCAATGAAATATCAACAGTGAATTTTCTCGCACATGGTTTCCTAATGCTAAAAACAATATTTATAGAGAGATTTGAGAACCCTAAGATGAGTGGGTCATTCATTCTATAAAAGAATGGCTATAAAGATATACTAGAAAATATCACACACACAAACGCATTTTCTCTCCAGCATGACTATTTCAATGGCACGTATACAATATAATGGAATGATCCAGCTGTCGCCAGGCATGTCACTCAACGCATAGGGCATTCCTAGGAAAAATAAGATGTATAAGCAAATCACATTCTGCAGCTTCTCACCGGGATGCCTACCACGACCAGATGTCATGACATCACTACAACACTGTCATAGCTTTTCGCATTTGAGTTGCAACACTGCTGTGAACTTTGCTACAATGTTGACTTAGCTGGGTTTGATAAGGACGTGTTCGGCCATTAGTAACGCGATAACAACCACACTCTGTTTTGATATGTGCTTTGCAATTGTGTTGTTGTTGTTTTTTTAATCATTTTGTAAACCACACAGAGCACTTTTTGTTGACGAGTGGTACAGAAATGTTGTAAATAAATAATAAAAAAGTGTAGTCTAGAGCCAGAAGCAGGATCTTTGGTTTGGTTTGGTTGATTGGTTTACAGTTCAATCTGCTGCAAATGAACATTTGGAAAGGTTTGAACAATAATTGATTGAGACGATCATTGTATCTTAATAGAAATCCAAGGAAACGAAGTTAAAATAGTTATTAGGAATGACGAATCCGCATTTATGGCAATTCAATTTAACTCCAATCATCCACATACTGAGCAGGAGGGGATAAAGAGATGGTTACAAGGACAGACATGTGACAGTTGTTTAAAGGGAGCAGAATAAGCTACTTAAAAGGTGGCACACTTACATATGCAAATTCATTGAGATATGTCTTACACACACACACACACACACACACACACACACACACACACACAAAATCAATTACAGGCAATAATAATTACTGTTGGCAAGATTTAGCCAAGGTACTGAAATTAACTTACTGCTTTGCAACAAGTACATGACATCATTGATTCCACACTTGAGATCCAAAATATACACCCTTACCTGCCAAGTCGTAAGAGTTTAATCTATGAGGACAGTGCGATCATCATACATCCTTTTGAAATTTCAACAAAATTTGACACAGCTACGTTTGGCTCTCCCAAAACCACCTCTGACAATTAATTGCAGTATTAATTCAGGCCACAGAAAGGTTCAAAGAGAGAGGGAGAATTTGTGTCTGCGAGAGAATGAGAGCACAATAGGCGCACTCCTTCATTAATCTGATTTATAAAAACAAACCAACAGCAACGGGGAAAGCTGTAGTGTTATTGTTTTCTTACTGGCCCATAACATTTTAGCTTTCTGGTACTTTCCAGAAGACTCGACTTAAATGTGATACATGAGGCAAGCAGGCTGCCACAACCTCATAAGAAACGCTTTCAAAAGAATTGCTGCATGTAGCAACCAGGACTGAAGGACCATTTTTAAGAATCAAGCGCTTCAGGTGAAAGACAATGAAACGCCGGCCAGGACTGGCACCCAATATGCAGTTCCTGCATTGCCACCTTCTCGGGCCTAATGAAGATTTTGCACCAACTCTTTATCATACCAACATTAAAAGTAGACTTAATTAATTATATGTGAGGTGTGAAAGGTCATAATGGAATGCAGCTTCCCACTCAGTGGAACATACTGTGTGTGTGTGTGTGTGTGTGTGTGTGTGTGTGTGTGTGCGCGCGCACACACACACACACACACATGCATGCTATGTGTATAACTATGATCTGTGCTAGCAATATGTTCTTTTTTCCCCCTACCCATCTGTCTCTCTCCTCCTCCACCCCCCGCCAGCCCCCACCCCCACTATTTCAAAGTTCTGAACCTTTTGGCTGGGAAGACGCCGGTGTTATTGTCAGTTTCAAGAGTTAAATATTCCAGGAGGAATTTGTTACTACATGGTGATACATAATGCCTGAAAACCCCCAGCACCAATATTGTTCTCAAATTGGCAGCAAGTGAACAAGGGACATGAAGGATGCTTCAGCACAGTAACCTATCCTTCCTTCTCTCTTGGGAGCCACTTGGCCAGCTTTCATCCTCATAATTATAATAAATTTGACATTTCATAGATAATATTGATTTCTGTATTTTAGCATTTCACCATAGGTGACAGTCTAGCGTCAAGAATGAAATTTCTATTGATCTCCAGCGCATTAATCTCTCATGTGTATGTGATCATTTTTATAAGACCTTTTACTGCACATAAATCAATATTTCATATTTCCAGCTATGCCAGAGGAGATGTCATATTTGTAAACTGTGAGTTGACACCTGCAATTCCTTCCTGTTCAGCTTCAACTGTTCAGTAACAGTCGATTGCAGGGTTGGGAGAAAGGATCAAGCTGGAGAAACAAGGTAGATGAAAAGGAAGAATGCAGAATACTATAATTAGCCTAATGAACAAAGCATCAGCGGAACTGAAATAAAGATGCGCCGCTTTTGCTCGCCATTGCCTTGTGAATACAAACACTGTACGCCCCGTTTGCTAATTAGCTGATAATGTACTGCAATAGACATGTTGCAGGCTATCGTATTGCCAAGACGTAGTGCTAGTGAGACTTAAAACCTTATTAAAAAGCACCAACAAGCAAACTCTTGCCCCATCCGCAAGCCCCATTTCAACAGCATTCACCACAATCATGGATGTATTTAGTTATATATGACCATAGATTCTTTTGTAACTTCAATGGGGTGCACAAACAATTTAGTCTCATAGCACCATCAAGCAGAGAGCTTCCTCCACTGCCATCTTAAGGCTGAAGGAAACCACAAACAACTTGCTGTACCCTTTTCTCCTCCAGAAATATCATGTCCTTCCTCCTTAATATCCAGCCAGAGCAGGCATTTTGTATAACTTTAAGTTTCACTGCATTGTAAATGTGGGTTCGTTCTATTCAACATCTCAATGTACAGTACCTGTAAATTTTGTTCCAATGGACTAAGGTGGCTATTTGTCTGCCTGCACTTCAGTATCACTTTAAAGACAATTAGTCATTATGCAAACATTATTATTTCTATGCACTCACCCACCTCAACATAAAACAAGAATCTGGTAACAGAAGAATACCAACAGCAGTATGGGCAGTATGTTGTTGTTGTTTTTTTATATAAAAAAAACCTACTTGCTTGTAAAACCTGAACCTCATGAATGAAGTACATTCATAAAAATCTGAGCATTCCATCTAAATACACACTTCTCTGCAGCTGACTGAATGAACCTGGGAAATCCTCAAACATCTACATTGCAACTTTCAATGAATAGTGTTACCTACTGCAATCTGTAGCCTCCAATTACTGTAGTTGTACAACCAAAAGTAACCCATCAGGGTGCATCGATTTGTGGTATTCTTTGCATATACTAATATAGCCTGCACACTTGCTCAGGAGTAAGTCTCACTGAACTCATAGGGCTTGCTTCTGAGAAGGTTGCCAACTTTTTCACCAGGCTCTGCAGCTGTGCCTCGTTGGACAGACATTATCTTAGAATCATGTTCATCACCTCCATGCCATGATAACTTGCTGTTAAAAGTATTAGAGATGGCCAGGCTAGGGTTGATCAATTGGTGATAAGACTAATAATAATAATAATAATAATAATAATAATAATAATATTAATAATAATAAAGAACAAGGTTTCCCATTATCATCGCATGTATAGAAAGTGAAACAAAGGCATGAGCTCTACATGTCTAACTTGCCTTTATGCCAGATCTGAGAAAACCACAAAGGTTCTTCTGTCTACAGCCGCACAAAATGACACAATATTTTCCTATATGGCATTTAGATGCAGCACGATGCAGGGCATCTAATCCTCTCCAAATTTCTACCACGTCTTGTTAACTCAAAGCATGCCAAGAACAATGTGAGCTCTGTGCAACATATATTTTCATAGATAGCACGGCCACTCTTTTTTACCTTAAAAAAAGAGCTACAGTATGAAAAGCTAAGTATGAAATTCTCATTTTACAGCAATTTCCTATAGGCACTATTGGTGTACTATTATTTCAAATTATACGTCTTCCCACTGAAAGGAATTGCTCCTCTTGCTCCCTTTTAAAGGCCAACCCTTTTTGTTCATCTCTAAAACATGTCCGTGCCCATAAAATATGTCAGAACACGACTGTTTTAACATGATGACAGACACATCATCAAAGTGTGACCAACTACTGCATGAGTGACTAGATTTTGACAGCTTGTCTCGGATGTTGACTGAATGGGTGCGATCTTTTAAAGATATATTAGGCAGTAGAATAGCTGGGTGTTCCTGAAGGAAAGTCAGCAAGCGATACATATCTTTACAAATAGCTTAGCCCACCAAGCATCAAGGGTCCAAGCCAAAGGCAAGATTTATTCTGCTAGGCAGAAAACAGGTCTGAAGTCCTGTTGCCACTGAACTGGGTGGCAGTGCTCCCGTTGCCAGCACTCAACCCTTTAGGAAACACCTCCAGAAAAAGCCCAGAAGATTCCTTCTCTCTCTTTTAAACCCAGCTTCAGTTCGCTCTCTCCCATTATGGAAACTTTTTGGTCAAGATTTTTCTGGTTTTATGATAAATTTTGATTGTTTTCTGGAGGTTGTTTGTACACCATATAGAAATGTGGATCATTTGTGCAGTATATAATGTTTGTTTGTTTGTTGAAATAAATAAATAAATAAAATTGCAACATATACATCTACAAAGCTATATAGAAGTTTGGGTCCAGTCCACACTTTTTTAAAAAATCCAAGTTCTACACCAAGGTTAACCTTAAATCCAGTAAAAAGCCAGATCCTACAAACTGCACAAATTATGCAAATTGGCTTTTTTTTTCTTTTTGCATAATTCATTCCACTTCTACCAGTCCTAGGGAGGGGCAAAGAGCTATGCAGGACACTGGTTCTGCGAGATATCTTACTCGGTGCCTCCTCTGAGATTTCAGATATTGCCCATGCACTTTCAAACACTAGAAACATTCCTTTTAAGTAGAAAGGCAGTAATTAAATGGCCAAAGGCGTGCTCTGTAACATTTCTGTGCTTCCCTGGAACACAGAAGAGGAATAAGGAGCCAAAATAGCATTAATATCCTATCCAGTTTCCAAGGCAGTCCATTCCACAGTAGAACAGCTGTTACCATCAGAAACTTCTTCCTAATGCTTAGTCGGAATCCCCTTTCTTGTCTGTGGCGAGTTGTAGTTCCCTAGTACTCCTTCAAAGGCAGCCGTGTGCAGAGCACATTGCAGTAATCCAGATGTGATGCAACTAAGCCTTGTGCCACCAGAGCCATATCTGCACCTTTAATCATGCATGTGACAATGTGCAAATTTAGCTATGCTCATCTCCTTGAGATACGCGGTACTACGGAGCACTCTTTGCCCGTGGTTTGCATGCTAAATAAAATAAGCTAAGCAGAGGAAGGGGTAGGTTATATCAGCATGGCTTCCAAATAAAATGCCACCTTTATTGGGGGGGGGGAGTGTCTCCCCTTCCACCTCGCTGTCATGTTGTGAAGTAGACTAAGAGCAGCCTGTCCCAGGACACCCAAATAAGGTTCAAGGTCTATCACGAATTTGATCCTGGGTCTCAACAGTCCTAGTCTAACACTCTACCCTTCTATACCACACTGGTTCGGACAAATAAATTAAATACTATATACAAGAGACGTTCCAAGTATTTGCAGTTCCCTCACCCATGCAGAGGCTCAGCGAATGCAAGTGGGACATCTATGCAGATCCGCTTGAAAGCATCACTCCACCATTTGATTCCTGTTTTGCATTTGAAGAGGAGTCAAATATTATTTAATTCTATACTCGGAATAACTTCTTAGCAGCTTAGCAAACAAATGTTCCCTAAGTGTGGGTTGGGGGAAATATACATTTTCAGATAATAATCCGAACAGCACCTGCATAACAGCTTTGGCCTAAATATAGAATAAGCATCAGCCACAACAATGCTATGACGACAGAGTGTTTCAACACAGTCTCCTCATGAAACATACCATCTTTTTTAAAAAAATAAAAATCCGTGTGGTGTCAACACAGTCTATTATTAACACATTAGGCAAGAAAAAGGTTTCCTCTGATTAAATTAGCGAGAATATAATTCACAATATAGTTGGAGGCTGCCTCATAATTTATGAATACAGTAAATATCCCTGCCGCTGAATTAGCAAGAAGGAAAGAGCACAAGCTCAATCAGTCAGCAAAGAAGATTCCTCAGCGGGAAGCAGGAGCAGGGCGAGAAAAGGCAGAACAGAACTTGCAAGTGCACAAAGTGCTTTGCAGTTGTTACAACAACCCTGCAAAGCAGATTGTTTTAAAGGAAAATTCCTTCCAGTAGCACCTTAAAGACCAACTAAGTTAGTTCTTGGTATGAGCTTTCGTGTGCATGCACACTTCTTCAGATACACATGCACACGAAAGCTCATACCAAGAACTAACTTAGTTGGTCTTTAAGGTGCTACTGGAAGGATTTTTTTTATTTTGACTATGGCAGACCAACACGGCTACCTATCTGTAACTGTTTTAAAGGAGTAAGACTTACAACCTGTCAAGAGCTGCTGCTGCTGCTGCTGCTGCTGCTGCTGCTGCTGCTGCTGCTGCTGCTGCTGTTAGAACAGGCAGCACAGTTCTGTGTGTACTATCTCACAAAACAGTGAGCTCTCAGGATGGCGATTTAGAGGCTCTGGGAATGCCCCATCTCCCCGTCCAGGCTACCCACTGGGCCATCCTGAAAAGGAAGAAAGACTCCCTGCTTAACTTTATCCTTCTTCAAGCTTCCGAAAAGAGTGCATCAGGCTCTTAAGTCAGAAAGCAGAGAAGTGTGCCTATTCCACCCCAGTTTTCCTGCGTTGAGCAGAAAGGTCTGAAGAGGGCTTCTTTAGACAATACACTGTTCCTGATTGTGAGGAGGCTACTGAGTGTGATTAGCCGAACATGTTTATAGGTTTGTGTTGCATGTTTACCTCCCACTGCAGGAAGGCTGGGATGGAGAATGCACACTGTACTTGTAGGGATACTGGGGAGGGGTCTGTTTGGTGCATCCCTTGGCTCTGGGCCCCTGGTATAACTCCTGATTCTCTTCCAAATGCTTAGAGCTCAGCAGTGCCAAAGCGTTCATGTTGGCTTCCCTAACTTTGAACCTCTGCCTCCTACATCGAAAGCCAACCCCAAATGGTGAAAATAAGAGAGCAACATGATGGACAATTTATGGAAGAATGGAAGCCTTTTTTGTTGTTGTTATTATTTGAAGAAGAAAAATATAACCAAATGAAATCATGGGCAGTATTTGAAATTTGGGCCATGGGAAGAAATGACAATGTATGAAAAAGAGGAATATGTATTAAGTGAAAAGTGTGATATTATGCAGTATGCAAAAGGAATGGGTATTAAATAGAGGATGGAAGAGAAGGTGGGAGGTTAGATTGTAAGAGAAATGTATAAGAAATTTGAAGTTTGAAATCAGTTGGTTAAAGTTATGAAAATCTAATAATAATAAAAAAAAACCAATACCAAGCACAACTATTGAAGGTCCCTGCCTGATGTCAACAGACAGGGAGTTTCCAAGTGTATGTGCTGGCATTCTAAAAGATCACTTTCTTACGACTGCAGAATTAATATTATGGGGCACCTGTAGCAGTGCCAGGCCTGCAAGTTGAGTGGGCCCAATTAAACCATGCAAGCCAATACTTTTCCATAGAAACCATTCACACATTCAGATGCAAAGCAGCGATGAGGCAACGGCACAATGTCAAGCAATGTACACGCCTGGATAGATCAGCCTTACTTGTGTCTAAATTAATACACTTCATCAGATTTACAGTCTCGGGATAGCTTCTGGGCAAATAAACATAATTCAAACAGCAACCAAAGCAGCCCTAATTCCATGTCTACTACAAAACAAAGACAAAAAAAATATGTTGGAAACAAGCAGAATGTTACACCAAATCAGCTTGGTTTGGCCTTATGAATGAAGTGCAAATGAATAAAGATCTGAAACAGTCTTTAGTTAAAATTCATCTAGGTCAATGGGTATATTTTCTCTCTCCAAATTAGAAATCTCTTTCAAAAAATGGAAAATGCTGCATTTGGCTCATAGCAGAGAGGAAACTGAAACCTGTGGCAATGGGCACGAAGCAGGGGGAGGGCAAGAAGTAGCAGCAGAATTAATAGAGAAACATGCTGAAAGCATATCCCAATAATTCTTATGAGCAACCTGCTAAGTTGGGCCAGTATCATTATCTCAATATTACAAGTAGAGTGGTGGGGCAGGAGTGGCTTGCATTATGTCTTCCTAATGAGCTTATAGCCCAGGTTATTTTTGAATCAGGGAGTTCAGTCTGATGTGCTGTGGTCCTAAGCATATTTACATAAAAGAAAGTCCAGCTGAGATCAATGGCACTTGCACCCCAGTATGCTTAGGACTGGAATTTCACAGCTCAATTAATCCAATGGGGCTTCACTTCCAAATAAAATACGTAGTCCACCACTTCACCAACAGAAAAAAATATATCAAGGGCAATGGAAAAAGAAGAATGATTTGGCAAGTTATATGTTGCATATAGCTCCTAATCAAATCTGCTTTTTTAAATCCTGGTCCTTGTGATCTGTCAAATCAACAAAGAATTGCAGGGAAAATGCACAGAAAACCAGGTTACATATTTGAAGCCATAAGACTAAAATCCAAGATTTGTTATCCCTCTTCCAAGTTTTAAGCTTGGCCAGCTCTTTGAATGAGCATATGCATTAAACAATACTAAATGCAGCCTGTAGGCGTAAAAGCTTTGGACATTTTCCCATAAACCACTAAAAGTTTAAACTGTACCAGTATTATTAACACAATCAGTTTTTGTGCAATAAATGCTCAGGTTTAAGGTTTCATTTGGTGTGTTTTTTAACTAATTTTTTGTGAGGGGCACTGGTGCCTTTTCTCTAGATAGCACTTCTTTTGCAGAGATATCCCATTTCCCCCATATTACAAACCACAATGTTTTATTTCTGGGGAAATACTGGAAATATTTCTGGGGAAATCATTGATTGTGACAGCTGTATTGAACAAAACTCAATGAGGATGAGTGCATAGTGGAGAAAACCTGTGAAATTCTGACAAACTTCTGCCTCCCGTGTCCAAGCTGTGCTTCGGATGTCTTGTGAAGCCTTATCAGGTTTTCCCAGCCCATAAGTTTAATGTTTTTGAATCTACAAATTCATGTTTATCAGTTTTACATGTTTTTGTATTGTTGTAACTCTGTGTGTGTGTGTGTGTGTGTGTGTGTGTGTGTTATTGCACCACTTAGAAAGTCCTAAAATATTGTAGTTTATAAAAGCTTTTAAAAAAATAAAAAAACAGATCATCGTAGAATTGGAATGAACAATGAATAATAAATAATCATGAAGGATATAAATAAAATTATTATTATTATTATTATTATTATTATTATTATTATTATTATTATTATTTTCCAGCCACCTGCAGCATTTTGCGCAACATGGGGCTCAAACCCCACAACCCTGAGATCTCATGCTCTGCTGACTGAGCTATCCCAGCTGTCTATTATATGACTTTAAAAAATGTATTAATTCCTTTATTTCACATATCTGGACACCACTCAATGTAGCTCATGTAGGTAGCCCTGCTAGTATCCCACAGAATTCAATGCAATATGTTTATAATTTTTACATAGCTGACCAATTTTCTTTGACCAGAATATTCATTTGCCAGCATAAACACGGAATGCACCATAAGCCAAAATACGTTTCGCAGTCGTTTAATTTCCTAGATGGGAAAACTGAGGAAGAGAAGCTGAGATTTCAGTTGCCTACTCGGGAAATAGGTTTTCAACTCATGTCTACTCAGAAATAAATTAAATGGGATTTACCTCCCAGCAACAAACATCAGTGTAGAAATGTCCTTTACACTAGGGATAGAGAACTACTTGTTAAAAGTTTGGAGTTTGCATTTGCAAAGCAGAGGAGTTTGCAATTAAGTGAGAGATTTCGCTCTGGCAAAAGCATAAAAAGGGCGAGTTGAAGGCTTTAGGATATTGGATACATTATCCTGGAAACCTGAGCAGGTCCCTCTTCAGCAGGAAGTTGACACCTGAGAAGCTCAATATCTCCATGTTGTGGGAAGCCAGTAAAGAGTTTGCCAGCTCAGCATATCGGGAGAAGAAACTTGCAGCATAACGGTGTCACTCTCTGGGATCAGAAAAAGAAGTTCCTGGGCTGTATTAAAAGACTTAAAGGCCTGAACGGCATTGCCTGCTAAATGAGTGCAATGTGTTACTTTGTATTTTGTTCTTAGTAACATTTATATGTAATTGGTTTTAGGACTGTTCTGCAGTAAAGCTTTGAAAAGCATTCTTGGGGTGGAAAGCTCATTTATTTCCACACAAGGTCCAGATCAGAAATTCCGCTAAACAGCTCTAACACCTGTGGCTTTGTTATTAATAATAATAATAATAATAATAATAATAATAATAATAATAATACCCTGCCCATCTGGCTGAATTTCCCCAGCCACTCTGGACGGCTCCCAACAGAATATTAAAAACACGATAAAACATCAAACATTAAAAACTTCCCTAAACAAGGCTGCCTTCAGATGTCTTCTAAAAGTCAGATAGTTGTTTATTTCCTTGACATATGATGGGAGGGTGTTCCACAGGGCAGGCGCCACTACCGAGAAGGCCCTCTGCCTGGTTCCCTGTAACCTCACTTCTCGTAGTGAGGGAACTGCCAGATGGCCTTTGGCGCTGGACCTCAGTGTCCAGGCAGAACAATGGGAGTAGAGACACTCCTTCAGGTATACTGGGTCAAAGCTGTTTAGGGCTTTAAAGGTCAGCACCAACACTTTGAATTGTGTTCGGAAACGTACTCTAGATGCTGCTGTACTACAAATTCCATCATCCCTGTTCACTGGCCATGCTGGCTAAGGCTGAAGAGGAAGTCTTACATCATTTGGCAGGGGGCAGAGATTTCATCCCTGCTATACACATTATGATTACAGCCTTAAAAACTTTTCTGCATTGTAGTATGTTTCCTCAACATTACAGAACTCAGAGGTTGTTTTTTTATGAATCAGCTTTAATAGAAACCAAGCAAGTGGCAATAGTTCTTAAAAGAACATAAACAAATGACAGTGCTATTGAATATTTTTTTAAAAAAAACACCATGCCCTATCCACCTGCAGTGCTTTTCTCACGTAGTTTAATAAGGACATTTACCATGTCATTACACATTTTAATTACATTGTTAAATGTCACAATCATACATGCTAATGACATCATTACACCTATTTACACCAATTATGTCATTTGATGCAATTAAAGCAATTCTGACAATAACATACAAATCAATACGGTTCTGTTTTGTATTTTCTGGGTGGACATTAAGAATAACATTTCATGGTTATTAAAAAATATTATACAGATAAAAGTTCCTTCCCCATCAAGAGCACGCTGGATATTGATAACAAAAGTGCAAACTGGAAGAAAGTCCTTGGGTAGGAAGTGAAGAGTGAAATAAAATAAAAGGAAAATCAACTCGTTATTATGCAGCTGAGATCTTGCTGTTATCGTTTACACAATGCATAAAACTAAATGGGCAGCAGTGGCAGGAAAAGCCATTTAAGTATATCTGAAACTAACACTGGGTCAAAAGTTCTTCACACAACTTTTTTGTTCCAAGGTGGGACCTGAGAGAGGGTGGGGTAGGTGTTTCACAAACCACCGCACTCTCTCTTTTTTGTCCCCCTCCCCCTCTTTTTACACAGACGTCTCCAAAGCGAGGGCATGAAGCATTCTCCCTCACTCTGATCTGGCTTCAGGTAGCGCTACATAGAAGATGAAGATGAAGATGAAGAGGAGGAGGAGGAGGAGGAGTTTGGATTTGATATCCCGCTTTATCACTACCCTAAGGAGTCTCAAAGCGGCTCACAATCTCCTTTCCCTTCCTCCCCACAACAAGCACTCTGTGAGGTGGGTGGGGCTGAGAGACTTCGGAGAAGTGTGACCAGTGGCGTAGCGTGGGGGGTGCAGGGGGGGCCGGCCGCACCGGGCGCAATATCTGGGGGTTAGGGTTAGGGGGCGCAAATCCACGGGTTAGGGGGTGCAAATTACTTGCCTTGCCCCGGGTGCTGACAACCCACGCTACGCCACTGAGTGTGACTACCCCAAGGTCACCCAGCAGCTGCATGTGGAGGAGCAGAGACGCGAACTCAGTTCCCCAGATTACGAAACTACTGCTCTTAACCACTACACCCCCCTGGCTTTCACTAAAAGCTGTCTTCATCATGAAGCCAAGAGTGAGGGCAATGCTTCCAAACCTCACTCCATATCATGGGTGAAGAACCTTAGGTCTGGGGGCCAAATGTGGCCCTCTGAACTCTCCAGCCATGCTTTGAACTCTCTTAGAGTAAAACACAGGGCTATTTTTCTAGAAAAGAGGTGCCGTAACTCACCGGGAACACCTCCCTTGTTCTCTTCTAATGGCAATGGCACCCACCTGAGAGGTGCCACAACTGAGTTCCGGTGAGTTCCGGCTGAACTCATTTAAAATTGAGTACAACATGGAACTAAATAAATCAAGAGGCCACAGTTCTATCATGCAACAGGTCCTGCAGTGTAAAAAGGAATGTTAAAAATCAGAAAAGAAGGCCTGGCATAACCTGGCATATAACCAGGGAAACTAACTCAATACAGTGGTACCTCGGGTTAAGTACTTAATTCGTTCCAGAGGTCCGTACTTAACCTGAAACTGTTCGTAACCTGAAGCACCACTTTAGCTAATGGGGTCTTCTGCTGCTGCTGCACCGCCGGAGCACAATTTCTGTTCTCATCCTGAAGCAAAGTTCTTAACCTGAAGCACTATTTCTGGGTTAGCCGAGTCTGTAACCTGAAGTGTATGTAACCCGAGGTACCACTGTACTCAAAACTAACTCAAAACTAACTCATATAACTCTGGGGTCAGTGGCAGCAGTGACCCAGCCAAAAATAAGCACGACATATGAAATGTCTGGAATTATTTCACAATACATCTAATTTCTAGGAGTTAGAAAGGATGGGATTTTTAAAAAAACCACCCACATGATGCATTCATTGCTCCCACATGAGCTAATTCAGCAATTAAATGAGTGAAAGCTCAAGGGAAATGAACTGAAGCATCCAATAAAGCAAGCGAACTACAGTCCTGCATATAAGGAAAGGCTAGCCAAGGCACCCCAGAGTAGCCATAAATTCATTTTGCAAAAGGCATGTATTTATACATAAATTTATACATAAATTTCCATGTATTTAATTAACACCGTGGGCTGTTGTCATTCTCTTATGCTGCCTGTTAAAGGGCTACAGAGGATGCTTAACAGGGTCTGGGATGACCTAGCTAAGGAAAATAAAATGATAAATACTTGAGGCCTTGTAATAAGCTGGCATTTTCAATTGAGAAATAAGGGCGGGGGGGGAGGGAGGAATCAGCTGAAGTTCTTTAGGAGCGACTGCCTCTCTTGGAACTCTGTGAGTGACTTGTCAGGTAAAATCAGCAGTAATAAAAAGGCATCTACACTGGTGACCAGCTCTGCCCTCACTAAACATTTCAGAGCAGTCACTGAGTTTACTGTTGAAGGTTTCAGAGGACGAGGGCATGAAGTCAGTCAAACAGGGAAAGAAAGAAAGAAAGAAAGAAAGAAAGAAAGAAAGAAAGAAAGAAAGAAAGAAAGCTTCAGATGAAACAACAGCCAGAGAGAAAATAAAAATTCAGACTATAGACTGAATGTGAGTACTGAGGGCAGAATTCAGCTTCCTGGGAATCTCCGCTTTCATTTAAAAGGGCAAGTTTCCAGTCCTCAAGTTTTGCAGTTGGTGTAGTACGCACATCTGTAAGGGGAATGCTGCATGTGAAGCAATGAACAGTTTTGTAATTCTGAAGGTTATAGCATTGAAAGAGCCTCCTGACAAATTTATTTAATGCTCAAAGCACGTAGATGGACAAACAGTATTTGGAAGTACCATGTTCACACCATGTAAACCGAACTGGACAGGGGGGGTTGTTGTTTTGTTGTTTTAGTTTAATTATTTACTTGTGTTTTATTTTGTAATTGATGAAGAGTGGTGTGTGTATGTGTGTGTATATATATATATATATATTTGCTTTCGTAGATTTTCACGGGTACAGGAATGCAGGTTTTGGTGTCTTCGGGTGTCTTCCCGTGTAAGAGTCGGGGTGTCTGTGCGACGTTTCGACGAGGTCTCACTCGTCATCTTCAGGCTGGTGCTTTCGGCTTCTTGTTACTGGAACAGAGCAGAGTCTGGTGTTTGAGTTCCTATAAATACTGTTGAGGGGTGTGGTGTATAGCCTACAACGTTCTGGGCAGAGAGGAAGTTCCTAGATTAGTGTGCCTTTTCTTTTGTTCCTTAATTACTTGAGGGATATCTTGGGTGATTTCATGAGTGATATTCTGAATATCACTGGGTGGGTCATTAAGTGTAGATTAGTTGCTAAAGCTTTCGTGTCTTGACCTCTTGAGCTTGTGAAGAGTTTTTCTGAGTTTTCCAAAAAGAGTTTTCCAAAAAGAAACACCCCCCAAAAACCAAGACACAGAAGAAAACAATGGCATGGCCCTCCTTCCTTATATCAAGGGCACTACAGACAAAATCAGCAAAATCCTCCATAAACACAATATCAAAACAGCCTTCTGCACCAACCAAAAAATAGCCAATATCCTCAGAAACCCAAAAGACAAAATCCAGCTGGAAAACCAAGGGATCTATGAAATACCCTGCAAAGTCTGCCCAGCCACGTACATTGGACAAACAAACAGACGAATAAATGCACGTATCGCAGAACACAAGAATGCCGTCAAAAAAGAAGAAAAAACTTCCTCTCTTTTCCAACACATGAAAGAAACAGGACACGAAATTAATTTTGCAGATTCCAAATTGCTCTTTAACATGGAACATCACCACAAGAGAATAATCATGGAAGCCATCGAGATAGAGAAACACCCTCACAACATGAACAAGCGTGACGACACGTCCCGCCTGCCAGACATCTGGAAATTAGCCCTCCCCACAAAAACCGACACCAGAACCAGAGGCACACAGAACGCCGTCACCAATCAACCACACCAGACCCAAACCCAGACCCTCTCCACAGACATATTACAGACTCCATCCAGTAACCAAACTATAGTGGCACCTCCGGATGCTGCACCCCCCTGCAATCCCTACACAGATCGGGCTGGCACAAGGCACAAAACCATAGCTCGCCCCTATACACGAAGCCAAGCCAGAGCACAACTAAATGCAGCACAGCCATCTTCTCAGAAAAACTCTTCACAAGCTCAAGAGGTCAAGACACGAAAGCTTTAGCAACTAATCTACACTTAATGACCCACCCAGTGATATTCAGAATATCACTCATGAAATCACCCAAGATATCCCTCAAGTAATTAAGGAACAAAAGAAAAGGCACACTAATCTAGGAACTTCCTCTCTGCCCAGAACGTTGGAGGCTATACACCACACCCCTCAACAGTATTTATAGGAACTCAAACACCAGACTCTGCTCTGTTCCAGTAACAAGAAGCCGAAAGCACCAGCCTGAAGATGACGAGTGAGACCTCGTCGAAACGTCGCACAGACACCCCGACTCTTACACGGGAAGACACCCGAAGACACCAAAACCTGCATATATATATATATATATATATGCTTTCGTAGATTTTCACGGGTACAGGAATGCAGGTTTTGGTGTCTTCGGGTGTCTTCCCGTGTAAGAGTCGGGGTGTCTGTGCGACGTTTCGACGATATAATAACAATAACAATAATATATAGAGCTAAAGGAGTTCCTTTGTGAACCCAAGCTGTGCTGACCAAAATTAAAGCAAGGAGATATGCAGATGAGAATTTACTGGGCTAAACTGTCAAAATGTGGAGATCTAGGCTTGCTTTCTTGGGGCATCCCTCATGTCCTATTTCAGTACAAAAGACATTTCCCGCAAAGTGATGTGTGTATGGGAACAAATCATATCACAATTATGTCTTATAAAGACCCGAAAGATCACAAAATAAGAGCAATTCTCTGCCGCAGCTCTAGAATGGATTGTAGTAATGCATTAGGCTCTCTCCTCTGGAGAGATATATGGTTTAGATCAGAAGGGGGAGGGAATTCAATTTAACTGTATTCATTGTGACTGGCAACCTCTGCACACAAAGGGGGCCTATTGCAGGAGTGGCAGGCCTGGTATCAGTCAAGACAACAGAGGTTTGTTTGTAAGTTTAGGGCTATGGGGGAAGTAGCAGCCCTAACGTAAGACAGAGTGGAGAGGCATTATCAAAACCAATGACGAATCTGGATAAATGTGAATTATTTTAAACCTTGACCCTGCCAGTTCAATCCTATACAGGGCTAACACAGAAATAAGTTCCATTCTTTTCAATAAAGTTTACCCCCACGTTTTGCACTGTCAAGTTGCATTTACTGTCTTATTTGTTTGTTTTATTGTTTACAATGTGCATACCCTCCAACATTTCTCCAATGAAAATAGGGACATCCTATTCAACAACAACAACAACAACAACAACAACATTATTTATACACCACCCATTAAACATTTTTTAAAACACATCCCTATAAAGGGTTGCCTTCAGATGTTTTCTAAAGGTTGTATAGTTACTTATCTCCTTGGCTTGGGGGTCGCAGAACTCCATACCCGCCAACATTTCTCCAATGAAAATAGAGACGTTCTAAGGAAAAGCGGGACACTCTGGGATCAAATCAGAAACTGGGACAGCTTCTGTAAATTCAGGGCTGTGTCTGGAAAACAGGGACACTTGGAGGGTCTGCAATACGTTGCAGGTGCCACTCTGGGAGTACTCTAAACTCTGATAGCATGGTATCGAAATGGAATGTTAAATAATTGGCAACGTACAACTTTCTAGTTCCACCCCCAAACTGCCCCAATCCTGAATACAAGAACAACACTCAGAGCATTGGTTCCCAAACCTTCCCTCCCCCCCACCAGTCCACTTGGGGTTACACTTAATTATTTCTGTGCCTATTGTAATAATTGTAATGCACTAGTCTTCCAGTTCACTTTCCAGATGGACTGCCGGGTTCTCCAGAATGACAGAGCAGCTGCTGAGCTCACCTTTCACACCTGCTGCTCCCCCCCCATTCTTCACAGACAACCTGAAAGAAGCTTATGGGCTACTGGTGGTCTGTGGATGAGAATTTGGGAATCCTTACTTAAGAGGCTTGTAGGCCGTGATGCATGCTTGTGCCCTGTGAGTATCCTGAGAGGTTTTCGGGGTGTTGGTGTGATGACATGGATGGACCATTCTGCAAATGGAACCTCAGATACGGCCTGACATTGCTACAGAGCAAACATGATTCTGATATTTTTTCTCTCCCTACAATCTCTCTTTTTAAAACAAAAAACAAAAAAACCCGCAACATTTTAATCATACTCCACAAACAGATCTATAGCTGCTCACGAAGACTGCAAAAGTTATTAGCAATACTGTCAAATTAAATCATTAAGAAGCATTATCAGCTTCCATGCCACCAAATATTTTGACTTTTAGAATCCGAGCTTTAATGACACATTCTGTGGTGATAGGATATATTTTCCATGTTGCTACAAGAAGCAGGAACCAAGTAAAAAGAAGTGCATTATGGTGACTTTGATGCTGATATAGCCACTAGAGTTCAGTTGAGGCAGAACTTCGCAAGCTGTGGCTTTACAGCACAATCCGATGAATGTTTAGAAAGATGAAACCCCCAGTGGTTTGGTTCACACATAATGTCAAGCCAAACCATGACTGAGTGTGAATGAGCAAGCATGCAGACAGGGCAGGGCCACCCATGTGGCGAGGTGAGGCGATGGCCTCAGGCAGCAAGGCCCACCAAAGGCAGCAGATCCATCTCCCTTCTTCCCCAACGCCACCCTTGTTCCTGATCTACATCTTCCCTGATCCTCTTATTTCCAGGCTGGAAGGGAGGGGAGGCGCCATTTTAGGCTCTGCCTCAGGTGCCAACATGTCTTGTGCCGGCCCTGCATATAGGTACTTACAGCAAAAACAGCAGCTTCACCGGCAGTTTTGTGGCCACACTTACCTGAAACTTAAGCCCTGGTTTGGTTTGGCTTAGCATCACATCCCTCACAGAGTGTTTGTTGTGGGGGAGGAAGGGAAAGGAGATTGTTAGCCGCTTTGAGACTCCTGAAGGGGAGTGAAAGGCGGGATATCAAATCCAAACTCTTCTTCTTCTTCTTCTTCTTCTTCCAAACCACTTTTGTTTTGTTTGAGGGAGGCAAACCACAAGCCCAGGTTCGGATATAGCAGCTAGACCATGGCTTAGCTTGATGGTTTCTGTACATTCCCTCATTCAGGCTTAAACCATAACTTTGCTGGGTGTTGTGTATAAACTGGGCCACTGCATTCACTGCGACTTACTCCCAGATACGTATGGAAAGGATTGCAGCTTTATTCATTGTGGAACAAATCATGATATGGCAGAAGCTGTAGTAATTCTCTTTAGAGTGCTTTCTTATACAAAATTGATGTAACCTCCTTACACAGTGTGAGAAATAGTTTGAGATCTACCCAAAATAGGCTGTTTTCAGAAATAAAAGTTTTTGTTAGCTTCGCTATAGCCTAAGGCAGCTATCATTTTTACTGAATGGCATTTTTTTTATTTAAAAAAATTACCTTTTTAAAACTCTTAAGCATGACTCCTTCTGTATTACTTTTCCTTGAAATATGTTCTCCATTTGGTAAATAGGTCCTGGGTAAATAACTGACCTTTCAAAACAATATTTACAATTTTAGAACTGTTTTTTTAATAGGAAAAAAACCCTTAGCATTCTTTAAGAATCCAATATTAATACACATTTAGGCTCTTCTATTAAATTCTGCAGCTCAAACTTTTTTTTCGTGGGGAGGGAATGCATGCCATATGAAAACATTAGCAACGTGTGTGGTTTAGATACATTCGTTTATACAGCAGTTTGCCATGTCATGATATATTTTAAATAAAAGAGCTACAGACAAAGGTATTGATTTTGGGGGCTTAACTAAATAAACTGTATGTAAATTGTGTCTCTCTTCTGCAAAATTAGATCAGAACACACATATTACACTGTCTTTTTTCTAAAGGAATGACAGCTATTGAATTTGGCAGACATTGGGATTCAGTTAAAGAGTTAAAGACCTCTGATCTTTGGCTCACAATTAAATAATAGTGCTGTAGGAAAGATGGTGCTGCAGAGAGCTAGACAGTGTTTGACACACAGAGAAACAACCAGGAGGCGTTATGGCCAAGTGCTTGGCTAGCTTCATGCATTTCCTACGTCTCTCTTAAATTCAATTTTGGGTGCCAGATTTCGAAACAGGGCCATAGTTGTTGTTTTTTTTATCCTCCTCTGTGGGACAGGGTTTGTCAACCTTTTTGGCCACTGGGCTTATTTGGGCTTTGAGTCTTGAGTGCCAGCCCCTCTTGCCACTTCTCTCCCCCCCCCAAAGTGGAAGAGAGACATTTTATATGGGACACGGTCAACTAATGAATCCTGCCAGCAAAAGTCCTTGCATGGGCTTTCACTGATGCAATCGTGCATGCACACACACATACCAAAATTGGCTCTGGTGGGTTGGAAGAACCATCAGTTCTGGGCACAGAGGGAGCAAATAGGGTATCATTCCATCTGGCAAGCTGAAATCATTGTGGTGACGGCAGTGCTATTTTTTTAGAAAAAGAGGTGCTGGAACTCACCATGAACGCCTCCCTAGTTCTCTTATAATGGCAATGGCGCCTACCTGAGAGGTGCTGCAACTGAGTTCCAGTGAGTTCCAGCTCAAAAAAAAAAGCCCTGGCTGATGGCATGATTGCCATAGCGCTACGTTGAATTCCTCCCAATGTGTTTATAGATATTGATCTACCTGAACCTCTCAAGACTGAGCAGGGTAAAAAATAAAAATACTGCCTTCTAGCAGGTGTACTCAGAGTGGTAGTGGCTCCCAAGATTTCAGGCAGGGGTCTTTCATATCACCTGCCCCTGATCATAACTACAGGGGCCAGAGATGACCCAGGATGAAGATGGGTGCACGGGGACAGGATTATATGACGTCTGTCATGAAAGTACTGAACTAGGTACCAATTTATTTCTGAACACCACTCAAAACGTTGGTGATGACATTTTACACACACACACACACACCCTCCCACAGATGGTTTAGGGCCAGGAAAACATAGGGACCCATCTCCCCGCAACCAGGCTGCATGCATCCAGATGGAGATACCTTTTTCTATAACCTAATAATGGTGGAGCCTTGGTTCATGGGACTAGAGAAGGGCCTCCCCTGTGGCCACACCTGAATTGAACTCCTTGCCTCAGAAAGGCTCAGTTGGCCCTCTGCCACACAATGAAAGACCATAAGGGAAACCCTTCCTGCTTTGGGCAGTCATTTGCTTTATCCAATCCCTGTTTCAGCTGCTGCCGTTTGTCTCTTTCTATTATGTTGCATTTTAATGGGGGAAATGTTTCACTGTTGGTTTTAATTGTTGTTAGAGGTTCTGAATGGTGCATAGGCAACAGAAGAGAATTTAAAATTTCTGAATGGTGCATAGGCAACAGAAGAGAATTTAAAATTTCTGAATGGTGCATAGGCAACAGAAGAGAATTTAAAATTTTGTATCGATAAAGAATCTCTGATCTTTTGCATTGAAAGCATGTGCTCTGACACTCAGTCATAGTCTCTCCCCAAATATTACCATACAAAATGTGTTATTTATATATATTATATATATATATATATATATATATATATATATATATATATATATATATATATATATATATATATATATATATATATATATGCTTTCGTAGATTTTCACGGGTACAGGAATGCAGGTTTTGGTGTCTTCGGGTGTCTTCCCGTGTAAGAGTCGGGGTGTCTGTGCGACGTTTCGACGAGGTCTCACTCGTCATCTTCAGGCTGGTGCTTTCGGCTTCTTGTTACTGGAACAGAGCAGAATCTGGTGTTTGAGTTCCTATAAATACTGTTGAGGGGTGTGGTGTATAGCCTCCAACGTTCTGGGCAGAGAGGAAGTTCCTAGATTAGTGTGCCTTTTCTTCTTTTGTTCCTTAATTACTTGAGGGATATCTTGGGTGATTTCATGAGTGATATTCTGAATACCACTGGGTGGGTCATTAAGTGTAGATTAGTTGCTAAAGCTTTCGTGTCTTGACCTCTTGAGCTTGTGAAGAGTTTTTCTGAGAAGATGGCTGTGCTGCATTTAGTTGTGCTCTGGCTTGGCTTCGTGTATAGGGGCGAGCTGTGGTTTTGTGCCTTGTGCCAGCCAGATCTGTGTAGGGATTGCAGGGGGGTGCAGCATCCGGAGGTGCCACTATAGTTTGGCTACTGGATGGAGTCTGTAATATGTCTGTGGAGAGGGTCTGGGTTTGGGTCTGGTGTGGTTGATTGGTGACGGCGTTCTGTGTGCCTCTGGTTCTGGTGTCGGTTTTTGTGGGGAGGGCTAATTTCCAGATGTCTGGCAGGCGGGACGTGTCGTCACGCTTGTTCATGTTGTGAGGGTGTTTCTCTATCTCGATGGCTTCCATGATTATTCTCTTGTGGTGATGTTCCATGTTAAAGAGCAATTTGGAATCTGCAAAATTAATTTCGTGTCCTGTTTCTTTCATGTGTTGGAAAAGAGAGGAAGTTTTTTCTTCTTTTTTGACGGCATTCTTGTGTTCTGCGATACGTGCATTTATTCGTCTGTTTGTTTGTCCAATGTACGTGGCTGGGCAGACTTTGCAGGGTATTTCATAGACCCCTTGGTTTTCCAGCTGGATTTTGTCTTTTGGGTTTCTGAGGATATTGGCTATTTTTTGGTTGGTGCAGAAGGCTGTTTTGATATTGTGTTTATGGAGGATTTTGCTGATTTTGTCTGTAGTGCCCTTGATATAAGGAAGGAGGGCCATGCCATTGTTTTCTTCTGTGTCTTGGTTTTTGGGGGGTGTTTCTTTTTGGATTAGCTTCGTAACCCTGTTTTTCTGGTATCCATTGGCGATTAACACATTTGAGAGATTCTGTAACTCAGTTGTCAAGTGGTCTTTGTCAGCCAGGCGTTTGGTTCTGGAGATGAGAGTCTTGGCTACGGAGTTTATTTGTGCAGGGTGGTGGTGTGATTGTGCATGTAAGTAGCGGTTGGTGTGTGTTTTTTTCCGGTAGATAGTGTGTCCTAGGGAGCCATCAGGTTTTTTGTAGATTAGGACGTCAAGAAAGGGGAGTTGGTTGTTGTCTTCTATTTCCATAGTGAATTGTATTTTGGGGTGTAGGCTGTTGAGATGTGTGAGGAAGCTATCTAGTTTTTCTTTCCCGTGTGGCCAAATTACAAAGGTGTCGTCAACATATCTGAGCCAAAGTTTGGGTTTGTGTTCTGACTTGTCTAAAGCATTGGTTTCAAAGTGTTCCATGTACAAATTTGCGATGACCGGTGAGAGGGGTGATCCCATAGGTGCTCCTTCTATCTGTTTGTATCTTTGTCCATTGTGGATGAAGTACGTGTTGGTTAGGCAGTGGTTGGTCAGGTCCAGGATGTATTTGGGGGGGTTGTATTTGTTTTGAATGGCTGTCAAGGCTTCATTAATGGGCACTTGAGTGAAGAGAGATACAACATCGAAGCTCACAAGTAGGTCATCGGGATGTAGGTATTGCTTCTTTATTGTTTCTATGAACTGGAAGGAGTTAGTAACGTGTGAAGCGATGGATTCTGCATAGGGCTGAAGTTGCTTAGCGAGAAATTTAGCGAGATTTTGTAGAGGTGAGCCTATGGAGCTGACTATTGGTCTGAGTGGTGTTCCTTCTTTGTGTATCTTGGGGAGACCGTAGAGTTTGGGGCATCTGGATGATTTTTCTCTGGGGATGATTCTTAGCTGGATTTCTTCACTGATAGGAGAGGCTTTTATTTTGGATTTGGTGGTTTTTTCCAGATAGGTGGTGGGATCTGTTTTTATAGGTTGGTAGGTAGGGTCTTGGAGTAGATTTGATAGTTTTGCTTGGTAGTCCGATGTGTTCATCACAACAGTGGCGTTGCCTTTGTCTGCTGGGAGAATGATTATGTTGTTGTCTTTCCTCAGGTTGGTGAGTGCTTTCTGTTCTTCTTTGTGTAAATTGCTTCTGGGTGGTTTGCTGGAGCAGAGGATGTTGGTGACTTCAAGTCTGATTTTATTGGCTTCATCTGGGTCGATTTTGGTCAGGCTAGCTTCGACTCCGCATATGATGTTTTCCGTGGGGATGCGTCTCGGGGCGACTGCAAAGTTGAAACCTTTGGAGAGTACTTTGGTTTCAGTTGGGGTGAGGATCCTGTCTGATATGTTATGTACTGTTTGTTTCATGGGTTGTTGTGGAGGGTGGCTGGGCTTCTGGCGTTTCTCTAGTTTGTAGAGTTTGTTGGTGTGTCTGTCTGTCTTATGTGAGGTCTCAGTTTCAGCTCTCCAGACGGCTAGTTGTTTGCATTTGTCCCAGAGTGCAGGGTGGATTTTGTTACATAGTTTGAGGTGAAGAGTGAGCAGATCTTTGTTGGTTTGGTTTAGTAGGTATCTTTTCTTATGTATTTCGTTTCTGATTAGGGATAGTTCAGTTCGTTTCAGGATCCTTTCGGTAGCTGGGGTTTTAGAGTGGAATTTAAGTTGGAAGCATGTGGGAGTTAAGTTGTTGTCTCGGCAGTTGCGTAGGAACAGGAGATCACATAAGATGGTGGCTCTTCGGATTTCTAGTTTCTCGTAGGTTCTTGTCAGCTGGAAGGTTTCCTCCCCGTAGAGGTGAGATATTTGCTTTCGTAGATTTTCACGGGTACAGGAATGCAGGTTTTGGTGTCTTCGGGTGTCTTCCCGTGTAAGAGTCGGGGTGTCTGTGCGACGTTTCGACGAGGTCTCACTCGTCATCTTCAGGCTGGTGCTTTCAGCTTCTTGTTACTGGAACAGAGCAGAATCTGGTGTTTGAGTTCCTATAAATACTGTTGAGGGGTGTGGTGTATAGCCTCCAACGTTCTGGGCAGAGAGGAAGTTCCTAGATTAGTGTGCCTTTTCTTCTTTTGTTCCTTAATTACTTGAGGGATATCTTGGGTGATTTCATGAGTGATATTCTGAATACCACTGGGTGGGTCATTAAGTGTAGATTAGTTGCTAAAGCTTTCGTGTCTTGACCTCTTGAGCTTGTGAAGAGTTTTTCTGAGAAGATGGCTGTGCTGCATTTAGTTGTGCTCTGGCTTGGCTTCGTGTATAGGGGCGAGCTGTGGTTTTGTGCCTTGTGCCAGCCAGATCTGTGTAGGGATTGCAGGGGGGTGCAGCATCCGGAGGTGCCACTATAGTTTGGCTACTGGATGGAGTCTGTAATATGTCTGTGGAGAGGGTCTGGGTTTGGGTCTGGTGTGGTTGATTGGTGACGGCGTTCTGTGTGCCTCTGGTTCTGGTGTCGGTTTTTGTGGGGAGGGCTAATTTCCAGATGTCTGGCAGGCGGGACGTGTCGTCACGCTTGTTCATGTTGTGAGGGTGTTTCTCTATCTCGATGGCTTCCATGATTATTCTCTTGTGGTGATGTTCCATGTTAAAGAGCAATTTGGAATCTGCAAAATTAATTTCGTGTCCTGTTTCTTTCATGTGTTGGAAAAGAGAGGAAGTTTTTTCTTCTTTTTTGACGGCATTCTTGTGTTCTGCGATACGTGCATTTATTCGTCTGTTTGTTTGTCCAATGTACGTGGCTGGGCAGACTTTGCAGGGTATTTCATAGACCCCTTGGTTTTCCAGCTGGATTTTGTCTTTTGGGTTTCTGAGGATATTGGCTATTTTTTGGTTGGTGCAGAAGGCTGTTTTGATATTGTGTTTATGGAGGATTTTGCTGATTTTGTCTGTAGTGCCCTTGATATAAGGAAGGAGGGCCATGCCATTGTTTTCTTCTGTGTCTTGGTTTTTGGGGGGTGTTTCTTTTTGGATTAGCTTCGTAACCCTGTTTTTCTGGTATCCATTGGCGATTAACACATTTGAGAGATTCTGTAACTCAGTTGTCAAGTGGTCTTTGTCAGCCAGGCGTTTGGTTCTGGAGATGAGAGTCTTGGCTACGGAGTTTATTTGTGCAGGGTGGTGGTGTGATTGTGCATGTAAGTAGCGGTTGGTGTGTGTTTTTTTCCGGTAGATAGTGTGTCCTAGGGAGCCATCAGGTTTTTTGTAGATTAGGACGTCAAGAAAGGGGAGTTGGTTGTTGTCTTCTATTTCCATAGTGAATTGTATTTTGGGGTGTAGGCTGTTGAGATGTGTGAGGAAGCTATCTAGTTTTTCTTTCCCGTGTGGCCAAATTACAAAGGTGTCGTCAACATATCTGAGCCAAAGTTTGGGTTTGTGTTCTGACTTGTCTAAAGCATTGGTTTCAAAGTGTTCCATGTACAAATTTGCGATGACCGGTGAGAGGGGTGATCCCATAGGTGCTCCTTCTATCTGTTTGTATCTTTGTCCATTGTGGATGAAGTACGTGTTGGTTAGGCAGTGGTTGGTCAGGTCCAGGATGTATTTGGGGGGGTTGTATTTGTTTTGAATGGCTGTCAAGGCTTCATTAATGGGCACTTGAGTGAAGAGAGATACAACATCGAAGCTCACAAGTAGGTCATCGGGATGTAGGTATTGCTTCTTTATTGTTTCTATGAACTGGAAGGAGTTAGTAACGTGTGAAGCGATGGATTCTGCATAGGGCTGAAGTTGCTTAGCGAGAAATTTAGCGAGATTTTGTAGAGGTGAGCCTATGGAGCTGACTATTGGTCTGAGTGGTGTTCCTTCTTTGTGTATCTTGGGGAGACCGTAGAGTTTGGGGCATCTGGATGATTTTTCTCTGGGGATGATTCTTAGCTGGATTTCTTCACTGATAGGAGAGGCTTTTATTTTGGATTTGGTGGTTTTTTCCAGATAGGTGGTGGGATCTGTTTTTATAGGTTGGTAGGTAGGGTCTTGGAGTAGATTTGATAGTTTTGCTTGGTAGTCCGATGTGTTCATCACAACTGTGGCGTTGCCTTTGTCTGCTGGGAGAATGATTATGTTGTTGTCTTTCCTCAGGTTGGTGAGTGCTTTCTGTTCTTCTTTGTGTAAATTGCTTCTGGGTGGTTTGCTGGAGCAGAGGATGTTGGTGACTTCAAGTCTGATTTTATTGGCTTCATCTGGGTCGATTTTGGTCAGGCTAGCTTCGACTCCGCATATGATGTTTTCCGTGGGGATGCGTCTCGGGGCGACTGCAAAGTTGAAACCTTTGGAGAGTACTTTGGTTTCAGTTGGGGTGAGGATCCTGTCTGATATGTTATGTACTGTTTGTTTCATGGGTTGTTGTGGAGGGTGGCTGGGCTTCTGGCGTTTCTCTAGTTTGTAGAGTTTGTTGGTGTGTCTGTCTGTCTTATGTGAGGTCTCAGTTTCAGCTCTCCAGACGGCTAGTTGTTTGCATTTGTCCCAGAGTGCAGGGTGGATTTTGTTACATAGTTTGAGGTGAAGAGTGAGCAGATCTTTGTTGGTTTGGTTTAGTAGGTATCTTTTCTTATGTATTTCGTTTCTGATTAGGGATAGTTCAGTTCGTTTCAGGATCCTTTCGGTAGCTGGGGTTTTAGAGTGGAATTTAAGTTGGAAGCATGTGGGAGTTAAGTTGTTGTCTCGGCAGTTGCGTAGGAACAGGAGATCACATAAGATGGTGGCTCTTCGGATTTCTAGTTTCTCGTAGGTTCTTGTCAGCTGGAAGGTTTCCTCCCCGTAGAGGTGAGATATTTGCTTTCGTAGATTTTCACGGGTACAGGAATGCAGGTTTTGGTGTCTTCGGGTGTCTTCCCGTGTAAGAGTCGGGGTGTCTGTGCGACGTTTCGACGAGGTCTCACTCGTCATCTTCAGGCTGGTGCTTTCAGCTTCTTGTTACTGGAACAGAGCAGAATCTGGTGTTTGAGTTCCTATAAATACTGTTGAGGGGTGTGGTGTATAGCCTCCAACGTTCTGGGCAGAGAGGAAGTTCCTAGATTAGTGTGCCTTTTCTTCTTTTGTTCCTTAATTACTTGAGGGATATCTTGGGTGATTTCATGAGTGATATTCTGAATACCACTGGGTGGGTCATTAAGTGTAGATTAGTTGCTAAAGCTTTCGTGTCTTGACCTCTTGAGCTTGTGAAGAGTTTTTCTGAGAAGATGGCTGTGCTGCATTTAGTTGTGCTCTGGCTTGGCTTCGTGTATAGGGGCGAGCTGTGGTTTTGTGCCTTGTGCCAGCCAGATCTGTGTAGGGATTGCAGGGGGGTGCAGCATCCGGAGGTGCCACTATAGTTTGGCTACTGGATGGAGTCTGTAATATGTCTGTGGAGAGGGTCTGGGTTTGGGTCTGGTGTGGTTGATTGGTGACGGCGTTCTGTGTGCCTCTGGTTCTGGTGTCGGTTTTTGTGGGGAGGGCTAATTTCCAGATGTCTGGCAGGCGGGACGTGTCGTCACGCTTGTTCATGTTGTGAGGGTGTTTCTCTATCTCGATGGCTTCCATGATTATTCTCTTGTGGTGATGTTCCATGTTAAAGAGCAATTTGGAATCTGCAAAATTAATTTCGTGTCCTGTTTCTTTCATGTGTTGGAAAAGAGAGGAAGTTTTTTCTTCTTTTTTGACGGCATTCTTGTGTTCTGCGATACGTGCATTTATTCGTCTGTTTGTTTGTCCAATGTACGTGGCTGGGCAGACTTTGCAGGGTATTTCATAGACCCCTTGGTTTTCCAGCTGGATTTTGTCTTTTGGGTTTCTGAGGATATTGGCTATTTTTTGGTTGGTGCAGAAGGCTGTTTTGATATTGTGTTTATGGAGGATTTTGCTGATTTTGTCTGTAGTGCCCTTGATATAAGGAAGGAGGGCCATGCCATTGTTTTCTTCTGTGTCTTGGTTTTTGGGGGGTGTTTCTTTTTGGATTAGCTTCGTAACCCTGTTTTTCTGGTATCCATTGGCGATTAACACATTTGAGAGATTCTGTAACTCAGTTGTCAAGTGGTCTTTGTCAGCCAGGCGTTTGGTTCTGGAGATGAGAGTCTTGGCTACGGAGTTTATTTGTGCAGGGTGGTGGTGTGATTGTGCATGTAAGTAGCGGTTGGTGTGTGTTTTTTTCCGGTAGATAGTGTGTCCTAGGGAGCCATCAGGTTTTTTGTAGATTAGGACGTCAAGAAAGGGGAGTTGGTTGTTGTCTTCTATTTCCATAGTGAATTGTATTTTGGGGTGTAGGCTGTTGAGATGTGTGAGGAAGCTATCTAGTTTTTCTTTCCCGTGTGGCCAAATTACAAAGGTGTCGTCAACATATCTGAGCCAAAGTTTGGGTTTGTGTTCTGACTTGTCTAAAGCATTGGTTTCAAAGTGTTCCATGTACAAATTTGCGATGACCGGTGAGAGGGGTGATCCCATAGGTGCTCCTTCTATCTGTTTGTATCTTTGTCCATTGTGGATGAAGTACGTGTTGGTTAGGCAGTGGTTGGTCAGGTCCAGGATGTATTTGGGGGGGTTGTATTTGTTTTGAATGGCTGTCAAGGCTTCATTAATGGGCACTTGAGTGAAGAGAGATACAACATCGAAGCTCACAAGTAGGTCATCGGGATGTAGGTATTGCTTCTTTATTGTTTCTATGAACTGGAAGGAGTTAGTAACGTGTGAAGCGATGGATTCTGCATAGGGCTGAAGTTGCTTAGCGAGAAATTTAGCGAGATTTTGTAGAGGTGAGCCTATGGAGCTGACTATTGGTCTGAGTGGTGTTCCTTCTTTGTGTATCTTGGGGAGACCGTAGAGTTTGGGGCATCTGGATGATTTTTCTCTGGGGATGATTCTTAGCTGGATTTCTTCACTGATAGGAGAGGCTTTTATTTTGGATTTGGTGGTTAGGGACACACTATCTACCGGAAAAAAACACACACCAACCGCTACTTACATGCACAATCACACCACCACCCTGCACAAATAAACTCCGTAGCCAAGACTCTCATCTCCAGAACCAAACGCCTGGCTGACAAAGACCACTTGACAACTGAGTTACAGAATCTCTCAAATGTGTTAATCGCCAATGGATACCAGAAAAACAGGGTTACGAAGCTAATCCAAAAAGAAACACCCCCAAAAACCAAGACACAGAAGAAAACAATGGCATGGCCCTCCTTCCTTATATCAAGGGCACTACAGACAAAATCAGCAAAATCCTCCATAAACACAATATCAAAACAGCCTTCTGCACCAACCAAAAAATAGCCAATATCCTCAGAAACCCAAAAGACAAAATCCAGCTGGAAAACCAAAGGGTCTATGAAATACCCTGCAAAGTCTGCCCAGCCACGTACATTGGACAAACAAACAGACGAATAAATGCACGTATCGCAGAACACAAGAATGCCGTCAAAAAAGAAGAAAAAACTTCCTCTCTTTTCCAACACATGAAAGAAACAGGACACGAAATTAATTTTGCAGATTCCAAATTGCTCTTTAACATGGAACATCACCACAAGAGAATAATCATGGAAGCCATCGAGATAGAGAAACACCCTCACAACATGAACAAGCGTGACGACACGTCCCGCCTGCCAGACATCTGGAAATTAGCCCTCCCCACAAAAACCGACACCAGAACCAGAGGCACACAGAACGCCGTCACCAATCAACCACACCAGACCCAAACCCAGACCCTCTCCACAGACATATTACAGACTCCATCCAGTAGCCAAACTATAGTGGCACCTCCGGATGCTGCACCCCCCTGCAATCCCTACACAGATCTGGCTGGCACAAGGCACAAAACCACAGCTCGCCCCTATACACGAAGCCAAGCCAGAGCACAACTAAATGCAGCACAGCCATCTTCTCAGAAAAACTCTTCACAAGCTCAAGAGGTCAAGACACGAAAGCTTTAGCAACTAATCTACACTTAATGACCCACCCAGTGGTATTCAGAATATCACTCATGAAATCACCCAAGATATCCCTCAAGTAATTAAGGAACAAAAGAAGAAAAGGCACACTAATCTAGGAACTTCCTCTCTGCCCAGAACGTTGGAGGCTATACACCACACCCCTCAACAGTATTTATAGGAACTCAAACACCAGATTCTGCTCTGTTCCAGTAACAAGAAGCCGAAAGCACCAGCCTGAAGATGACGAGTGAGACCTCGTCGAAACGTCGCACAGACACCCCGACTCTTACACGGGAAGACACCCGAAGACACCAAAACCTGCATATATATATATATATATATATATATATATATATATATATATATCCCCTACCCCTGCACATCCCAAAATCTAATCTGGAGGATCCCCAAATCACACAGGAAGCTTTATTTTTTTTTTACTTATCTTTGCTTAGAGACTCGGGCTCTGTTCCCTGTCCTGTCAAAACACAAGAAGAGCCTTGCTGGATCAGACCAAAGGTCCTTCTGCTCCAGCACCTTGTTCTCATAGCAGCCAAGAAAAGGCCTCTGGGAAGCACTTTCCCAACTTGTGATCTCCAGCAACTGGTAGTCAGATGCCTATTGCCTCTGATATTGTAGGTAGTGCACAACATAATGGCTAGTAACCATTGATAAACATATCTTTCATGAATTTGTCTAAACTCCTTTCAAAGCTATCCAGGTGAATGTCCATACTACACCTTGTAGCAGCAAATGCCAGAGTTA
The DNA here is from genome assembly GCF_965113315.1 of Podarcis vaucheri. Lineage (NCBI taxonomy): Eukaryota > Metazoa > Chordata > Lepidosauria > Squamata > Lacertidae > Podarcis > Podarcis vaucheri. The sequence goes on from NC_138759.1 coordinate 108,002,612, forward strand.
CTGTGTGTAAAAACCCTGGCTATACCACTGGTCCTACACAGATACAAGAACTTCTGAAACCAAAAGTCGGCAACTCAACATAATGAAAAACTCTGAGCCAATATAACACACTTCCAGAGGCTTTCCATTCCCATGAGCAATATAACACAGCCACCAGCAGTTCACAGACATCAGTTGCAGCAATTTCCACAACAGCTAAGATTCCAGAATATATCTATGGTGCATGCTAAGAAGACAGCTTCAGTCGGTTCCAACTTAAATGTGTGAACCTGCTCCAAGTTCGGTTTGAGTTCAGGAAGTTGAAAAGTGAGTGAACCATTCATGTTTCAGCACCCCTCAACAACTTAACACAAATGGTAACACCCCCACTCTAAAAATAAGGGTCCTACTCTTAAAAACAAGGCTACACACTCTCTCTCACACACACACATTTTGACTATCTGCCTTTCCACATTTCTCAGGAATTTACATACTTCCTCCCCATACTTCACAGATCAAAATAGAGACACTCCTGTTCCACTTGTATTTCCCATATTCTCATACCAAGCACCACCTACTGAGTCTCATTCTCTACCTTTACACATGGCTGAAAGCTGTTGTCCACATGCTGTGTGTTGTGTTAATTTACTCTACAATAGTCTGTCCCAAATTGATTGAAAAACAAAGAGGGTGTTTGTTCTTTGGGATAAAGATAAGCATTAAAAAAAAGCAACACTACCATAATTGTCCTGTAACATGTTCACAGTGAAGCTCACCAGCTGTACCTTCTGGAATGAAAGGCAGTACACTACAAGCATGCACAAATAGACAGGTATTAACCACCCCCATAAAGGTTTTAACTTCTAGGCAAATGGGGAGGAGGAGGAGGACTGCAGGCTGAAAATATTGCAGCTTAAACAACTCTGGATGAAACCTCCCCCAAAGGTTAAAAAAAAAGGTATAAGTGTTAGAAAACAGAAAATAAGGACTATCCCTAATAAATAGGGATGGTTGGAGCATAGGATTTGATAGTGTGATGATTATTGCACAACCGGATTATTGATGCAACCAGAAGAGCCAAAACTCGACACATTACAACGAAAACGGCAGAAAAATAAAGTCACGCTTTTAAATCTCAAGCTACATATTCACGAGATCGAGCAAGCTTAATCTAGTTTAGATCTCTTTATACCAGCCCGTTCTCTCTGACTCTTCCCCTCCCCCTCCTTTGTTATGTCATCCTGCAGACAGATCCCAGGCTGTTTCCTGTCACCCACCAGAGCAAACGGCTCAACAGAAAGCACAGTTGGACAGCCCTTAATTAGTGGTACTTGGGATAGTCAGTATCTGAGTCTGTGTCAGCATCTCGGTTACAGCTCAATCCTTCAAGGTGCTGAGCGATCTCAATTCCTGGCTTAAATCAAAAGGCAGAGAGGGTGCTCCAGCAAGCTCAGCACCCCGCAGGACAGGGACCTTCACGGTAGCAACAGAGCCGCGCTGCAGGACGCCAGATCTTTTTCACATCCACCTCCAGCTCCACAGTGCAGCCGGCAAAATGTGAGACTGTAGGGAAGAAAATGTCTGAGATGTGGTTCTTCTATACTAAAACTGAGTCAGATTATATCGTTACCCTTTTCCAACCGTTCTGATTTCTCTATGTTAATACAAGGCACATTATTTACCTTAATAGGAGCGTGGGGATGATGCCCTACCACAAATGACGTCAACAATTAAGTGGAAGGCACATTTTGCCCATCCCAAAAAAAGAGGACCAAAACATCCTATGTAAGACAAAATCTAGATAAAATAACAGGTTAGGTTTTTTTTTTATAACCAGGTAGGCAAAGGAGGAATTTCATCTTGACTAGAAATTGCTGGCAATCTGCTAGCGGGTATTCTGTAGCGTAAAATGGCAACAACATAATGCCATGTTTGAGATTAGGCGATCAGAAAGGCAACCTTCTTCAGAGACCCTGCTTTTTATCCCATCACTTAAATAGGTTTGTTTGGTGGGAACCTTCAATGTGGCCGTATCCTGGATGCAGAATTCCCTTCTGGAAAAAGTCGGACTAGCTCTGCCCCAGATGGTTTTTAAGTAGGCAGTTTTTAAAAAAAGTTTCTGTTTTGTCTGGCTTTCAATGGTATTTAATTACGACAATGACATTTTAATTTTTCTGCTCTTTGGTTCTCCATCTATGTTTTAGCCCTGTTTGTAATGTTTTAACTTGCCTTAATTGATTGACTAAGCATTATAAACCACTTAAAGGGTCTTGTTAGGGTTTAAAATCAGTCCAAGGAGGAAAAAATCAGTCCAGAAATACTCTGGTAAACAAACTTCTCTCAGGTGCTTTATGTATTTTACCTCAGTGGTTCTCACACAAAAAGGCCAATATTATTATCCCCATATTGGTGTTTTAAAAGACTTTAGTTGCATCCAGCATAGTGCTTAGTAAGCCTTCTGGTAGTGCAAGGATTTCCACTTGTAGAACAGGAACTGCCCCACGGGACACATTGGTTTGATGCTGCCCTTTATTTTTCATTTTTACAATAAGAACTTGCAAGCAAAATCAAAAGCAACAGATGCAACCTTGCCAGAGAGCTGTTTGTCACAAATGCCCCACTAATGTAGTACAGTGGTACCTCAGGTTAAGTACTTAATTCGTTCCAGAGGTCCATTCTTAACCTGAAACTGTTCTTAACCTGAAGCACCACTTTAGCTAATGGGGCCTCCTGCTGCTGCTACGCCGCCAGAGCACAATTTCTGTTCTCATCCTGAAGCAAAGTTCTTAACCTGAAGCACTATTTCTGGGTTAGCGGAGTCTGTAACCTGAAGCATATGTAACCTGAAATGTATGTAACCCGAGGTACCACTGCAACTGCTTTTCCTCCCATATTGCTGGGAGGAGATGGCTAGCTTGAGACCAGTGTTTCCCAAACTCGGGTCTCCAGCTGTTTTTGGACTACAATTCCCATCATCCTGAGGTAGCAGGACCAGTGGTCAGGGATGATGAGAATTGTAGTCCAAAAACAGCTGGAGACTAAATTTTGGGAAACACTGCTTTAGACAAAAGCCAAGAGCTTACTCAAGGCCATCGCGTGGCTTCATAGCCAAATGCAGATTTAAGCTAAGGGCTTCCAGCTCAGTGAAAATGCTAGTTTATGAGTATGTAGTGGCAGGACATATGTAAAGGACAGGCCTGGTTGCGCATCTGTCAGAGGACACACACCTCAGCAAAACACCCTTGGACAAGAGCTCCCTGGACATGCCGCAGTGAGGTGCTAGGCCAGGCATCCCCAGACTCGGCCCTCCAGCTGTTTTGGGACTACAACTCCCATCATCCCTAGCTAACAGGACCAGTGGTCAGGGATGATGGGAATTGTAGTCCCAAAACAACTGGAGGGCCGAGTTTGGGGATGCCTGAGGTAGACTAAGGGAGGAGGTCCCTACAGAACCTGGAGCTATCACTGAGGATTGCCATGTTTATTATGGACCTGATTACTTTGCTATCAGAGTACCATGATTAAGGAGTTAGCCAACGGTTAGCCAACGCTAGAAGAGAAACCTGGCTTTGCATGCAGCAGAGGTGCATCTCTCAGCTCTTCATTACTGCCATCTGCCATTGTTTTTCTTTCCAGAACCGTCAAGAACAATGCTACGACAGCAGCCCCTTTCATGGGTGACCTCTGCCCCACCCCAAGGTCACATGGCCTCCCCAGTCTCAGCTCTGGCATATATATATATATATATATATATATATATATATATATATATATAATGTGGGTGGCTGCAATCAGGGCTGATACTGCAAAAATCTGCACGCAAAGGCCTCTCCCTCTGCAGACGTTTTCATCAGCGATAGAAGCCACCTGCTGGGTGTGAGCAACAGCACAGCCCTGCTGCAGCATAGTTGTGTACAAGGGCTATGAAGTACCACAATTCTGTGTCAATCCTGGAAGGAAAAAGTAGTGGCCGGCATCAGTGAGCAAGAGCAAGGAACTCACAAGCAAGAAGTTCAGTGTCAGGCAGGGGGGAGAAGGTTTACACCAGGCATCCCCAACCTTCAGCCTGCCAGATTTTTTGGACTACAATTCCCATCATCCCTGACCACTAGTCCTGTTACCTAGGGATCATGAGAGTTGTAGGCCAAAACATCTGCGCAGGTTGGGGATGCCTGGTTTACACCAACGGCTTGTATTCATGATGGGACATCTAAGAAGCTCTTGCATCTCAGTGACAGCAGTTTTGGAGATAAAGTTCTTGCTAGTAAGCTGAATCTGCTAAATAGAATCATAAAGTTGAAAGGGACCACAAGGGCTGTCTGGTCCAGCCCCCTGCAATCTTTTGCCCAACATGGGGCTCAAACCTATGACCCTAAGATTATGAGTCTCATGCTCTACCAACTGAGCTACCCAGTGAGTCTTGGTGTGAAGACTTTTGTCCTGTGCAAATACAAATATATCCAGTTTAGAAGCAGGGTTTTTTTTAAAAAAAAAAAAAACCTCAAGTATTGGGGCATGTGTCCCAGTCCTGTCTCCCAATTACCTTGGGCATATTTTACACAAACCACCGAAATCAGTAGGAAAAGATACAATAATTGCAACTATTGTGACTCCCACTCAGTTCAGGACTTGAAACCATTCCCCCCCCCTCTAGAATCGTCTCCCCAAGTTGCAATATTTGTTGCTCTTCATCCAACATCCATTTTTCCACAATGAAGTTTCTATAGTAAATAAAAGTGCTTATACTTCACACATCTGGTCCTTAAGCCTTGATCGGTGCTTCATTGTTGTTGTTTATGTTAACTGAAATTTGTATCCCAACTTTCAGGATTAGGTGTCCAAAGTGGGTAGTAATAATGAATATGCACCTACAAAAAGAACACACACACCCCCCCACACACACTTCTTCCTTCAGGATCTTTGTGCCAATTTTACTTAGTCATTAACACAGAAGAACACACTTCATCGCCTGCATAAAGCATCGTTTTTGGTATGATGCAATACGGTGCTGTTGCATTTTCTTTCCCTATTTCCCTCCAACAGAACATTAAGAAAGCAAATGAGTTGCAATGTATTTTCCCAGCAGCAAGTAATTCCACCTCCATTTTTACAATACAGCGCACACATAAGCAAAGAAAATATTAATATTCTTGTTCGGAAGCAGGCAATTGTGCTTCATAAAAGCAGACATTTAATCGGTGGCCGTGCGGCAGTTCAGAAACATGGTGGTTTTCGGGGGCCGGTGGCAGCCAGCGCAAACCTCCTCTATAAGGATGAATGAAGATGAAAAGAAAGGCAAATAGAAGTGAATGAGGCACTGCTTTATGTGATTCATGATAGCTTGCAGTAAGCCTGTTAGCCTTCGCCTGGCTCCCTTCTCAGAGAATAATGGATAGTTACAATGTGTATAGTGACACTGTCAAACCATCAGGAATTGCTGATTATAGTGCTAAATATTGATCTCTGCTTCACATGTGTCAAAATTCTTTCTTCCCTTAATTAGAACTTCCCTAAGCACCATACAAGAACAAACTGAATATATCAGATCTCGCTGAAAGGGAGGGCGATACCAGAATATAATTGTGACCTCTTGTCGGCTGCTTTTCTCTTGAGTTTTGAGATGACTTCAGCTGTCTATCCTGCCCTTCCCAGCTCATGTGATCATCACACACATTTTTCCCACTCTAACCAGAAGCAGCTCCCCCCCTCCGGTTCCCCCCCCTCTTCTTTTTTTGGTCCAAGGCTCTGCTCTGTTTTTCATCATTCTGAACCACTGGGGCTGTAGTCAGATGGCAGTGGAACTTAAAGTGCCAGAAGGTGCCTTTTTCTATTTGTTTGTTTCATGGTACACTGCACCAGGCAATGACCTGTGGCAACCGTGTCACAGAAAACGGAGACAGGTTCACCCAATCAAAGGGAGGTTTAAAATTAACACAGAGCCCTTCATTTCTCCATGCAGGATCGGGGCAGGGGGCTGCCCAGAAGACAGTATAATCCATGCTAGAGTTCTCTGATTAGCAAGCCGATTCAAAAGAAATATTGGGGGGGGGGGAATCCTATGGAAATTAGGCTCCTGGTATTTACATTAAAAGGACAATATCCCTTTTCTCTTCCCCACCTCTCACAAACAGTGTTATGGCCAATATAGCTAATTCTACATTACTGGTCAATCAACTCCCATACACCTGGCTGTATTTAAAATATAAAATAATGAAAGCCCGTGATGTATGGGTTCAATTTACTCTACAAACTGAGCACTTAAAATCATTTATCTTCGTTTACCTCTAATTTATTGAGGGGTGTTTTTCTTTAATAATGGCAGCATGGTACATTTGCCTTTAGTTTGGTGTGGCTGATAAAAATCAATATGTCATTAAAAAGAATTTCATAAATTAAGAGCTTTCCAAACACAACATATTGCGTATTGAAAAAGAAGACACCCCCCCCAAAAAAATCCCAATGCATATGGGGGTGGGGGAAAGAATAAACGGGTAATTTTACTCCATTATTGCCACTGGTGTAATTAAACAATGATAGCTGATGACATTCCTCTCAATAGGTACAATGGTGTATGGCTCAGAATGTAACTGGAAGGGGAATAGCTTAAAAGGATAAGCGGAAAAGTCAAGACACTTTAAATTCGAGCAAGATTCATCATCCAGATTTTACTACAGCTATCCCTAACTATGAACATAGTATAAATATTAGGGATGTACATACACTCTGTATGCAGGCTGAATAATGAGATGCACCAGGATGAAGAGGGTGTTTTCTTTCCTCTCCCAAGCCAATGTCATAACATCAGATCAGGCAGAGGTCCCACACCACCTCATGCTCTGTCACTCTCTTGCTCTCTTGTTGCTGTACCTTATAAATTCTGTGTTTTCCTATATCTCTACCTTACACTGGGTCCATAAACTTTGTAAGAAGTGAGGCTGTCCAACATGCATTGGAGAGTGTTGATTTTTGCTTAAACACAGCAGCAGAGGGTTCATTAAAGGTTGTTGTTGTTGTTTAGTCGTTTAGTCGTGTCCGACTCTTCGTGACTCCATGGACCAGAGCACGCCAGGCACTCCTGTCTTCCACTGCCTCCTGCAGTTTGGTCAAACTCATGCTGGAAGCTTCGAGAACACACTGTCCAACCATCTCGTCCTCTGCCGTCCCCTTCTCCTTGTGCCCCCAATCTTTCCCAATGAGTAAAGGTAACCTTCATTTAAGGTGTGTTTTTTTAATCCCGCATTAAAGCTCCGCTTTAACAAAACAAAAACCTGAGCCCTTCAGAATTCTGCAAGCAGCATTCAAGACAGCCACATGTTGCAAGGACTTGCAACAGAAAGGCCAGTGTAAAGTAGTAAAGTTTTTAAAACCATAGCAGTAATTATGCACACCACTCAACCATCTATTAATTATTTTAAGGCCGCAAAAAAACCCTTACTCCCCACTTAAAAATATGCATATGGATTAGGGAGGAAAGTGATTCCCCTGGAACTATTTGTCTGCAATTTGGCAGCCTTAATCCAGTCTGCAATAGCTCCTGTACAAAAAGGGGAAAATGTTATAGGCATTTTTAGATTCTCCATTATGGTGAAGGGGAAACACAGAACTTCTGTTTGATATAGAGCAGCTCAGAACCCGAATCACAGATCAAAGTAGAGAAAACACAGAGTAACTCAAAAACAGATCAGGTTTTTTTTAAAATATATAGACAGGAGGTGAGTCTTGGGGCCTGGGCAAACCCTTAATGAATATTAAGGTCTAGGTCGCATTTCCCCAGATCAACACCCACTTAATTGACTTTGCAACAGCATGGGATGCAAACCATTTCATTGAGATGATAGTTGACAAGTTCTGGAGACCACAGTACATTCGCTCACATTATATAAGGTTTGATAGTATTCACTTGAAGAGTTCACAAAGCAACTTGAACAGCCATTACAATGGACAACATGTCTTAGGTTTTCAGAGTAATGCATGAACAGCAAGTAATTCTGACAATCCTTTGTACTAGACAAAGTAATTAGTTTTTTAAAATAGGAAGCTATTTTCAACAGAACACACAACAAGGGGGTTGGAGGATTAGATTGGGATTAAGATTTAGGATCTCCAAATTCTTCATCAATAAACATCACTCTGAATCATTCAACATCTCTGTGACCCAACATAGGCTACTGGGTACCATTGCATTTTTTAGCACGTCTCTCATATAACCTTTATAATGACATACCTGATATGGGGCATGAAATATGGGCATGTTTACTTTCATCGCCATATAAAGTTTTGCTTAGTTTTTTGTCTGTACTAGAAATGCCCGCAGAAGAACAGTGGAGACCACAGCCAGAACTCACAACATAAACAAGGGACTCGTGCTTATTCTACATCCAAATTCATGCTGATTTTTTCTTCCACCAAGAAATGAATAGAATCTCACATCTATCTCATGAATGATTGCTGTTTGAACTCAGTACTACTTCTCATTCCTGAACAGGGAAATATCTATATGGGTGCAAACCAGCTGTTCTTTCTGGCCATTCATGCCATGTTTATTTACACTGGAAGCCCTTTGCGGTTCCATAACCTTAGACTGTGGCTAGGCAAACTAAGGCCCAGCAGCCAGATCCAGCCTAATCGCCTTCTAAATCCGGCCCACGGATGGTCCGGGAATGAGCGTGTTTTTACACGAGTAGAATGTGTCCTTTTATTTAAAATGCATCTCTGGGTTATTTGTGGGGCCTGCCTGGTGTTCTTGCATGAGTAGAATGTGTGCTTTTATTGAAAATGCATCTCTGGGTTATTTGTGGGGCATAGGAATTTGTTCATTTTTTTTTTCAAAATATAGTCCAGCCCGCCACAAGGTCTGAGGGACAGTGGACAGGCCCCCTGCTGAAAAAGTTTGCTGAAGTCAGCTGAAAAAGTTTGCTTTAGACTGTCGAATATCGATGACTGTATATGGTTTATTATCTGTAAAACAGTTTAAGTCCACCTTTTTTCCTTTTTTAAAAAATAAAGTGACTAAAACATTTAATTAATAATAATAAATAACATACTGTGCCGAGAAGGATTTGGGTTAGTTTGATCATCTGCATCACCTTCCGAGGCAGGAAGGAGGATTTTACTGCACATAAGGTGCAGGAGCAGCACAAAAGGTGTGACAGCATGGTAGTTTCAAACTGGCTCCCTCTTCGATGAGAATCAAATTATGCATTTTTATAGAAAGGTTCCAGGGCACAACTGCTAAGCTTTGTGCCACAGAAGGTATACCAAATACAGGAAGAAGGCATTGTTTTTTGGAAGACAACTCTCCTTTTTTTTTTTAAGAGACAGAACTGCATAGCTTTCTAAACCTCTTCCCCCCGCCCCTATTTAGCTACTGAAAATGCTCAAAATAATTCTAGACAGCCAAATATGGGATGGTCAGGGGTTTTTTTTTTTTTTTAAAAAAAAAGGTCTTTTTGTGTGACGTCCTCATGTCATTTTCGTGAGTCTTAACCAAAAGAAATAATAGTAAGTGACAGGTAAGGTTTATAGCACTTTTTAAATAAGCAAGTGAGCCTCCTAAAGCTACAAGCTACATTCTCTGGATATCAAAAATAATAACTGGTTTTACAGCAGTGCAGCATAGAAACACAAGGGTATAAGATATACTGTACTTTAAGCTCTGTTTGATGAATCTGAGCACAGTTCCTGAGGGATAGATTACTTTAAACCATGCTCTTTTACTTTCTAATCCTAACTTGATTTGATTTGTACTTTAATACAGCTGCCTGGCAATTCAACAGCAAACAGAGACTATTTATGTAATCATATTGTAAGTAGTGGGACAAGGAGAAAACTCTCTAGAACCTTTTTGGAAAACAGTTTGTTGTACTTTTTATTTATTGAACAGCAGGGCTCCGGGCTTTGCAGTGCTCATTATAATTGGTTTTCTGCTTGAACTTTCAAAAACTGTCATGTCAATACTCAAACAGAATTTTTTTGCTTACTATATGGCTATGGGCTCTATTTTCTCGTGTGCTACTTGACAAAGTTCTTGCAATATCTCAAAGGCAAGTTCTAGAATTTTAGTTGCTGTTTAGGAAAGTGGGAGTCACGAGTTACTTTGCCATCCAGGTCCACCTTCCCAGAATCCTTTATTGCAATTTATCGGGATTTAACGAACTTAACATGCTTGGGATGTGTTTCTTATTAAGCATCACCTGTCCGTGAGTCCAGGCATACAGAGTGCTGAAGCTTTCTGTTATTTAAAACGAATAAGCAAGCACCAAGTGTATCAGTTGCACATAGCTCACTCCATATTTTTGTGGTAAAATGACTTGGCTCTGTATAGAGAACTGTAAACAAGTCAACTTGACACGGGGGGGGGGGACTGCATGTGTGTTCTTTTCCTTTTGTAGTTCCATTGGTCTAAGCTGTAGTTCGGCTGTCACATACTCACTTGTCAGTTCTTTAGCTGCGCTGCTAAGGAGCCACACACAAAACACAGTCCAGCTATCACAGCATTTGATGCAAAAATGAAATGCGGTTGCAATGATGCTGATAATTTAAGCCTGTTGGGCTCTGTCCAGTTTCGATAAACAATAATCTTTTGTGTTTCCAAAGGACACTGCCTCAGAATCGTTTTCCACATAAAGGGAGATCTATAAAATATATTACATGGATTGTTGTCCGATGGTTTCGTTGCAACGCTATAACAAAAGCTCAGAAAAGACTGAACATTTAAAACACCCAAAAGACACTGCTGAAAAAGATACTGGTTCTAGCACCTAGATCAAGGCATAGGAACACTTTTTATTTACAGTGCCGCATGTCAGAATCTAAGGAGCAACAGTGCATAAGTTTTAAAAATTACTTGGGGAGGCGGGAAGCACTTAATTCTCAAAAAAAGAGGAAATGCCAATTGGAGATATTGATCTTGCTTTCATCCAATGGAAAAAATAGATTAATATTCACCTGTGTTTATCATAGGCAGCTTAAAATTGTTCTTAAACTATGAACTATATATGGTTATGAAACATTCTTCATTTCAATTTGTTGCACATATCTGTGTGTGTGTAAAATGAGAAATCTGATTAACTGAAAATCCATTTTGAGATTCTAAATGAATGAAGGTTAAAAAAAAGTAGCAAACACAGTAGTCAGTGTTATTAACATGTGTGGATATTATTGCATTTTATAACCCACACACCAAAAAGAATATTGACCTTGGATATTTCTTACTTTAAGAGAAAATCAGAATGACTACGGTTTTAAGAACTAGGAAAAAATTAATTGCCATCTTAATATTTTTTTAATCATCAATGAATTTCTATGAATAAAATTAAAATAATATTACTGTTTCACAAGTCACAAGATTCTGAATGTGGGATGATCCTTCAATTTTGCTGATGTGGCATGTTGCCAATCACTCTCTTGTACCCAGTAGCCACAAATGGATGAATACTTAACGTGGAACAGTATGAAAAACTCAATATATGAAAATATGAAAAACTCAAGATCCTCTTCCAAGACCCTAAACTGTCAAATGATTTAAAGCTGGGAACCGCTAGGGAGAGGGCCTTTATGGTAGTGGTACTCCAGTTGTAGACCAGCCTTGTCAGAGAGAGATTTGCCTTGTGCCATCTTTATAGTCTTTCTGGTGCCCGCTTCCTGCTTACACAATGCATATTTCATAGTGGGGCCTCTTGGTTTTGAGTTGCCTTTTAATTGTGTTTCAGGTTGGGGGTTTGTTTTTTAAGTGTTTGTTATAGTTTTTATTGTTGTTTACCACATTTTAATAGGTTTTTTAATTTTATCTATTGCTTTCTGGACCGCCCAAAGAACTTCTGTTATGGAACAAACTTATGGAGAACGTTATGGAGCAGCTTGAGAGATGGAATGAATATCTGCTAAACCCAAATGTCACCCAGCCAAGATAAAGTTGAGTTCAGATGCCACAATCATACCAGGATGTGCCTTGAAGTATTACAGGTGCAACTGGCAGATCTAAAGGCAGACTTTGAGTATAACGTAATCAATTAAGACCCCCATATCCTTTTATCAGACCTATGTATTTAAAGATGGCAACTCACCTCTATATAAACTTTTCTACCAAAGCATTTGCTTAAATGAGATGTGTAGATGGAATGAAAGAAAAAATAATAACTCAATGTATCCTGCTGTTATATTTACACATTTTCCTAACACTGTTCGAAGGGTTCAGCGTGGCTACTTAAAAGGGCAATCCTACACATGTTTGCTCAGATGTAAGTCACATTTAATTCATAGGCTCAGGTTTGTAGAGTTGGAAGGGACCCAGAAAGTCACCGAGTCCAATCCCCTCCTCAAGTAGGGATAGGCAAACATTTCATTTTGGTTTCTCATTTTTCCACTCTTCAGTTCTCCACATTTCCAGTTGTGAGTTGTTGTTTTTAAGTCCTCGTGAAAAGTCCATCAGCATTTCAATGCACATTTCTCCTAAGAGAATCACTTTTGTAGGCAATTCTGCCCATTACACACATTTCTAAAAAGAAATGTTTCCCCCGCATTCTGGCCCATTATTTTCACTACTATGCAGTGCACATATTGCCCTTTTTTGTGCACATGACTTGGACGGAAAAGCGCATTGCAAAATTCTAAAAAGTACAAAGGGTGGCTGCTACTTGGTTCCTATCTCGTTTCAGAATACAGCCACTGAATTGTAGAGTTGGAAGGGACCATGAGAATCATCTAATCCAACTCCCTGCAATGCAGGAATCTTTTTGCTCAGGGTGAGACTTGAACCCACAACCCTGCGATAAAGAATCTCAAGCTCCACCAACTGAGCTATCCCAGTTGGGTTTGATAGGTTCGCCTTTAAATGCAAACTGGGATCAAATTTCTCCCCCACCCCATCTCCCAAGTAAATGGGTATCTGCTTGCAGCCTTAGCTGCTTTCTTAAAATACGTTCATTTATCCAGCACAGTACTGTACAGTTGCAAAACTGGACTAAAATCTAAAAGTGCAGAAGCAGAAATAGGGGCAATTACTTACTAGGCAGGGAGAGAGGACATTTAGATTCCAATTGTTCTTTTTGTTTCTTCTTTTGAAAAAAGACCTATATCACAGCTAAGCTTTTAGTCAACTTAGAAATTTATATACTATATACTAACCCTCTTAATATCCTCTCTCTCCCTCTCTCTCTCTCTCTCTCTCTTTCCTCTGGGCATTTATTGCTGTTCTTTCTAGTTCAGTAACCAGTGAGCAGAAGGTTCATTAAAACTAATTGAATTGGAAACTTGTCTGCCCAGGGAAATGTTAACTCTTTGTTGTTATCTCTCTTTTTTTAAAAAAAAATCCCTTTTGTTATGTTCCTTTGAAATAAATAATTGTTCTTTTAAAAGGTTTAACAAAAAGCCTACCTTTCTGAAAGGTAACCTACCTTTCTGAAGACCTATTTTTCAAATATAGAAGAAAACTGTGAAAGGAGGGGATGGTGAATGCTCTACCAATTCCCATTTTATAAAAGAGATAGCAAGAGTAATCTTAGTCCATTGTTCACAAATAGTAAGAACATTGTTGTATTAACCCTTGAAAAGCTTCATCCCATATGCAGCTTCTGCAAATAAAACTTATTAAGTGCCCAGTATGGCTCATTCACATGGTAAAATAAATAACACAACTCTGGCTTTGAGGCTCATTGATGCCTTAATAAAGAGCACCACAAAATGGTAAAACTCATAGTTGTTATAGTAAATACAGCAGATAAATGAGAACACTAGAATGGTTATTCTGAATGGCATTGGAAGCCTTGACATCCTGTGTTTTCATCATTTGCAAAGTGTTTGTGGAGGGGTGGGAAAAGTGATTTTAACAGGATTTAAGACGTTTTACATGCTGCAGAATTGTTTCTTTCTAGAAAATATTGATTAAAAAAAAACAACCCAACATCACTGGCTAATAGTTGTGGTGGTAGATTTCCGACAGCTTTAAAATCAATTGGAAATAATAGGCAACCTACTGTTGCTAATAATAGTAAATATTTATGACTGATTTGACTGAGCTTCAATACCAGTCAATCACTTTCTAAAGGATCTTTGCAATTCATTAACCTCTTTTTGCTGGTCCCGTCCCTGTTGGTATTAGCCATTAAAACAGAATAACAGGAATGGAGTTTGATTTTCCTGTTGCCATCATTCATTGCTTATTTGTCCATCCCCTTCATTCAAGTGCACTGCTTCTGAATTGATCGTCTGTTTAGTCATATAAGTGATAACAGAGGCATACAACCAAGATTGAAAACCACCATTAACTTCTTCAAGAAGGTGGGTTTTAAGCATACGAGCATCACTTTAACCATTAAGGCGGACCCTCCTTCATCAAATCACAGAGCTAAATTCTGATTTTTACTAATGTGTGCCTACCTGGAACTTTACCTTGGGTTTTTATCTGCTGGGCTTGTGCTGCTTTGGTATCTTTACATGTTGGAAATGTTTGTGAGTCACAATTTTTCAAGTTCCAGAAATAATCAGAACAGACCACATACATGGGGCTCAAGGCATCCATTCTCCATAGCTGTCTGGGTGTGCCCTATAGCGACTATCAGGATATCTAAGCAATTTCCAATAGCCTGTTTTTACTGACTTATTTATTTCCTGGTTAATAATACACAAATGCCACGTGCTGTTTTCCAGAAAAAGAAAAAAAACACCGAAGGTACCATTTGCATGCCTCTGTAAAATGTTGACATGACATGCGGAACACACTAATATGATTCACCAGCACATCTAAATGACTAACTTATGCCCTCAGATCACAAATGTGTGGGGAAACAGAGCCTGGGCTCTGACACCAACCAGAAGAACCGGAGGTGCTAGGTAATTTGCAGCTACTCCATCTACTCCATCCACGCATGTTCACCAGCAAGGAAAGATCAAACTGGCCCAAACTGGCTATCAATGCCTATTTACAACTTACTTCCTTCTTTGTCCTAGCAGTGTCAAACCACTCTCCCTCCTCTGCATTTCCCCCTCCGTTCCTCTTCTCTTGTGCATTGTGTCTTTGTAGTTTGTAAGGGGCATGGTCGGTCTTGTTTTTAAATTATTGTTATCAAAGTGAGCCAGTTTGGGAGATAGCAGCCCTATTCAGCCATTACATTCAGAGTCGAGAGTAGCACAGAAGTGGCACCCTGCTGAGTTCAATCCCCCTGGCATACACATGTATGGCACAAACATCTTCAGGGTGAGAGCCTGTGTGTATACCACTGCATGCACAACAGTGCCCTTCCTCCACACCCTTGTGCAGACACAAGGGGGCAGGGCTAGTGAGTGGGCTTGGCTTACCTCTTACATATTGCGTTACCTCCTCCCTCAACTTTGGCCACCAGAACTGCCGTGTGATCTGATACAGGGTCTTTTCTCTACCAAAATGTCCTGCAGTTGGGTTATCATGATGTTGCCTCAACACTTTACCTCTTAATTCACCTGCAGGTACATACAGCACCCCTCTCCTGTACAACAATCCACCTTTCTCCTTGAAACCTTCCTCTTCCCCTCTACCTTTTCTCAGTTCCTCCATTTTCTTTTGTGCAAACTCATCTGTTACTGTCAATCGCTGGAATTCCCTGCCGTCCACTCCTACGGCTGCACATCCCCACTGATCCGATCTCAGCATTTCTCGCAACTTGGGAGGTGCTTCCAATACTCTCAGCGCATTCCCTTTAATGCCCGAATAGGGCTCATGGTTGTTTGGGAAAGTGGGGTTAAGATTATATACACACAAACATACACACCATCTCAAAATACAGCCACCACTGTACAGTGGTGCCTCGCAAGACGGAAAGAATCCGTTCTGTGATTCTCTTCGTCTAGCGGTTTTTTTGTCTTGCGAAGCAAGCCCATTGACGGATTAGCGCTATTAGCGCTATTAGCGGCTTATCTACTGATCGGATCAGCTGATAAGCGGCTTAGCGGAAGAGAAAAGGGGGGTAAGGGGGGGAAACCAGCAGGAACTCGCAAGACATTGTCGTCTTGCGAAGCAAGCCCATAGGAAATTCATTTTGCGAAGCACCTCCAAAACGGAAAACTCTTTCGTCTAGCGAGTTTTCTGTCTTGCTAGGCATTCGTCTTGCGGGGCACCACTGTATATGAAAATATCAAAATGTAGATAATAACAAGAAAACAGAAGATGCATTCACACCACTCTGCAAACTGACGAGCCACTGTTCTCCATCTCATCTCTTTGCTGCTTCTGCCAGTTCCAGGTGTTTCAGGGAGGAGGGGGTTCTGGGTTAAGATACTCTTCATGGGGTACCCTCCCAAAGGGTCTTCTTTGGCACTGTTGCAACTGCCCACTCAGTTACCTTGCCCTCTGGACCCAAGCGGCACTAGAGAGAGGACAAGGTATTGCTTATCCTTCTCTTTGCTTCTTTCTGCTCACTTGCACAGTGAGGGCAGGAGCAAGGGGGCAGGGAGCAGGGACTGGCCATGGGCCTGTTAGATGCACAACAACACTGCCCCTTGGAGCTGGTCTCTAGGTCCAGGATATTCTTGTGGGGCTGTCTTTTCAAGCTCTCTTGTGCAAAAGATTAGATACCAGCCCTTCCGCTTTAAACCTTACCAAGTTAGTTTGGTCATTTCAGGCGATAGCTTTTTTAACACTCAACTTCCCTTAATGCATCTGGAGTTATTCCTCTAGTTGGCAGCAAATGACAGCACTCGTCGTAAATTGTACCATAACAACATCTGCCTACCTGTAACCAGCTACGCTGTAGCGTGGGCTTTCAGAAAAGACTGCGGCTCTCAAACTGTCCTGATGAAGTGAGGGACCCCTGCCTGGAAATCAATGGAACAATTTTTAAAAATGAGAATCCATACATTATCTTCCCAGGAAATTTATTGTCCCAAGTGTTATTGTCCAAACTCCCAGTTATCTATGCCACAGACTCCCCTCTGCCGAGGGGAGCAATCGTTACTTTTCTCCTGCCTATCCTCTGGTGCTATTTGTTTTTGATCAACACATAATTAAATAAATCAGAGGTTCTGAAACAGCGGCCCTTGAGTTCTATACAGGTGGTCTGTGGAAAGAATAAGGAGCAGCTGAGTATCTCTCTACATAGTCCAGTATTTGACTTATTCTTTTTCTGATGGCCAAAATTGAGGCAGGTTTGATCAGAGGCAGATTACTGAACAAGTTAACAAGGGTCTGTGATTTTCATAATCTGGTAAAAGTTTGGATTAAAAATAAAAATAAAACAGATAACAGAACCCTCCTCACTTAAGGAGGGGAGAACCATATGCCATGTTGTCCTGTATGGGGAAGAGCATGCCCACTTTTGGCCACACCAACTGCTGGCATGTGGCCCTCAAAGGGTTGGGCAAGGGTTAAGATCCCCACCCCACCCCAGAAAAAAGGAATGTGGTTTATGCACTTGCAGGAACATGCAATTCATTTTGGCATAAGAATAGACGCCACTGCTGCAAAATAATGCATGTGCCCAATGCCTTAGAATGCCAGCTCTCATGTGAAACAGACCCAAGAGACACACTGGAATCTGGAATGAATGGGGTAATTATTTTTATGAGGAACAGATCCTTTTTTCTTTTTGTCTTTCTGCAGGCAGGTTATTTGCAATGGATGTGAAAGGAAAGGAAAGTGTCATGTACAGTGGTACCTCAGGTTAAGAACTTAATTTGTTCCAGAGGTCCGTTCTTAAACTGAGGTACCACTTTAGCTAATGGGACCTCCCGCTGCCACCGTGCGATTTCTGTTCTCATCCTGAAGCAAAGCTGTTAACCCGAGGTACTATTTCTGAGTTAGCAGAGTCTGTAACCTGAAGCGTCTGTAACCCGAGGTACCACTGTACTGAGCTTGGATCCTAGAACAATAGGCAGGTAGGATCCTAGAAGGCAGCAACCTGATTGGTTTGCAGGAGCAGCCCAATCAGGCTCCAGGAGGGGAGAGGAATCATTCAATCACGTGGGACCCATTGTGTAAATAATGTATATATAGCCAGAGTTTTGGTGGCGAGGGGACATACTCACTCACCATGAGCTGAAATAAAGAGCATGAAATCAACACTCAACTCAGAGTATATTTCAGGAAGTAAGAGTTTAAGGGTGAGTGTCTTGCTCAAGCCCAAAATAATATAGTCATTTAACCCCAGTGTAAGTCAAATTACTATAGTTACGGTCACATAACTAACTGAGGCGCCAAGTGAAGTCCATTTGGTTTCAATGGGTAAAGTTAGCTGTGACTAACTTAAGCCCAATGGTTTTGATGGGTCTAATCCAGGTATGACTTAATCAGATACAGCCCATGTTGTGTTGTACTTTATCACTGCAAAACATTAACAACATTTCGAACAAACGTATTGCCCACCTGTCTACCTTTTTTAATCCATGCAATGCAAAACAACCTTTTGAAATGAAATGTTTACAGTGTTCCTGGAAAAAGCTCTTGAACACTCTCTATAGATTTTATATGTACAGCTATCCCATGATAGTTCTGATGAGGATACAGTTTTCAAAAGCCCCTCTGTGACAACGCAATAAAAAGTTCCTACATGGCATTAAATTTATTTCTGTTTGTCTAAATTAAGAATTCTATACATCTTCCTTCTCACACCTCAGGTGCAAGAGGGGAACATACAATGTGACCTATATTTGTTCAGTCCCAAGGAAATCATTTCACTCTGTTATCTGATCACTAGTTGCATAAAACCAAAAGGGAAAGGCAAGGTGTGTGGGGGGGGAAACAAGTGGCCCAGGGAAAATAATAATAAAAATATACATCATGGCAAAGTGGGCAGAGAACCACAAGGTCTTCAAAGAAAATTTATATTCAGTGAGGGACTCAGGGCCAAAGTAGCATTATTGCACTGAACAGTGCAGCCAGAAAGATGCAATGAGATAAAGATGCTTTTTTTGCCTTGAGACACATTCAAAGCTTACATTATCCAACGGAGATTCCCCGTGTGCTTTTCTTCTCATTCCTAATCCTTCCCCTCCAGAATGCTTACTATAAAGTGTTAGGGGCTTGAACAGGTCAATCCCCTCTTCACCCCTCCAGTTTCCTCTCTCTTCCTTCTCCTCCTCCATTACCGTCAACATTGTACAACTCCCAGAACTTCACAGATCCTTGAAAGGCAATTTTGTGGCCTTTTAAAAAGTTCTTTTTCATTTAATTTCCCATTTTACAAGCTTCTGCGTACCCACGGAGTAACCCCCTCATTTTGCTTCCACACAGATAGGCCCTCAAGTACTCAAGTTTGCTGTTAGGGAGACCTGAAACAAAATGGCAAAAGACAGAGACTGGATCTAGACATATCAAAGAAGCGTTTAAGTTAGTGCGTTTCAAACTTTGTATGAGAAACCAGTTGAACAAAAACAGAACTCCACAGCGCCATCTGGTGTCACAGAATGCATAAACACCGTTTATAAAGCGTTTTTTCTTTGCCAATGTAGCTGAGTCCAGAGTCAGGTCATTGCTCCATCTAATTCAGTACCATCTACACTGATTGCCAGCAGCTCTCCAGGATTTCGGGTAGAAGTGTCAAACCTGGGACTTTCGATATGCAAAGCATGCACTCTATCACTAAGCCACGTTTTCTCTCCTCTGTAAGATCTGAGGCTAATCACTTTACTATACTGTCCAGAAATCCAGTCTTTGTCCTAGGGAGGCAGAACTGTGACCTGCTTATCATCTGATTGGACTAAGAATTCTACAGAATGGCATTAAGATAAAGGTGAACATGCAGCTAACAGAATAAAATGCTGCAGTTGGTGCCTAACTAGACTGTAGGATGATCTAGACCACTTGTAACTATGTTTGCTTGTTTATTACAATTTATATACTGATAGATTGTAAAAAAAAAAAGAACCTCTAAGTGGTTTACAAAAGATAAAACAAACATTACATTTGTCAATAAAGGACATAGGTTAATAACAGGGTTTTTTTAAAAAAAATCAAAGTATAATTGAAATCAATAGTTAAACTAAATACAGATTACAACAAATGCCTTTTTCTACACATTTGGATAAGCTGGACAAGAAAAATGTTCTTGGTAGGTGCTAAAAAGGGTCCAGCAAATATATATGTTATACATAGCACATATGTAACTTGGTAACCGTGACATACATGTAACACAGAGTCAATTATTTGAACAAGCCAAAAGGTTGAAAAACAGCGGGGCCTCAGTCTAGTCATGACTAAGTCCCACTGTAACCAAGTAAGAACAGCTTATTTACGGTTAACACAAACCAGTACAATCTTATGCAGAAGTAAAATGCAAGTAGCTCAGTTTCATCCTTAGTCACAAATTGTTGTTCAAGGCAGACTCCTCCAGCAATATACACCAGTGCAATAAAACTATGTTAAAAAAAAACAAAAGAAAAGCCAGTATTCTTTTAATGCCTTGGTGTTGTTGTTTTATTGCATCTTACATGCATTTCAGCTTGTTAGGTGACCAGAGAACATCTTTACCTGACAGGTAGGATCAAATTCTTAGAATAAAGAATTGGGGGGGGGGTGCCTGTAAGCTCAGGAGTCTCAAAACTTCTTTCTTCAGAGCAGCAGCACTGCAATCGGTAGGACTACTCAAATAATAGTTTGAAGCTTAGCTGCTTGTTCCACACACACACACAATTTTTTTTAAATGTCAGAATTAAAAGGAACATTCTGTGACCTTAGAATAAAAGCTGAATTTAGCACAAAACACTTCCTTATTTGTCAAGTGCATGCAATTTCAAAAGCTACATATTCTATAAGAAGGAGAGGAGACTGTTGTGGGGTTGTGGGGCGGGAGCAGAGAGAGAGAGAGAGAGAGAGAGAGAGAGAGAGAAACCTGCCTCATCCAGTTTTTCTGCCTTGGGGCTGAATCAGATACACCTCAGTTTCAATCTTGAGTCTCTCCCAGGATGTGTGAACTCTTACCAGTGACATCAGCAACCTTGTTCAGGGCAAATACATTTCCAAAGAGTGGCAGTTTAAATCTAATAACATCCAAACAATTTGCACACTGGAGCGTGGGGAATTGAATGCCTAATGGCATTTAACAAGGGAATCCCTTTTTAAAAGCTTGCTTCCTCCCCCCAGCCCACCTCCCCACACACAAGACATAGAGGCCCACAACATCTCACACAGAGCATATCTGCAATCCCTTAATATCCACTGCACTCAGCTGTGGCTAACAGTGAGTACGGCTGCATTTTACGCATTCACTTACTGCAGTGCAGTTGAGAAATTCCCCCAGTCTGAAATATATTTAGAGCCCGGTCTCCAACTAAACAAAACCAAAACCCAGAACAATGGTAGGAGGAAGCAACAAGCTTCAGCAAATCAA
The DNA here is from genome assembly GCF_965113315.1 of Podarcis vaucheri. Classification (NCBI taxonomy): domain Eukaryota; kingdom Metazoa; phylum Chordata; class Lepidosauria; order Squamata; family Lacertidae; genus Podarcis; species Podarcis vaucheri. The sequence goes on from NC_138759.1 coordinate 108,023,884, forward strand.
CTCCTTACATTTCTTCTTGTTTTTCTGAGGCACGTAACGGGGGGGGGGGAGAGAGCCCTTAAAATAAAAAGTACTAGATGCAGCCATGGCTGGAGGAGGCAGAAAAGAGGACTCAGCTGATTCAGAAAGCTCCAGCTTATGCAACTGGAGTGGCTTGAGTTGGTGTTCAGACCGCCAAAATCTGGATAGGGATTAGATATTCCCTCCCATGTCTCTCCAGGTTTTAACGCTGGTTTGAAGCCACACCAGCCAGGACAATGAACCGTTTCTCACCGGGAAAGCCAAACAGGGTCAGGTTGGACCAGTTTTTTTGGTGGAAGGAACACTTTCAGGGAACTATTCTAGTAAGTGCTGCCAGGGAGAGGAGAAAGGCTAGGCGCCTGGCATTTCTCCATCTGAACTGCTGTCCTTAAGAAGCTCTGCTGGGAAAAACCCCATTTCATTTCAAAGGGATTCATGCAAGTGCCACATTTTAAAGGTCAGGCCTTCTTAGGTCATGAGTGCAGAGAGGTACCAGTGAGAAAGAGAAAGCAGATGCATATATATATATATATATATATATATATATATATATATGCAGGTTTTGGTGTCTTCGGGTGTCTTCCCGTGTAAGAGTCGGGGTGTCTGTGCGACGTTTCGACGAGGTCTCACTCGTCATCTTCAGGCTGGTGCTTTCGGCTTCTTGTTACTGGAACAGAGCAGAATCTGGTGTTTGAGTTCCTATAAATACTGTTGAGGGGTGTGGTGTATAGCCTCCAACGTTCTGGGCAGAGAGGAAGTTCCTAGATTAGTGTGCCTCTTCTTCTTTTGTTCCTTAATTACTTGAGGGATATCTTGAGTGATTTCATGAGTGATATTCTGAGTACCACTGGGTGGGTCATTAAGTGTAGATTAGTTGCTAAAGCTTTTGTGTCTTGACCTCTTGAGCTTGTGAAGAGTTTTTCTGAGAAGATGGCTGTGCTGCATTTAGTTGTGCTCTGGCTTGGCTTCGTGTATAGGGGCGAGCTGTGGTTTTGTGCCTTGTGCCAGCCAGATCTGTGTAGGGATTGCAGGGGGGTGCAGCATCCGGAGGTGCCAATATAGTTTGGCTACTGGATGGAGTCTGTAATATGTCTGTGGAGAGGGTCTGGGTTTGGGTCTGGTGTGGTTGATTGGTGACGGCGTTCTGTGTGCCTCTGGTTCTGGTGTCGGTTTTTGTGGGGAGGGCTAATTTCCAGATGTCTGGCAGGCGGGACGTGTCGTCACGCTTGTTCATGTTGTGAGGGTGTTTCTCTATCTCGATGGCTTCCATGATTATTCTCTTGTGGTGATGTTCCATGTTAAAGAGCAATTTGGAATCTGCAAAATTAATTTCGTGTCCTGTTTCTTTCATGTGTTGGAAAAGAGAGGAAGTTTTTTCTTCTTTTTTGACGGCATTCTTGTGTTCTGCGATACGTGCATTTATTCGTCTGTTTGTTTGTCCAATGTACGTGGCTGGGCAGACTTTGCAGGGTATTTCATAGACCCCTTGGTTTTCCAGCTGGATTTTGTCTTTTGGGTTTCTGAGGATATTGGCTATTTTTTGGTTGGTGCAGAAGGCTGTTTTGATATTGTGTTTATGGAGGATTTTGCTGATTTTGTCTGTAGTGCCCTTGATATAAGGAAGGAGGGCCATGCCATTGTTTTCTTCTGTGTCTTGGTTTTTGGGGGGTGTTTCTTTTTGGATTAGCTTCGTAACCCTGTTTTTCTGGTATCCATTGGCGATTAACACATTTGAGAGATTCTGTAACTCAGTTGTCAAGTGGTCTTTGTCAGCCAGGCGTTTGGTTCTGGAGATGAAACAGGACACGAAATTAATTTTGCAGATTCCAATTTGCTCTTTAACACGTCCCGCCTGCCAGACATCTGGAAATTAGCCCTCCCCACAAAAACCGACACCAGAACCAGAGGCACACAGAACGCCGTCACCAATCAACCACACCAGACCCAAACCCAGACCCTCTCCACAGACATATTACAGACTCCATCCAGTAGCCAAACTATATTGGCACCTCCGGATGCTGCACCCCCCTGCAATCCCTACACAGATCTGGCTGGCACAAGGCACAAAACCACAGCTCGCCCCTATACACGAAGCCAAGCCAGAGCACAACTAAATGCAGCACAGCCATCTTCTCAGAAAAACTCTTCACAAGCTCAAGAGGTCAAGACACAAAAGCTTTAGCAACTAATCTACACTTAATGACCCACCCAGTGGTACTCAGAATATCACTCATGAAATCACTCAAGATATCCCTCAAGTAATTAAGGAACAAAAGAAGAAGAGGCACACTAATCTAGGAACTTCCTCTCTGCCCAGAACGTTGGAGGCTATACACCACACCCCTCAACAGTATTTATAGGAACTCAAACACCAGATTCTGCTCTGTTCCAGTAACAAGAAGCCGAAAGCACCAGCCTGAAGATGACGAGTGAGACCTCGTCGAAACGTCGCACAGACACCCCGACTCTTACACGGGAAGACACCCGAAGACACCAAAACCTGCATTCCTGTACCCGTGAAAATCTACGAAAGCATATATATATATATATATACACACACACACACACACACACACACACAGTATACACACACACACATATTTGTTAGTTGCTGGAGGGGGGTAGGCTGTGTGCCTTAAAAGGTAAAGGTAAAGGGACCCCTGACCATTAGGTCCAGTTGTGACCGACTCTGGGGTACCTTTACCTTTACCTTTATGATGGGCTAGAGGCAGGCAGGAGCCTGAGAGTGAGAGCCATGCCTGATTTCTGCTGGAATCCCAAGGTTTGACTATGGGAGAAGCAAGACCTTCGGAGGTATTAATGCTCTGAGCCCCTCCAATGTAGGCTCAGGTTGTATATTTGTGTAACATAGGAGCCAACTCCTAAGGGCCATGGGGTCTTCGCCCCCCCCCAATAAAATATTTCTGGGGGCTGCTCCCCCAAAAGTTGATGGGCATTGCCATTCAAATGGGGTGTGTCTGATTATGCGGGGTGGGGCTTACCTCCCCCTCCCCTGTATTTTATTCAATTTGGCATCGAACCCTGGGTAAGCGCCTGAGATTGAGGTGTCTCACTGTCCTAATTGGGCCTGGGACAAATAGGTACATATCCCCAGGGTAATTGAGGAGTACCTTAATCATTTTTGTGCAGCATCTTCTCATGCAATGAACTGCTGGACATATTGTGATGTTACTGTGGGTGGTTTTTTGCTAGCCAGCAGCTGCTGAGCAAGTCTACTTGAGAGTAGGCGGAGGTGCCACTGAGCTTGCTGCCAGGAAGCAGCTACACAAAGACAACCACGTGTGCAAAGCAAAACATCCCCGCAGGAAATTATGGGCAAATGATTTGCACGCTTGCAGCGAGCCTTTTTTCAAGCGATGTACAAAATGGCACCTCCTTGATATAATCTCCTTTTAAAAACATTTCTAATATTGACACCCTGGCATCTTCAGTGCTACTGGCACTTTCTGAGTGGCTTACAATCCAAAATAACAAGTCAACGGTCTACAATGGAGGTGCAATTGCACTCATGCTGAAGAAAATGGAAGAGCTTAAGTTTTTGCTTTGTCTGTCTTCCTCCCGCTGCCTCCTGAAAATCTGCTCTGATTGGGGGAACCCTCCCAAGAAGCATGAGACGGGGTCCAGGGAGTTAGCGAAAATCATCTCTCTCCCCCTTTGCTGTTCCTCTACCACAGAGCCTTTATTAAATCTTGAGCCCACCTGCATGGAAGGCAACCTTTGTTGAAGGGAAAGGATGCTCCAGACCCAACCTGGTGATTTCTTTATTAATCATAGTCATTAAACTCTCACGGTCACTTAACAAGCCTGGGGAATATTTTTTTTTTAATGTTTTCTCCTGGTACCCAGAAGGCAAAAGAGTAGGTGCCAAACAAACCACCTGGGGAAGGCATTCCATAGGAAAGGAACCCTCCATTTAAAAAAGGTGTTCAGCCATGAGTTCTGTAATAGCTCCATGTACATCCAAAACACTTTGTCTGAAGGGTGCTGAAAAATAAAGGCAGCTAAAAAAAATACTAAAGAGTTACTGGTACCATGTGAGAAGCAACAAGACTTTAACTGAAATGATACTCTTCACACTGCCCAACTGCCCACAGCCTTAGGGATGGTTCCATCAGGCCACAGATTTCACGGCAAATAGCCCTACTTTATCCAATAAAGCAGGGACGCAGGTGGCACTGTGGGTTAAACCACAGAGCCTAGGACTTGCCGATCAGAAGGTTGGCAGTTCGAATCCCCACAACGGGGTGAGCTCCCGTTGCTCGGTCCCTGCTCCTGCCAACCTAGCAGTTTGAAAGAACATCTAAATGCAAGTAGATAAATAGGTACCACTCCGGCGGGAAGGTAAACGGTGTTTCTGTGCGCTGCTCTGGTTCGCCAGAAGTGGCTTAGTCATGCTGGCCACATGACCCGGAAGCTGTACGCCGGCTCCCTCGGCCAATAAAGCGAGATGAGCGCCGCAACCCCAGAGTCAGTCACGACTGGACCTAATGGTCAGGGGTCCCTTTACCTTTACCTTTATACAATAAAGCAGCAGCCACAAATAGTTCCATAATATTGTATACATTTTAAAGTAATTCACTCTACACAAGCTAGCTGCTGCCACAGATGTGGCCAGTGACTTCAAACCACAACATAAATTTTAACTTGGTGTGTTGCAGTTCTCCTGCCTTCCCTGTCAAGGATTTGGTTGTCTCTTTGGAAATAGTATGAAATCCAAGCTGTCTCACATCCCCATAGCTCCCGCCCCAGGCCTAAAGTGTGGGGTTTCCCCAAGCAAAACCAATCTTTTCACTTCCCTCATTGCAGCTTCATAGAATTTCAACAGTCCCCAAGGCAAAGTAAGCAGGGCCCAAAATGCGTGTGGAACCCCCTGCCAGAAAGGAAATGTACCAGTTCTCCGTCTGCACATTACGCAGAAGTGCAAGAGATGGGTTTGTGAGTCACTGGCCCCATCCTCTTTCTGCACATATGAAACAGCCTTGACCTTTCTCTTCAGCAGCCGCGGTGTTCCATGGAATGGATTACACATTGTCATGAGACTGCCCCGATCACAGAAACTTGTAATTCCTAGAGCAGGGTGGGCTTCCATTTACTCCAGGGGTGGGGAACCCCAACTTCTCTATCTGGCCCTTGGCACTCTCCCACTCACTGGCCCTGCTTAGCATCCCATCATAGATCATAGAATTGGACCCTGAGGATCGCCTAGTCCAACCCCCTGCAAGGCAGCAACATGCAGCTCTCCTATGCGGGGATCAAACCTGCAACCTTGGCATTATCAAGTGGCTTTGCCTCGTTGGGAGGAATTCTGGCATTTCTTTTTGCTTGTCTAGATGGAGGATATGGGGGGTGTATAGAAAATAGCCTACTGGCTGATGGTGAAATTTACATACACTGCTCTGCCTACTTTTGCTTCTGGCCCCTCCCACCATTACATGTGGACCTCAGAAGGTTGTTGAGAAGGGAATGCAGCCCTTGCACTGAGAAAGGCACACCACCCAAATCTACTCTCGCTGGTAATCCCAACCTCTCCAGTGCTGGTGCAATACTCGTTTCTCAGGGGAGGGATCCCAGTGCCCTTTCACGTGTCCAACTTATTTTGTGAATTTTGCAATGGGCCTGCTCCCCTTCCAAAATGGGAAAAGTTGGGCGGTCCCTGCTGGACAACACTTGCTGAACTCTGCAGCAATATCCCTGCAGAGGAAACTGCGTGAAGAGCTGAGAATCCATTTCCTCATTTCTCCCTGTTGCATTGCAGTTCCATCCCCCTTGACTACAGATGTTCTGGACTCCTTGAATATTGGTCTACAAACGCCAAGCCCATTCAAATAAACCCATTTCAAACCCAACATAATGAAATAAAGTTGAAAATGAGTACACCCACATGCCCCTCTGCGACAGGGCTAAAAACTTACACACCCAGCAAAGTAGTTTATCCGCTTTCCTCTCCAGTAATACCAACACTTATGTCAGTCACTCAGCATCTCTTATTAGGCCTAAATAATAATAATGAAATTCTCCTATGAAATAATTTTCAGTTTCAGTCAATATATTTTCTAATTCTAGCCTGCTATCTTTGCCATCATATGTGATTCTTTCATTTCTCTCTATAGCTCTCTCTCACCCACACCCACACAAATTTGAATAAATGTAGAATCCATTCATTTCCATTCTCCCATTCTGCCTATAGATGGAGCCAAAAATTACTTTAGAAGTTCCCAGGAGCCTCACAAAAAAATATTATTTATTTTATTTATGTCAATGAAAGATTTGCCACACTCGCCATCTGCCCAAAACAGAAATCAGGCACCCAACAGAAAACAATCCTGTACCTTCTTAAAAGCAAAATCTAGTCCAGCAACATCTGTAAGGCCACAGGTTCCCCATCCCTTCACTAAACTGTACTGAGCCACTGCAAGAGAAAACAATAATTACACTATGTTTACAAATACCATGGTCACACATATATTACCAGAAAAATCCTAATCAAGCTGACAGATCCTAAAAGCCCATGTGACAAACGTTGTTTTCTCAGTTTACACAGTTGCCTGGGTGTTGAATTGAGAGCAAGCATATTGTTATGGCATTGGTGGGGTTGACTTAAATGGCCTCTTGGTGTGCCTTACAACTCTGTGATCCTGTGACTGCTTTAAAAAGAAGACTCTTGGAGTGGGTCAAACCTGTTGGACAAGTTTAGCCTGGCAGCTTCCCACTGTTAGAGAAATCTAGGCAGGTGGTTCTGAAGAGCCGACAAATATCTGAATGGGATGCCTCTTTCACCTCCCCCTAAGGAATGGCTGTAATCCAAGTGCCTGTTGTTTGAAGTAGGCTGTGTGCAACTGAGAAAAGGACAGAACTGGGTGTTTGTTTGTTTTTTAGCTCTGAAGGCCCTAGAAAGGTGCCCCTGGGTCTCAGATGTTGTTGCACTACAACGCTCATCATCCCTGACCATTGGCTAAGGTGAATGAAAACAACTGACCTTTTAGTTCTGTGGGGTCCTCATGTTGAAGAACATTGTCCTAAACTGGGTGTGGGTGCAATGAATTTGGGTGGGGGGAGCTGTGTTAGATAGTTTAATGCTGTACTTTCACCTATGTACAACCTGTATATATGTAAGTAAATACAAATATTACAAAATGCCAGTAAGCCCTCAACCTCATTCTGAAGGAAACCAAACTTAGGTAGTACCGTAAGTGCCCCTGAAATCTCTTGCTGTGTGGAGACTTGGAATCATTATAACAACACACAGCAGCAACACACAGCAGTGCTCAATCCCCTAGTAGGGGGAATAACCATTTAGGTCTTGTCACAGCTTGAAGGGCATGTGGCCATTGTCCCTGAATACTGCTTTGCACATGCAATAAATCCAAATGACTGCTCCCAACACCCTGCATAAGGAACCAATCTGGATCCAATCTGAAACCTGAAATTTCTGGGCATCCATTGTACATGCAAGAAATTAACCTTTTTACTTCAGATTATTTCAGAAAAGGATGATGAGCAGGGGTTAAGAAGACAGGTTGCCCATCTCTACTGAAGCAATTGACGTAGAGCAGGGGAAGCCAATGTGTTGCTCTGCAGATGTTGTTAGACACCCAACTAGCCTGGTCTATAGACAGGGATGATGGGAGTTGTTGCAGCCCAATCACACCTGGAGGGAACCCCATTAGCTACCTCTGATGTAGAATTTTGAATCAAATTATAAACCTTGTTGGCAGAAGAAGAAGATGGTGGAGAAAAACACATGCCCCAGTACTTTGTCATCCCGATAGTCCAAATTGACAGGAATAGTCATCATACTTGTGTCCTGTGGTTTACCGTGACATAAGTTTACATAAGTCATGACTTGTTTCATCAGATGCAGTTAAGTAGACTTGGAAGGTGGCAAATGCACATGCATGTCTGAAGCACATAGGAAGATAAATCAAGTTAACAAGGCTAGAACTAAAAATAGCAAGACTTCACATCACACACCCAGAATTCAGATCATAACCTTTTGCTGCAGCATCATATATGATACAGAGCAATTATGCCTTAGCATATAACTAATTATAAGCCAACCATGAAACAGAATGCTGAACAAAACAGAGCTTTGGTCTGATCCAACAAGGCAGTCCTTATCTTCTAAAGCCATATGGATCTGTGTCCTTGCAAATGCAGCCTAAGATTCTCAAGTCTCTTTCCAAACTCTGTTGCATTTTTAAAAAATCTATTCTCTACCTTTTAATTTCCCATGCAATTGGCTGCCAAAGGCTAGAAGACTACAGATTATTGGATGGGTTGCTTCTCTGTGTTGGTATCTTTACCATTAAAGGTAAAGGTACCCCTGCCCGTATGGGCCAGTCGTGACCGACTCTGGGGTTGCGTGCTCATCTCACTTAAGAGGCCGGGGGCCAGCGCTGTCCAAAGACAACACCAGCGCAGCACACAGAAACGCCATTACCTTCCCGCTATAAAGCGGTACCTATTTATCTACTTGCACTTAGGGGTGCTTTCGAACTGCTAGGTGGGCAGGAGCTGGGACCGAACGATGGGAGCTCACCCCGCCACGGGGATTCGAACCGCCGACCATACGATCGGCAAGTCCTAGGTGCTGAGGTTTTACCATTAGCTATCCCTTAAATCAACCCCCTGCAAAGAAGCTGGAGAGGAACTAGCTTGCCTTTGCATATTAACTGCAAAGAAGTGAAGAACAAGCTACTTTGTAGACTAGAAAAAAGGTGACATCTACCAGGAAGATCTGAACTGCCACCTACCAACCCTATCCATCAGCCCACTCTATTTCCACACTGACTGTGAAGGAAGATACTTTCCTTCCTCCACAGTGAGCATGGAATGGACTGGCACAGGAAGAACAGAGCAACCCATTACTCATTCACCAGCTTGCTTACTTTCCAGCAGGTTCATAAATTTAAGTAGACTTGTAGAAGACTGCATTGTATGTAGTTGCCTGCCAGGTATCAGAAGAGATCGCCATAAGCACAACGATGTATCCCTAACATATTGTATTTTGGTTGGCTTGGTGATTTGAGCCCATTTTGTTTTTCTATTTATGAATATAATGCTGTTGCTCTTGTTTTAATATACCAGTCCTCAAGATAATAACTGTGAGCACAATCCAGCAGAAAGTTCCCTTGACAAGCTCCACTGGATATAATGATTATGTGCCACCCTCATTCCTTTCAAAAAAGCTTGCATTGGAGATCTTCCTAATGCAGCCAAGTGCCTAACAGACATTATCGGACTCCACCTCCCATAAGCTGCAGCTAACATGGTCATGGTCAATGGTCAATGGTCAGGGAATTATGGGAGTTGTAGTCCAACATCTGGAAGTCACCACACTGGCTAGGCCTGTCTTATTTCATTATTGAGTCCTTGCTGCTTACTTCCCACTTCACCTCTCAAGTGAATTAGATATTTACAAAGCTGAGCCAAGTTACGTTATTTCAGCAGTGTTCACTACGGAACACACAACAGCGTGGGGGCACAGTCACACGCATAACATGCTTTCAAAGCAGATTCTTTTTTTAATAAAAAAAGATAACCCTTCGTGATGAACATTAATTTGTCGGCGGATGCTCGCTTACACTGTGTAATATATGAGTACATAAATGTACAATAAGATGGCACAAAATACACTGATGCAATGGCTCAGCATCCACCGTGTATGAAATTGGCTTTAAAACACACACACACACACACAAACTTTAGATTAAGTAGCATATGGAGAATGTACATTATTAACATGCTCGGGGGCTGGAATGGCATTTAACTGTTAACAAAATATAACATGCATGCATATAGTTTTTATTAAAATGGGAAACTAGGACGACATCTCTCGACGCATGCAAAGCAAGCTAATCTTTGTAAATCCTGACTACAACAGAATGACGCGGTCCCCTCTCCCCTACCACCCACCTCCTGGACTGCCACCTGCCAAAATAGATCTCTCTCCCTTCCATCCCTCCTGCTTTAGTACAGAAGGAGCAGCAGGAGCATTCGCAGGCTGGAACGACATCAAGCATCGCCAGTGGGTGAATATATATCTCCTGTTGCTCATAGTTACAGACCTGCAGTCTGTGGATAGTCTTTCTGAAATAGTACACACAATTAGGAATTTTATTTATTTATATCATAGATGTGGATGCACACACAATCATAATAACCATAATTCAGGGGTGTGATAGGAGCCTATTATGCCACTTATTCTACAGAAAAAGCAATGGATTTTGGTTCAAATCATCTGACTCCACCTATTCTGCTGACAATCACAAGATGTGATGATGATTATGACTGCTGTCTTAAATGACTTTTTAAAAAGGGGGGGATGAGACAAATCCAAGATTGATAGGCCTATCGATGGTTATCACTACGATAGCAAAATGAGATAATCCAGTTCAGAGGCAAGATGCTGCTTCAAATGTTTATTCCTCCGGATGAGCTCTGGTTTCAAACAGCCAACAACAAAACACGAGAAGCTTGTATCTTAGAGCAATCAATTCCTTAGACAGGAAAGGTGGGTTGTTAACGACTTGACAGCCTTCAAAACAGGGCAGTATCTGTGGTTATTTATCTAGGAACATGCATTTGAGCCAGTCTAGACATCACATTTTGTGACTTGGAAGGTCTACCCCAACCATCAAAGGAGCATGAACTTGCCAGTGTGGGCTTCTCAGTGATGAAGGGGCATTGTTCATTGCCACAAAGTTCTCCAAAGCTAAAACAAACAAACAAAAAACCTCTCTGTACATGTTCAGAGAGTGTCGGTTCTTTACAACTGGATACACCCGTTCCCTTAGTTTATATTATATTACTGTCTCAAGGAGATTCCCTGTTCTCACAAAAGGTCAGTCAGGAGCATAAGAGAAATGGGGAACAGCTGGTGGGGAGGGAGAGAAAAGAGACTTCCAGAGCAGTCCTTGCCTAAATACACAGAAAAGTCTCAACAGAAATGGGAAGCTGTAGTATTCTTGCAGATATTTTTGCAAGCAAAAACCCAAAAAGGTCTTCATCGTAAGTGCTGCGACACTTTAGGCTGACTCAACTTCTGCCCGTTGTAAATTATGAGATTTAACACTCATTTTATACATATGAAATATATTTACTTCCATTGGGGGCCTATGACCATTATGGAAACAAACCCCTTTTAAACTTGAAAAAAAGAAATGTAATTATTTTTTTACTTTGCATATACAATGGATGGGTGTATTGCAGAATGCTGTGCTGGTGAGATCCTAACCACCGACCACCTTGATTATCCAGAGGCACCTATAAGCAAATTTTATGCAAATTTGAGCCATGGCCTGTTTATGTACCCAGCAACTGGCCATGCTGCTAACCTATTAGGAATCACCAGTTCAAGGGTTCAGATCATCCAGGGGCCACTGACCTATATTCCTTTGCTATGGCACCATACTGAGATCATCACTTGATGGAAGTCCTGATCCCTTCTCATTGGCTCTCGCTTACACTGTCAAGCTTTTTCTTCGACTGAGGAATAGGTAAGACTCTGTGATGTTGACTGTTTTTGCAATCTGGGCTTTTGACCATCTACATTTCCTTCCTACTCAGCTCTTCCTCCTCCCCACCAAATGCACTTCCGGCTCTCCTCTGGCCTTCCAGAGCCAACACCCTCTTTCACATTTTTTTGCGCCCTCTCAGAACTAGCCTATTACTTCAAAGCTCCCAGGCCTGATCCCTGCTTCAAATTATGAGGGTAGAGTTGCAGCTAGAGGGAAGTGAGGGAAGCATCCGCTACGGAGTCAATTAAGCCAGATGATACACCAATAAAAAGGTTGCTAAAACATGCAAAACAGTAGCTATAAGGAAATGCCCTTGGCTATTTTGCCAACGTGGTGTAGGATTCAGTAATTAACTATTACTTGTCTAATTAACTAGGACTTCAGTGACACTTGGAACTATTAACCAATTAACAATTCTACAGCCAAGTCTGACTCAGTATGTATGTGTTTAAAAGAACTGGCAGTAGAAGGCATCAGCAATGCGTAGCTGAAACAGATTGGAGTATTAACGAACATATGGAGCTTCCAAGTCAATCCACGGGTCCATTTAGCTCAGCGTTGTCTATTCTGACTGTTCTGTCCTCAACAACACACACTGGGCTGTGGATCTGTCTCACCTTCAATCCGCACTTTTGTGTACATCAATCCCCAGCCTTGTTAACTAGAACAAAACTTGAAAAGCACAAATGCAAATGATCGAACATTTGGGGGCAGAAGAAGGATTAATGGATGGTTGGATCTGAGTGAGGTAAGTGAGCTGGTTATGGATGAAGTGAAAAGACAATGTAAGCCAAGCCGTCCAGACTGCAGAGTGGGGAAAAGGTCAACAAGAGGCCCATCTAGTCCAATATCCTGTTCTCACAATGACCAGCCGGGTACTGATGGGAAGCCCCAAAGCAGGTCCTAAGCAAAAGAGCCCTCGCCTCACTTGTTACTCCCATCAACTAGCATTCAGAGGACTACTGCCTCCAACCATGGAGGAGAGCTGTTTAGGAGAACTGCTCTATACCGGGTTAGATATTCTACATAATCAGTGCATTATAATAAATATTATGGCTTGATCAGTTGCTAACAGATCAACAATGGGGAGATTAAATGAGATCTAAATATGGGGTAATACAACAAGCAGCGTTTATGAAACTACCTGCCAGCTGAGGTCAGTTTCTGATGAATTTCTGGTGCCTACTGAAGATTTTATTTTTATTATTATTTATTCCAAAAGGCTTTTAAAACTGAATTCTGGTTTTATGGTTTTAATTCATTTTTAGTTCCTTCTTACTGAGTCTCCTGTACTCTACTGTAAGTAAACGGCATATAAATTGTGGAAGCAAATAAAAATAAATAAAAACACTGGCAGACAGTGACCTTCCAGAATTCCACTGGATTCCAAGAATCTTTCTCAGCCCTATCTGAAGATTTTAGAGGTTTTTTAAAAAGAGGTTGGATGGCCATATGCCAGGGATTATTTAGCTGTGATTCCTGCACTGCAGGGGGTGGGACAAAATGACCCTTGGCTTCACACACAGCTCTCTACAATTCTGATTCTACATTCTATGCTCTTGTTCCATGACCCTACCACAAGATGCTCAACATCACAGGAGGGGAGAAAGTCAAAGGAGCAGTAATTTGAAGGCTCGCACATGCGCATTTATCACTGAAGACTGCAACATGGCATTATTGCCGTCACAGAGGAAACACACCAGAGATGGAGCTTTTCCGTCACCTTCTGAAACAGCAATATTTTGCAGAAGAAGGCTATTTCATAGCCGAGCACTGGTACAGAATGATGTCGTGGCCCCCGGACCGAGAGGACTAGTACCATAATTTATTCTGCTCACACCAAAATCTGCACAACTTGGCTTTTCCTGCAGCCGATTGTTTGTTCTTGTGAGTTGTCCCTGCTTCTAAATTTCGCTAGAGGGCAATGTTTTACATCGGCTTCCATGCACTGCTGGGTGTTAGGAGCCTCATACCCTTGCACTACATTTCAAAACCAAACCACGCCAAATATAAAGCTTGTGATATTCTGGAAAAAGATGTAAAAAGGACGCATGACAGCAACAGTAATTTGCACTGTGCCAGTTTACTACCCAGAATTTCCCTTCCCAAGAAAAAAAGCAGCACCAAGTGCCATCATATCCCCCACCACTGAAGTTGTTGCAATCACCAGTTCCACAATATTCCAGCTCATTTGTATATTGTGGCTTTCTTTAAAATCTGGCCAGGCACTCATTTATCACCATTTTATTGCAACCAAGCTAACTGAATTAATGATGCTGTGATAATCCATTTGGGTGGTATGGTCTGGATACAGTGCTGTTGATCTTCTTGCCATAAGTATCTCCTGAATATTTTATTTATTCATGTATTCATATGTATATATTTACATTTGTACCCCACTCTTTCCAGTATGTGGCATACGTAGTCCTTCCTCGTCCCCATGTCATCCTCACAATAACCCTGTGAAGTAGGTTAGGCTGAGCAGCCCATGGTCACCCAAGGAAGACGAGGAGGATCCCAGCTAGGGGTGTACCCATAATTGGTACAAGTACACACCATGGCATGCTTTTGAATTATGGTGCTGGAGGAGACTCTTGAGAGTCCCATGGACTGCAAGAAGATCAAACCTCTCCATTCTTAAGGAAATCAGCCCTGAGTGCTCACTAGAAGGACAGATTTTGAAGCTGAGGCTCCAATACTTTGGCCACCTCATGAGAAGAGAAGACTCCCTGGAAAAGACCCTGATGTTGGGAAAGATGGAGGGCACAAGGAGAAGGGGACGACAGAGGACGAGATGGTTGGACAGTGTTCTCGAAGCAACCAGCATGAGTTTGACCAAAGTGCGGGAGGCAGTGGAAGACAGGAGTGCCTGGCGTGCTCTGGTCCATGGGGTCACGAAGAGTCGGACACGACTAAACGACTAAACAACAACAACACACCATGGCAAGCTAAAGATGGGGAAGGGTGGAGACTTATGAAGTACTCACAGGACATCAGGAGACATTGCAGGGGCAACCAACAGTTCAGGGGAGCCAGAGGAGAGGGATAAATCACGGAACCAGAGGTCTCCCCATCTCTGCAGATACGGAGGGCTCTGAGGCATTGGGAACAGCAGGAAGTGTACTTCAAGAGACTGAGGCAGGCAAGGAAACACAGCACAGCCCAGCCCACTAGTGGAGCAGGAGAAGATCACAGGGCTTGTTAGGTTTGTGATCACCTGGCTGGATTAAGCTCAGGGCAGGTGAGGGTCACATGCTTCGTCAGCTGCTCAGCTGCAGCAAACTCAGGTGCAGCAATCAAGATTGGGGAAAGGTAAAAGGGAAGCAAGGCAGAGATCTGCTCAGCTCTCTCCATTGATGGACCATTGATGGCTGCTTTGGGACTGCACTGGACTGTGACTTTGGGACCTAGGTTTTCTAATGCTGGATCTTCTGCAGAGGCAGGAACCTGGCCTTACAGTTTGGCTTTGAAGCTTGCTGCTTGTATTGGGCTTGGACCAGTATATGATCGTTTGGACTATCTACTCTCTAGCATTGCCTTTGGGACTTACCCCTAGGTACGCCAGGGTTCAGGACACCCAGTGAGCTTTGTGGCTGAGTGGATTTTTGAACCCTCAAATTCCAGGTTCCAGTCCTCCACCTGCACCACACTGTTTGACCTATAGTTTTTCATATATTCCAAAAGATCACTTCGCCTTTTCATGGTACCTGTGCCCTGGCTGTAACACATGGATGCACCTTTGAAACAGTGCTTGGGGACTTGAGCAGATGGATTCAATATTCAGCAGGTAGCACCAATAAAGCCAACTTAACTTTGGGCTGATCAGCTTCATGTTTTCTCACTTTTATTATATTATATAAAATGTAAACAACTGTTGATAGTAATCTGATCTATTTATACTTCTGGACAAATTTAGTCCTTTTTTTTTCTTCACTAGCAGTTCGAAAGCATGTCAAAGTGCAAGTAGATAAATAGGTACCGCTCTGGCGGGAAGGTAAACGGTGTTTCCGTGTGCTGCTCTGGTTCGCCAGAAGTGGCTTAGTCATGCTGGCCACATGGCCCAGAAGCTGTACGCCGGCTCCCTCGGCCAATAAAGCGAGATGAGCGCAGCAACCCCAGTCGGTCACGACTGGACCTAATGGTCAGGGCTCCCTTTACCTTTATATGTTGCCATGTTCAAATGCCAAGCATGGTTTCTTCACTTTTCATAGCTTCATAGACAGTTTGACAAATGCAGCTTCTAGACTATATCATTGTGATAATTGCTACCTGGGCTAAGATACTCTCTTTGGTAAAGCCTTCTTGAAACGCAAGAAGCTTCTCTTCTGGAAACCCCAGGAGTTTGACAAACAAAGCATCAGATCCAATAAAATACTCTCAGGCTGCTGTCTAATTGTGTGAAAAAAGCCCCCAAATCCTTAAAGGTATGCTGAAGACAATTCCACTTACAAATATTTTAATCAACAACAATCATAGTAGTAGCTTGAATCCAGAGAGTCCTTTCAATGAAGGGGAGAGGCTAAGATCCACCGACATTGCACAGAAGGAAGAATAGGGAGGCAATTTTCTGATTTCCACCTTTCAGCTCACATCTCTGCCTCCCATACTGTTCTAGAGCATGGGTAGGCAAACTAAGGCCCGGGGGCTGGATCCAGCCCAATTGCCTTCTAAATCCAGCATGAGGACGATCTGGGAATCAGCAAGTTTTTAGATGATTAGAATGTGTGCTTTTATTTAAAATGCATCTCTGGGTTATTTGTGGGTCCTGCCTGGTGTTTTTAGATGATTAGAATGTGTGCTTTTATTTAAAATGCATCTCTGGGTTATTTGTGGGGCCTGCCTGGTGTTTTGACATGAGTAGAATGTGTGCTTTTATTTAAAATGCATCTCTGGGTTATTTGTGGGGTATAGAAATTTGTTCATCCCCCCCAAAAAAAAATACAGTCCGGCCCCCCCACAAGGTCTGAGGGACAGGGAACTGGCCCCCTGCTGAAAATGTTTGCTGACCCCTGTTCTAGAGAGTCCCCCTACCTTCCAGAGCATCTTTTCAGGAAGCACAAGGAGCAGGAGGAATCTGCAAAAAAATAATTGCCACCTTCTTCCATTGGGGATGTCACCTGAGTGGAGTTCTGCTTACAGGAGACTGGAACCCTGCCAATAAATGAATAAGTGCCCATACTGCATCGTCAGCATACTTGACATTTTACAAAAAAGCATAAAATAAACGTAGAATAATTAGAAGCAAAATATTTTGTAATCTCTAATAGTCTACAGTTTGATAAAATATTGAGTTTTATGCTTCTAAGGCACACATATACAGTCTCAGATAATTGCACAGAAGGCAAATACTTAACTTTTAAGTTCAATTGTGAGAAATGCTCCTTCTAAATAAGTAGAGAAAATGAAATCATTCCACATCTGAAGACCAGTCAATTACAATAAATAGTGTATGAATGCCTCTCTGGTGCTTTCTATGCGATACACATACCAAAGCAAAACTGTTGAATTCTTGTAATTTGCATGAGGGAATTATAAATGAGACATATAAATATTCTTTTGAAATGCAAGTTACTTTTATTTTAGAAGTAACAGTGATCAATGGTGATCTCCTGAATGCAAATTTCCTTCAATGATAATTGAGAATTTATACTCTAGGCTGCAAAGAGGAGGCAGCAAAGGGCCTGTCTCATTTCCTAAAGAGTTTTTGGGACTGGGTTTGAATCATCCTTCTGTGGCTAAATCTGGTGCAGGGGGAGGGAGAGAATTTTGTCACGGCCAAGGCTTCAATCCTTAGCCTACATACATACTTTTTCAATAAATATGTTGTATTAATTTCCATTCATAAAACAATTTACAAACTAAAACAAAAATTGCACCACAATATTTTAAATGAATCAGAAATGTGCATAATTTGAAATCTTTCAGCACTGTTACTAAAGATTTATAATCAGCTCTGTTGCAATGTGTCTTCATTGGAAATTGAAAATGACCCCAGTACATGACCCCAGTTAAGCTAGCAAAAATTTACCATTTGCCTGATAACAAATGTTGGAAATGTAAGGAAACTGAAGGTACTTTTTATCATCTTTGGTGGACATGCCCGAAGATTAAGGTTTTCTGGGAGATGATATATAATGAAATGAAAAAGGTATTTAAATATACCTTCCTTAAGAAACCAGAGGCCTTTCTCTTGGGCATTGTCGGCCAACTGGTGCCAAAAACGGATAGAACTTTTTTCATGTATGCAACTACAGCAGCAAGAATACTGATCGCAAAGTATTGGAAGACACAAGATTTACCCACCTTGGAAGAATGGCAGATGAAAGTGATTGACTATATGACATTGGCCGAAATGACGAGCAGAATTCGTGACCAGGGAAAGGAGACTGCGGAAGAAGACTGGAAGAAATTTAAGATTTATCTTAAGAACTATTATAAACTTGATGAAGTTTAGAATGTCGAGATTTTACAGAGAGAAAGGGTTGCAGTAATATAAGATTAGATTAAGAAAGGACTATGATGAATTAGGATGGGAAAAAACATTTATAAGTTGCTATAAAATTTGGACATGAGGATGCAGAAAGGGGAGGTATGGGGAAGTCCGAGGAAAGAAGTTTATGAAAGGACATTTTGAAATTATATTTGTTTGTTTGTCTGTTTTTCTTTTATGTTTGTTTGTTATAAAAACTTTTGTAAAACCAATAAAAATTTTATAATAAAAAAAAAAGGAAATTGAAAATGAAGGTTCAAGACATCGGTGCAGAAATGAAACATTGGACTTACACTAGCAAGTGCTTTGTTAGCTTCTGTGCAAACCAGAAAAGGATTCTACGTTAGAAGGATCTCTACAGGATTAGCAAGGCCTACGCTTTCTTCAAATGTATGCAGCAGCTTTTCCAGGCATGCCTGAAATTCAATCCCATCCACCCCCAAAATCCATACAACCTCCCTGAGATCTTATGATGGGCGCTATATAAATCAAATAAGTAAGTAAGTAAGTAAGTTCTGAGTTAACATGGCTAGTCAGACTGGAAGTTCCAATGAGACTTTACTATTTAATTGTGCAGTTTCATTTCATTTATTTCAACACAACCATCTGGGTTGTAAGACCTGGAAGACCTGCTCCCTGCCTTGCAAGCCTTTTTCCACCTGGACTGGGAGAACAGGACCTGACTGACTCCAGCTACAAAAGCTGAGGCTGCTGAAGAGACCAGAAACCTGCTTGGCCAGGGGTAGGCACCCTAAGGCCCATGAGCCACAAGGGGGCCGTTTAATCGGCCCATGAGCTGCCCCCGAACCAAGCCGCTTGCTTGGCAAGTCCCCGCGGGCTGTGCTAAACTGGCACAGCGTGACACAGGGACTTGCTTCTGTGGTGCCAGAAATCGTGTCTGCACAGACGCAGACACCAGAAATCGCGGGTGCGCACACTCATACACACACATACACACAATCTGGCCCATGGAGGGAGTGAACCGGCCCAGGCGAGGTAAACCTTGTCAACCCCTGTGATTGGCTGTCTCTTAGTGCAGACCTAGGTCATCAAGCCAGAGCTTCCACAGCCACCGCCCAGTGGCGTAGCGTGGGGGGTGCAGAGGGGGCCGGCCACACCGGGCGCAACATCTGGGGGTTAGGGTTAGGGGGCGCAAATCCACGGGTTAGGGGGCGCAAATCCATGGGTTAGGGGGCAGAAATTACTTGCCTTGCCCCGGGTGCTGACAACCCACGCTACGCCACTGCCACCACCCACCATGAACAACCACTGGCAGGATTGGCAGCCATGTTCTGCTTATGGTAATATTTTCTTCTCTTGCTGTTGATGCTGTTTTAAATGTGCAATTCATATTTGACTACCTCTATTCATGTTTTCTTTTGGAATGTTGAATACAGTATTTCAGATTCCTGTTAATTATGTTGCTTTGAATGTATACTTTACATTTGACTTTCTTCACTAATGTTTTATTCTAGATTGTTTTATTTGATGTTTTGATTTATTTGTTTTATTTTGATGTTTTAATGTAGGTTGTAAACCACTTTGAGGTTTTTTCTTAAAAATATAAAGCGGTATAGAAATGAAATTGTTGTTGTTGTTGTTGTTGTTATGTTTTTAAAATGGCTAAATGTAGGGGCTGTGGCATGCACAGAAGCCCTGTCTCAAACATCTCATAAGCCCCACCTGCTCAATCTCTGACCTTCCTGTGTTGAGCAGGGAAGGTTTACGGGGGACATTTGCCCATGTGGCCTTCAACATGAGTAGAACCTTCCACACTCCTGCAGGGTACAGATGCAGTGATTACTATGGGCCTACTTTATATTCATGTAACATTGACAATTTGCCAGGTGGTCTTAGGTTTCCTGCCGATAGTCAGCCAAACTTCGGAAATGTTAGTATAAAGAAAGTGCATTAGATTTCATAGCATTCAATTTCACTGCCTGGAGAAGTCAACACTACACTGCATTCGCTTATTAAGAGAATACATTCAACCGATGTGATTTGGGTGCATGAAATATTTTAGGCTTAATGTAATATTGGAGGAGTTTGATTGCTTTTCTTCAGCCACCACCAAAGTATATGGATACTAGAAACATTATATTACTTCAAACGAACCCTTACCTGCACCATTCCATCAACTAGGAATTTTATTACTTTTTTAAAAAATTCATAATCTATTTCTGTAGCAATCACTAGCCTACCTATGTTTGTTTTCATTGCCGTGGTTGCATATTGGATGGAAAGCTTTAAGGATTTTTCAGCAATAATGCCCAAATCTCTTTCTTGGTGAAGAGACCTAGCCATTTTTTCATGTTGCTGATAACTGTTATTTAAATAAATAAAAATCCAGAGAATTATTCCTTACATAATTACGGGCCTTGCATCTGCCATGTACAAAAAAAACCCTTTGAATTTGTAGACACTGACTATGGTTCAATAATTCTGACATCCTCCAAACAGTTAATATCCCAAGGACACGTAACAGTTATGGAATGATGTCTTGTATTCCCTAAGCTGGCCCACTGAGGTACTAATACATCATCATCATTCATCAGAACCATAGATCAGGAACCTTGGAGGATCAGCAATGGAGGGATGCAATGGCAGCATCTGCTGACAGCTGGCCAACCAGCTTCTACTTACCGTATTTTTCTCTCTATAACACTCACATTTTTTTCTCCTAAAAAGTAAGGGGAAATGTCTGTATGTGTTATTGAGCGAATGTGTGGTCCCTGGAGCCGACTGGCCCGAGTGCAGGGGCAAAAATCAGATCACGCGGAGGAGGGAAAGCTGTAGAGAGGAAGCTGCTGCTTTCCTGCATTCTGCCTCTGCAGGTGGGAGAGAGGGGGGCTGGCTTAGGTGGGAGAGAGGGGGGGCTGGCTTGGGTGGGTGGGGGGAAACTTTTGCCTTCCTTTCCTCCCTCCCGTTAAACCCCTCTCCTGCATTGTTAGCCAGCTGCACACCCCTCTCATGCTCTTTGTCCCTTCTGTGTTTTTCCTTCCCTCCCCACTTAAAACGTGGTTACAAAGCACGGATCCACATGGATCCTCAGGATTTTTGCATTGCGCTACCCCAAACTCACCGTCAAATCACATGTCTGTGGCCACAGCATGAAGCACAAAAATGATACACCCACTGTTTCATTCAGAATT
This sequence comes from Podarcis vaucheri, assembly GCF_965113315.1. Lineage (NCBI taxonomy): Eukaryota > Metazoa > Chordata > Lepidosauria > Squamata > Lacertidae > Podarcis > Podarcis vaucheri. Next base: position 108,045,087 of record NC_138759.1, read on the forward strand.
TTTTTCCCTTGTTTTCTTCCTCTAAAAACTATGTGCGTGTTATGGTCAGGTGTGTGTTATAGAGCGAAAAATACGGTAAATACCTACAGCAAAGAAGAGTCTGCCACATTCTGAAAGGCTGGCCCATTAGGGCCTAGAGGACACTGCCCCACCAACCTCAGTCAGCCCCTACTTGGCTGCCTTCTTTTCTTACAACCCGTCCAGTGGGTGGCACCACCTGTCAGCCTCTTCCCCTTCCTCATTTCTCAGTGTCACCCCTTACAGAACTCAGCAGCTGGGTATACACTGGGTATAAAGGCACAGGTGGCATTCAACTAAGTTTTACTCAGAGGAAACACACTGGAATCAATGAACATGTCTAAGTTAGGTCCATTCATTTCAATGGGTCTGCTCTGAGTAAAATTTTGTTGCATACCACCCTAGGCTTAGTTGGCTCTGCCTGTCATTGGCTCCGTTTCCATCTGCTGTTCAGACTCCTTCCAGTGGGCATCAGCCACCACTGGGAGTCTTTTCCCAGTAATTCTTACCAGTGGCGAAGCTGCATGCTCCGGTACTGGGGGCAGAGAGCAGGCAGGGGCGTGGCTGGTGCGCGGCCCGGGGGTGTGGTGTGTGGCCCACGGGGGCGTGGCTGTGGCCCACGGGGGCGTGGCACTGCCCCCGGTGGGGATGCACAGCGAGTGTCAGGGGCAGCCATGATGGTACCCCCCTCCCCAATGGTGCTGAGGGTGGTGCGCTCCCCCCGCCCCTTCCTTCCTCCACCAGTGATTCTTACTGTTGTGATGTTTCTCCTAATCTGGTTCCCTGCAACTTCCACCCACTGGTTCCAGTCCTGCTCTCTGGAGCAAGACAGAGCAATGTCTCTCTTCTCTCCTCCGGGCTAAACATGCCCAGCATCATCAAACCATTCCAGACCTCCTCACCATCCTGGTCACCATCTTTTGGCTATAACAGGCATGAACTTGTTTGCATAAATGTCCGTTGTTCATTTTGACAGTGAATATACCCATTTCTCTCTGGTGTTTTGAGCCTCAACGTATCCAAACAATTTTGCAGAAATCCCACATTTCAGTGGCACAAATCAAAGCTGTGTAAAGCTTATCATTGATAGACTTCCGCGCTGGTGTAGCTTAAGATAGTGCAGGGTCAAGACATGAATTCTACAGATAGGATAGATACAGTCATATACTAATTACAGAAAAGCAGCCCAGATGGCTGCCAAGCTATAAGCTTGCCTCTGTGTATGTCACCTCAGTAGGATGTTTTAAGGGCCAGAACTATGCAAGAGCGGCTGTTTAAAATATGGAGCCACTCACCAGATAGGTTATACATTCTCTCTGCTCTACATGGGTGCAAGTAAACTAAAGGAGGGAAGAAGATCCACAGGTCATGGGGCAAAATAATCCATGAATTGACCTCACATGGAGCAATTTAAACCCGCCTCTGTAGAAGACTCACAGTGGACACACTAGACCAAAGTCACCAACCAGAATCTAGAACTTCTACATTTCCTCTTTTGATTCATTGTACCACAGCATATCAAGGTGGCTTGGCTTATGTCTTAGCAGTAAGGTAGAACACAGGCCGCTTCAAAAAGCCACGTGCAAAGGGGGGGCAAGCCCTTCCTGCAACCCACCATACACACCTACATTCTACATTCAGACATTCTACATTCTACATTCAGACACTACTTTAGTCCAATTTTTCCAATGTTTCATTACCTGATCATCTTTGCATTTTGCACAATCTTTTCACACAATGTAAAAGCCACTTCTGGAAATCTAATGGAAGCTTAGTGCTCATTTCCATGTTAATTGCTTCTGGGGGGGGGAGGAGTTTGCAACCCTGTTAACCTGGGAAATTGTGGGACAAAATTTGGGATGGTGGTATTTCAGCATACAGTTCTTTCCCCCACTGTTGTCATAGGTGAATCATGGGAGAACAGAATCACACGTCTGCATGGAGGATGCAGACATGTCCAATGATGTCTGCTGTTGTGTCACACCATGCCATTCACACCGTGTGAATGGAATTTAGTACAACATGGTGGTATATCAATCAAAAAGCTACAGTTCCGTAATGCAACAGGTACTGCAGCATGAAAGGAACATTAGAAGCAGTGACAGAAGTACTAGCATTACAACCAGGGAAACTAATGCAGTAATCTCCATGTCTGAATGCAATCATTGTCTTAAGTGCTGTACATTATAAGATACTGCTGCCTATTTTTTTTTCCTTTTTGTTGTTAGCTACTATCAACACCATATTTCTTCCATAGGGTAAAGGGTTTTCTACCATCAGTGAGCACCAAAAACACCTCTGCAATACTCCTACCCAAGTTTCTGTGCCATTAGTAAACCAAATGGAATACAAGGAGAAGGCAATGGGCAAATGTTCCCTTTGTATATGTTGGCAATTCTTCATGAAACATAATCAAGCATTAATTTACACAACTAAAATCTAGCACTTGTTGTACAGATAGTGTTCTGCCTCTAGTTACAGGTAGGTAGCCGTGTTGGTCTGCCGTAGTCGAAACAAAATAAAAAAAAATCCTTCTAGTAGCACCTTAGAGACCAACTAAGTTTGTTATTAGTATGAGCTTTTGTGTGCATGTAGTATCTGAAGAAGTGTGCATGCACATGAAAGCTCATACCAATAACAAACTTAGTTGGTCTCTATGGTGCTACTAGAAGGATTTTTTTATTTTGTTCTGCCTCTGTGTTTCAAAGAGTGTAGTTTTTAATATTTTAATTGAAAGACCCCATCCTAATCATATTAACAGGAAACCAAGTCCCACTGATTCCAGTGCAACTCCCCACCCCACCGCAGATTATTCATGATTAGAACCACAGGCAAATAAATGAGTACATTACAACAGCCTGCCCAACAAAAAGCTACAGGCATCTCCCAGCAAGATGTCAGACTGAACTGATAAGAACAGCCAAACTTGCCTTGATCTGTCAAAAACAACAATTTGAAAATGTTTGTTTTCAAAGCAGGTGACATTATCTAGTAATGCTGTATTACCATGCCTTGAATTTTATGCCAAATGGCCGTTGGCTGTATAGTTCAATGTGTTGGATTATGATGACATGATGCTGTTATTTGGTATTTTATGGTAGTAATGTGCCTTGGAACAAGAGTTCTTCCAGAGACGCTGCTGCCCATGGTAGTCAAGGGGACATGGCACAGAAGAACTGCATACATGGGCAATATAGGAGAACAGAACGAAGAACACCCTAGGAAACCTAAGGCCATTGATTCAACTGCCTTACTTAAAGGGCATCATGAGGGTCCCTCAAAAAAAGAAACATTGCTTGATCTTGCACAGTAACAAAACAAAAACGAAAAAAGCATGGATTAACATAATTTCAGCGATCCTGGATTTGGATTACTGCAAAACCCAGTATATTTTACAGGATGTTACAGCTGAGATGCTTTCTGACTAACTGGATGACACAACAGGTTTAACTCAGCAAACTAGGAAAGATGAAGTTTATTTAGAATGACAGTGAGCAACTGTCATTCTTGTTCAATGATGTACTTCTGTCAAAATTACATTGTCTGCATCCATTTGGACAGCAGGAATAAAGTTGACATGACCTGTTCTGATTAGTACCATGGACAGCAGACCTCTAAAGGGAAGAGGGCCTAGGAGGCTTTCCCTTCCCACAATTGTTTCTCAACCCATACACGTTCCAGAGAGGCTGCACTCCTGTTGCAGGGGCACAGCACACACACACACACAATTCAACAAACAATACGTTTGCGCTAGGAAGATGGCATTCTTCCTGCAGAACATGCACACTTGAGCAGTGTGATTGCTGTGAGGAATACAGCTGAATGGCTGCCAAAGACTCTTGCTGAATATTCCTTGCGACATTAAAGACAACAAGGTGCAAATATATTCATTGACAGCAGTTGCACATACCTCCCCTGCATTATTACTGGGGCTATTATTTATAAATAAATAAAAAGGAATACACTGTCATGGCTACTACCTGTGCCTGCACAACTCACAGCAGCAGCTTTTTCAAGATCGGGGATTTTGTTTGTTAACACATAGAGCATGATCTAGCCAAAGCAGAAGCTTTTAAGTCACATTGATTTCAATGGCAGAAAGCTGGGTACATGCTACATTTAGCCCCATTGACTTTTAATTTTTTGACTTTGGCTGGACTATGCACTTGTTCTTTTTACCAGCATCCCCGTAAATAAATAGTCCATTAACCAAATACCTTTTGACTACTTCTGCAATGTAGTTTCTTTCTCCTCTCCTCTTCCAAGAGTACCCAGAGAGGTGTGCCAACTTCTCAAGGTGGTAAAATAACAAAAACAACAAAAACTAAGTTGTACCCCAACACTGCAGGGACGCGGGTGGTGCTGTGGGTTAAACCACAGAGCCTAGGACTTGTCAATCAGAAGGTCAGCGGTTCGAATCCTCGCGATGGGATAAGCTCTCGTTGCTCAGTCCCTGCTCCTGCCAACCTAGCAGTTCAAAAGCATGTCAAAGTGCAAGTAGATAAATAGGTACCACTCCGGTGGGAAGGTAAATGGTGTTTCCGTGCACTGCTCTGGTTCGCCAGAAGTGGCTTAGTCATGCTGGCCACATGACCCGGAAACTATACGCCGGCTCCCTCGGCCAGTAAAGCGAGATGAGCTTTTACCCCAACACTGCCACTTTATCTGACTGCTAGCTGGTCCTAGTTCTTCCACTACCACCCTAAATATATATCTTTACATATTTATTTGGAAATATGTGCTGAATTAGTGCTGACCAGGGACGCGGGTGGCGCTGTGGGTAAAACCTCAGCGCCTAGGATTTGCCGATCGCATGGTCGGCGGTTCGAATCCCCGCAGCCGAGTGAGCTCCCGTCGTTCAATCCCAGCTCCTGCCCACCTAGCAGTTCGAAAGCACCCTTAAGTGCAAGTAGATAAATAGGTACCGCTTTATAGCGGGAAGGTAAATGGCGTTTCTGTGTGCTGCTCTGGTGCCGGTTCACCAGAGCAGCTTCGTCACACTGGCCACGTGACCCGGAAGTGTCTGTGGACAGCGCTGGCTCCCGGTCTCTAGAGTGAGATGAGCACACAACCCTAGAGTCTGTCAAGACTGGCCCGTACGGGCAGGGGTACCTTTACCTTATGTGCTGAATTAGTGCTGACTCAAATATATCCCATGTTTATATGTTTTATTTAATGTTTAAAAGAGAAAGAGCATCACCATTAAGCCCACTGCATAAGGATGTTCTTCCTGAAACCCAAATTACACCAGTACGTTCCTCGTGATATATCACACAGTGAGATGCTAAAGGAACATACTGAATATGTGGGAAGTCTCAAAACCTGGATGCACTAAACACAGGTCTCCATATTGCCCATCATCTGGTGGCTTCTTTCTTAAGAAAAGACTGAGAATAGTGATATTGTGTGAGCTTCTGAAATGTCCTCGACACCAAAAAGATGACAGCCAAATCATTAGGATTAGCTATTCTGCACCTGCCATCCCACAACTGCAGGAGGAATTAATGTGATTTAAAGCAATGTTAAAGATTCCAAACTTAATCAAAGGAGCCATCAGGTGCTTAATCCCAAGGGTCAAATTGCAAATGTCTCAAGGAGTCTCTAATTAGAGCTAGCTGGGCAGCCAAGTACTAGTTGGATATGACAGCTCACCAATCACATCTCCATTTTTCCTAACCATGTTGCTCTTCGGGAATCAAAACAGGAAGCATCACACTACTCACAGCATGTCTGCACCATGATAAAAATTCACACCATGACTGCTGTTTCAAATCCTCTGTGTAACAATCTGAAACAATATTATGATAGCACAATTGTCTCTTTTCCCCCCTTCATATTACAGACAATGGTTTAGGTCCAATGAGCTGCTAAGAACCACACTGGGCTTCAGCTAACCCTGTGGCTTTCTGAATTTGGAATTTCTGCCTTCGATAACCACCCCTCTGCCATCTCCCCCTCCCAGTAATACAATGACCCTGGCTTTAAAAAGCACATACATTAGCAGAAGGGTGCAAATCAGATGCACGTTTCAACAGACGGAATGGACCTTTCTTTTCATGCACTGCTAGCACAATTTAGAATGGCATGTGTGTGTTCCTTTCACTAGCATGTAATTATTCACTAGCATGTAATTATTTCAGCTGTTTCATATACTGAGCAACTGTTTTTCCTTTCCTGAAGTACTTTGGCCACCATTCAAGATCTTTCCACCACTCAAGACGTTCTTGGCAAGAATGCAGGACTGGGCCTTGTTATTGGTGGCGCCTAAGCTCAGAGAGCACAAAGTGCAAGTAGATAAATAGGTACCGCTCCAGCGGGAAGGTAAACAGCATTTCCGTGCACTGCTCTGGTTTCGCCAGAAGCAGCTTAGTCATGCTGGCCACATGACTCGAAAGCTGTATGCCAGCTCCCTCGGCCAGTAAAGTGAGATGAGCGCCACAACCCCAGAGTCGGTCACGACTGGACCTAACAGTCAGGGGTTCCCTTTACCTTTACCTAAGCTCAGAGACCAGTCTTCTCAACCTTGGGTCCTCAGATGTTGTTGCATTAAAACTCCCATCACTCCTAGCCAGCATGGCCAGTGGTTTATAGAGTTGCCACATGTCCAAAATACCGCAATCGGAAGCAGTCTCTGGGCGAAAATCGGCAAAATGTCTGGGAAAATCTAGAGGTATGGCAACCCATGTTGGTTCAACAACATTTGTATCCAGATTTTCACCCTAGTGGTCAGGGATGGTGGGAGTTGTAGTTCAAGAACATCTGGGGACCCCCACCCAACTCACAATTCCCCATTCCCCCTCTTTCCCCCTTTTCTTCCTAACCTAACATTGTATGTAACGCTAATGTCTCACAACAAATGAAACTGATCTGTAGAAAATGCAACTTGAAAAAAAGAGACAATGCACGTATTTTTGTAAACTAAGAAATCTTTAATAAATATAAAGGTAAAGGTACCACTGCCCGAACGGGCCAGTCTTGACAGACTCTGGGGTTTGTGCGCCCATCTCACATCTATAGGCCGGGGGCCAGCGCTGTCCGCAGACACTTCCCGGTCACGTGGCCAGCGTGACAAGCTGCATCTGGCGAGCCAGCGCAGCACACGGAACGCCATTTACCTTCCCGCTGGTAAGCGGTACCTATTTATCTACTTGCACCCGGGGATGCTTTCGAACTGCTAGGTTGGCAGGCGCTGGGACCGAGCGACGGGAGCGCACCCCGCCGCGGGGATTCGAACCGCCGACCTTTCGATCGGCAAGCCCTAGGCGCTGAGGCTTTTACCCACAGCGCCACCCGCGTCCCTTAATAAATATATATATATATATTAAAAAAGATCTAGGCACCCAAAGTTGAGAAAGGCTGCTCTAGACAATCTTCATAAGGAGACTTGTCTAAGCTTTCTGCTGCCAAGCTTTAGAGAAGAATGGTTTCCTTTGGATGTGCTTTTTATGCTGTCACATCCTCCCAGTTTTATTCTGTTATGCTGCTGTTTTAGCTGAATTAGCCATTTGTTTTTGAATTGGGTTCATCAACATTACAAACTGGTTTTTTTTTCAAAGTTGTTTTATTGCATTATGAGTCATTTTGGGAACTTCATATGGGGTGAAAAGTAGCACCTAACATACACACACACACACACACACACACACACACACCTTAAATATAATACATGTATCTGCCACCAGGCATAGAACTCATAACCTCATAGCCAATGAATTATTCTTCTATTGTGACATCAATACAAGTTCACAATCTTTCCTAAAATCTACTATATATGGGCATTTCACAGCGAGCTCATGTTCTTTGTTCTTGACTTTGTGTGGCAGATTACTTAAGAGTGTAAGCTGGTGGCAAGTATGAGCTAGTATAGAGGATGACTAAGAGACCAAGTTCCAAATCAAGAAGCCGCAGGCTGGAACATCAGCTTCACCGTGAATTCATCAAGTAGCCTTTGGCAAGTCACTCTTCCCTGACCCTCAGTCTGCCCTTCCCACAATCTGCACTCTGAGAGAGGTCAGTAGTATTATCCCCAAAAAGGTTGCTGTAAAGATTACAAGATAAGGAACGTGAACCACTTTGGAACACTGTAAAAATGTGCTAAATGTTATTAAATCCTTGGTTCAAATATCTCCTCAACCATGAGCTTACCCAGTGGCCTTCAAGGCACATCACAACCTATCTCAGGATCAGAACCTACTTCCCCCATTTGTAGGAAAGAAATCATCGTTTGTTGTACTGATTTACTAAGGCAAAGTGAGAAACATGAGCACATTTAAAAGCAGTATAAAGTGCTATATATTATTAGTTGGACCATTATCAAAAACTTATCTGTATTATTTTATTTCCAAACACAATAAATAGCTAGGGTTTAAAATTTGAAGCTTTTATTCATATTGGCTAGTTGTTCTTTTTTAACCACTTCCCTCAAGTAATTCTGCAGTTAATCACTATGGGCATCTTCCAGCCAATATTATGCATTTTAAATCCTATTTATTTCAAATGTGAGTGCTGAGTACTTAAGCTTTCTCACAGGGAAATCAATAGGTCTTACAAGTGTTTAGCTTTGGCATTGCCAGGTCCTACCAAATGTGCTACTTCATTAAACTGTCCAGAATGTGAAGCAGAATTCTTGAAGAAACGAAGAACCGGTATGAAACATACTCTTTTTTCAGAATGCAGAGTTTTTCTTATAAGTTGACCTAATTTGTCTGGAGCAGTTTAATTTAACAGGAATTTCTCAAGTTTTCATACTTGGCCTGACAGTCCCTTTTTATACAGGATTATGGCCTCAAATAAGTGTGAGAGTTGCAGGAGAATCATTTGCAATCCTTCTGAAACTGTTTGATCTGCGCTGTCTGTTTCGGCAAACATCATACGCTGCAGGTTATTTTTACGCCGACCCAATTTCAGCCATCATTTATCTAATCAGTCACATTTGATCTTGATCTTTTCACTGTAAAATGCCTGTATTCTCATACTGGCTCCCCTTTTTAAAATTTTGATTATGCCCAAAGCAAAAGCAAAACTTGTAAATGATTGGAATAATCTTACCTACAGGACTATTTCCCCCTCCACTGTAGCCAAAGGGAGAGGACACAGGGAAGTGATTGGTTTGGCACCCAATATATCTCACTATATAATAAAACTGCAAGACTGTTGTCACACTGTCGTTTGTATGGCCACTAATAGGCAGCCCTGCAAACTGCAGTATGATGAGAGAACAACAGGCAAGCAGCTCATGCAGGCAAGTGGGTGAACCACAGAGGAACAATCAGGACAAGCACCTCACACTGATGCCGCCATTTTGGCCTCATACACAACAGCAGTGTTAGAGGACAAGGTGAAGGAAAGTGGCAGCAGAGCAGGGTGGTTTCTGAGGAGCTGCCCTAGACTATCCTGCCTGTTCCTCTCTGGCTCTCCTGGACCATGGTTTGGCAGATCTGTAAGGGGGAGAGACATAGCTACAGTAGGTCGAGCAGCCAAGGCCAGTGAAGAGGAAGTAATCAGAGGCAGGCGCATGAGGCAAACAAAAGAGGATTCTTTCAACCTGGTGTGTCTTCCCTTCATCACATATACAGCCCAACAAAACAACAACCTAAACCCCTGACAGCATACGAATTGATATGCCTAACCTGAACCAACGACCCCCATCATGCAACCAAAACTCACTGCAATCAACTGAATGTAACCAACCTGGCCTGGCCCTGAGCTCTCCTACCTCTCACGCTGCCAACAAAAACAAACAAATAAAGAACCTACTGTCATGGCGCTGACACAAAGCTCCACACATGAATTAGCATTAGTCCACCTCTTTCTCCCACCTCTGTCCCCTCACTTCTTCCTCCCCCCCCCAAACCTCACAATGCCTATGATAGCAACTTCTTGCAGCAAATGTAACTGACCTGTAGAAAAGACTTTATTAACTGAAAAATAGAGCCTGGCATTCAAGAAGAAGAAGAAGAGTTTGGATTTGATATCCCGCTTTATCACTACCCGAAGGAGTCTCAAAGCGGCTAACATTCTCCTTTCCCTTCCTCCCCCAAAACAAACACTCTGGCCCAAGGTCACCCAGCAGCTGCATGTGGAGGAGCGGAGACGCGAACCCGGTTCCCCAGATTACGAGTCCGCCGCTCTTAACCACTACACCACACTGGCTCCAAACAGAAAATGGAGCCCTGAAAATTTCAATAGCTAATCCTGCAAGCACTAAATATGCATTAAACATAACATGCAAATGCACAAAAATTTAGCTCAGTCTTATCAACGTACATTGAACTTGATGCAAATACGCACTTCGGACATAGCGTACAAGTGTTGTGCAAGTGAAGCAGGCAAGCCTGAGGATGGAAAAGGCAGAGGTCAGATTGGACAAAGGATGGAAGAACAATCCTTCTGTCTCAACCTGCATAGAGTCTGTGTGTACTAAGGAATGTGAGAACAGCACTAGCAAAAGACGTGAATGGGCAGCAAGATAAGAAAAAACTATTGCTTATTATCTAATAGTTGTGTGATATATTTTTTTAAAAAAATCACTCAACCACCAGTGATAAAAACTGTATTAGCTTCAATATTAGCAAACACCAAACTGAGGAAAGAGCATTCTTCACAAAGATAAGCAGTACAGGGTAGGAGGGGGGGAAAGTATAGTCACTTGAGATGCAGTATGTCACAGGTGAACAAATATAGATAATTAGGTAATTTTGCAAGAATGGTGTTTGGGTTTCTCCAAAGAAAAACTATAAAGGCAAGTTTCTTGATTTATTTTTCTATTTGGCTTTCTTGTCTTTATTGGGTTTTTTTGGCAGTATTTTGGCAATCTCCTGTGAGATTTAAGCGGAAACACTTTTTTAAGTGGACAATCTGATTTTCCATACTGAAAAACCAATTACATTAGAAAAGGAAACAGGGGAGGGGAGAGGCTGTAACACAGTGGAAGAGCATGCAGTTTGTATGCAGGTTTAATCCCAAGTACCTCCAGACAGAGCTGAGATGGGAATGTCCCCTCTCTGGAACTTTGGAAAACCACTGCAATACTGAGCTAGATAGACCAATGGTATGATGGCATAAGGCAGCTTCTTGTGTTCACGGACCAATGAAGTGTCCAGAAAACACACAGACAAAAAGCCTTTTCTAACCACCCTTGCTATTTCTGAGAATGAGCTTCAGAACAAGTGGTTCTAAAAGGGTAACCCAGTGCTATACTAGTTACTTTATACTATGAAGGAGTTCGGCTATTATACATTTATTTTGCTACAAATTCCAGTATAAACATTATGGTGTATGCATCTGGCAGAGACTGGCAGAATAAAGTAGTAAGAATCTCAACACCATGTGAAATAGCTTGATGTTGCTATTGGAATAACCAGGAAACAAAACATCTCAGATGAATGAAGCAGGGATGGGGAACCTAAGGAACTACTTATTGCTGAACTACAACTCCCATTAGCCTCAGCCAGTAAGGCCAATGGTCATTGATGAAGGAAGCTGGAGTCCAACAGCATCTGGAGGACCACGGCTTCCCCATCCCTGGGTTAAAGTGAGCTTCCAGTATCATCACCAATGCACAGTTAGCCTCCTGGTTCAAATGTAAGCCATTCAGTTAAGTAAGTGATTTCTTTCATGCTAAGAAACAAACTATTGTGTACATATAAAAAAGAGGAGCAAGAACAGACCCAAGGCAAATTTTTGATTCATGTGGAAATAATGAAAAACAAAACAAAAATGAAAGAAATGCACTGAAGAGCTTTCTTCTGAGCATCATAGATCCCCCTTAAGGTGATTGATCTGGAGCTTTTGTCTGCGAGTCAAACTCAGCAGAGGGTTGCAGAAGCAGGAAAGAGATATTTCTGAGTCCGTTTGAAGAAATCTCATCCATAAAGAGACCAAATTACCATGGTAATTATCGTCTTACTTATAATTGTAAGTATATCCTTACATGGTTCATACAGCTCTCTTATTCTGAGAGTCTTAATCCTCCCTGGAAAGAGATTATCTCTTATGGAGTAGCTGAATTAAGCATGTTCTTTCAACCAGGAAACTATGGCGTATTTGGGCCCTTGCGGGTGCAAAGCCGTTTTAACGCATATTTATACATTCTTTTCTACTTCAATACAATGATACATGAGGCACAAGGAGGACAATCCAGAAAGGTGTGTCCACGCCATCAGCTTAAGAAAAAAATATTTTGTTTCATTTTAGCTTCAAGATGCTCATTGCAGCAAAGAACTCAGTGCAGACAGAACAGAAGGAGGCAGGCAGCATTCTGGATTGGAAAGTGGCCACAGCATTTATTTTAAAATAATATTTGCCCCTCCAGATGTTTTGGAATGACAACTCCCAACATCCCCAGCAAGCATGGTGTCTGGTCAGGGATGATGGGAGTTCAGTAACATTCAAAGGGCCAAAGGTTCCCCACACCCAATTAAAAACATTTACAATCAACTAAATTATTAGCTGTGTCAGTGAATATGTAGAAGTGGGTTAGGCAGGCCAGCTTCTCCCTTTCTCTACTCTACTCAACTCTGCCAGGGAAACTGGCCTGGCACTCATTGCTGCAAATGTCCATCAGGTGCTCTACTCACACTTGAACCTTCTAACCTATAGGGGTCCTGCATCTGGCAATATGGTTAAGATTGTTGTTGTTCAGTCGTTTAGTCGTGTCCGACTCTTCGTGACCCCATGGACCAGAGCACGCCAGGCACTCCTGTCTTCCACTGCCTCCCACACTTTGGTCAAACTCATGTTGGTAGCTTCGAGAACACTGTCCAACCATCTCGTCCTCTGTCGTCCCCTCTATCTTTCCCAACATCAGGGTCTTTTCCAAGGAGTCTTCTCTTCTCATGAAGAGCCTCAACTTCACAATCTGCCCTTCCAGTGAGCACTCATGGCTGATTTCCTTAAGAATGGATAGGTTTGATCTTCTTGCAGTCCATGGGACTCTCAAGAGTCTCCTCCAGCACCATAATGGTTAAGATTACAATAGGTCAATTCCTCAGCAGTTCCCCAAAATCTGATAGCTGTCCCCTACTCAGCCAGATTGTGCCACTTTCCTTTAAGCCAGGGCTGGATGACCACTTATCAAAGACGCTGCCTGGTGGTTACCTGCATTGACTAGATGAACTTTTTGGTCCAACTCTGTTTTTTTTAAAAATAAAATCACAAGATTAGGATCTCATGCAAGTAGGAGAAACCTGTGGCCCGCCAGATGTTATTGGACTCCAGTTCCCATCATCCCTGATCACTGGCTGACGCTGCTGGGAGCTGGAAGTCTGGAATGCCACTGGTCTTCCACCCCAATCGATTCAAAGGTATTCCAGAATGTTAAAGGGGAGATATAATTACCATGCAATATCTTGCACGTTTGATAAATTCTCTTCATACTCAATTTCTGATTGCATGAGCTTCACCATGTACTCCCATGACCAGTTCAGCCACTCAGTGACCTTTGGTCCTTGCACTGTTTTCTACTTACCACCTTCCTCCATAGAAGCATATGTTTCTAATACACAAGCAGAGGGAGGAAAAACTGAGATTTTTTTTAAAAAATGCAAACTAATACCATGCACACACATACACAAAAATGGGTAGCTCAGTCCATAGAGCGTGAGACACTCTTAATCTCAGGTTCGTGAGTTCGAGCCCCACATTGGGCAAAAAGATTCCTGCATTGTAGGAGGTTGGACTAGATGACCCTCATGGTCCCCTCCAATTCTATGACTCAATGAAAACACACATACACATGAAGAGAAGCTGCTTGCATCACAGGTGTGCCTCCATTTAAAAAAAAAAAAATGCTAGCTTAGTAGCAAACCTAAAACCCTTATTTCTATTCCTAGATCAAATCCAGTTGCTAATTAGCATTCCCTCTCAGAGTCAAATTCTCTAGCCTTACTCAAGTCAATGGGAGTTTCATCTGAATAAGAGCTGATTGACTTTAGCCCTCCAGGATCTATTATTTTCCATTAAAAACACCTTGCAAGCAAGCGATGCGGCGCTTGTGAGAATTCGGTACCACGGCGGTGGAATCAGCCCACTGCTTGCCAGCCAGCCACATTCATGGCCTCTAATACCTTCACATATCATAATCATTTTGAAAGCTTCAACACATGTCTTCTAATGGTGTCACTCTATATAATGAGATATGCAAATTAGAGTGCTATAGAGAGAGTCTTAATTGCATTATATCATTCAGAGTTGTAAATGTTCAGCTAGTTACTGTCCAGGTAGAGCAATGAAGGGGGAGGGGTTGGGAGGTGGGGAGAGAAGACGACAACGAAGACGAAGAAGAAATATTCCTCTCTCTTTTTTGCTGCCTGACCCCAAAATTAAATAGGCCTCCATTACTAATAGGCATATTAATATGCTCCTCAGACACAGTTGCAACAGCAGGTAAACACACAGGGCCTCCCAAGAGAAAGCCGCTTTGCCTCAGAAACGCTTTCTGGGTTTTGGGTTCCTGAGACCCCATCGCACAGAGGGTGGGTTTTGTTTTGCTTTTTTAAAAGCTGATTGTTGACACCCCTCATAAATGCCCCCATCCCCAAGAAAGGAAGCTCAGATCATATACAGTTTGGCAGGTAAAGGGGCTTGAAATAAATCATATAAGCACACTCACTAAAGGGGAAGGAGGAGTCTTCCACCACAGAAACGACTCCCCACCCACCTCTGACAGGAATTATATCTACTGTATATATCTATACACATACACATACATATACATATACATATACATATACATATGTATATATTCATGTACATATATGCACATACATACACCGTGTGTGTGTAAAGGACGTAAGTTCAGGTACGGAGGATTATCCTAAGGCTCGGAATGAGAAATGAGTTTAACAACAATAATGCTCTACCCAGAATATTGTCAAGGGAGGCAGGGGAAGTGTTCTTTTTATAATATATATATATATATATATATATATTTGCTTTCGTAGATGACGAGTGAGACCTCGTCGAAACGTCGCACAAACACCCCGACTCTTACACGGGAAGACACCCGAAGACACCAAAACCTGCATATATATATATATATATATATATATATATATATATATATCAGGATTCCTGCTCAGGAGTACTTTCACCTGCCCTGGAGGGAAGCCACTCTGTGCATGTGCAGAAACACATGTCTTTGTGCTATTAGCAGAAAAAGAAATAGCCAGAAAATAGGTAATGCTAAATAGATCTGGTTAAAGAAGGTGGGCTTGGGCAGTAGGAGGAAGTTGTGTGTGTGAGAGAGAGGGGGGGTGCAGCAGCAAAAGACCAAAGGAAGCAAAAGAAAGGTGCTGAATCAATCTTTATAAATAGTCATAGTTGGGGGGGGGCATTTTTGCTCCACTAAGACTATGACTATTTATAAAAATTGATCTTCCAGCACCACTTTTGAAGAGGCTTTGCCTCTTCTCTTTTGCTTCCTTTAGGCAATAGGATAAAAACCAACATTTCCTGAAAGGTTTTATTATTATCGTTACTGCTACTAGCCCACTGGACAGAAGCAGCAGAATACACCAATTCCAATACATTATGCAAAGTAGCCTCTCACAGTCTTGGTATTATCTAGGACCACTGACCTTTACTCTCTGTGCTCTCAACTGCACTGCATTTTATTCACATAACTCTGAATAGCCAGGGAGAACCTCAACCCCAAGAGGGTCTGAGACTCCTACCACCTTCCCTTCCCTTTCCTTGCTTCTTGTGGCAACAAGATACCAGGCTCTGCCTAGCAGGCCCGGTTTTTTGTTTTTGTTTTACTGGGCCCGAGTGGTTGCTTAGCAACCACTGCGAACATCTCCCTCATCACCATCCCCCAACTCATTGGACCAATAAAATTATCCAGGAAGGGCAAGGTATTTGATTGGTACCTTCGACCTGCTCCTCACATAATTAGAGAGCTGTCCCCACCCCCACAAGGTTCCTGGCACTGCCATGTGGAATCCTAGCATGCAATTTTTAGATTGCTCAGATTGTGTCTGTTGCACGTTGTTTGCAATTCTTCTAAAATAATTCAAAGCAACTCACACACAATCAAGGGTTGTTTTGTTTTTGTTTTTTTAAAAAAGAGCATGAAAATAATAATAATAAATCCAGCATAAAAACCTATTCAATCAAGCAGGCTGTGAAACTAGACGCTCAGCACAATGGTCAGGGATTAAGACTCCAACCTAACTCTCCAATGACCCTTCTTCAAGGCTTCTTAAGGTTTAATGTTTTGTCATAATTTTATAATATAATAAGGACCCTCGTACCTACGGGACCGCCTCTCCTGGTATATCCCACAGAGGACCTTACGGTTTTCAAACAAAAACATCTTGGAGGTCCCGGGCCACAAGGAGTTTAGGCTGGCCTCAACCAAAGCCAGGGCTTTTTCGGCTGTGACTCCCATCTGGTGGAATGCTCTGTCACAAGAGACTAGGGCCCTGTGGGACTTGACATCTTTCCACAGGGCCTGCAAGATGGAGCTGTTCCACCAGGCCTTTGGCCAAGGCACAGCCTGACCCCCTCCTTTGATAATTCTCACATAACTCTAGCCCAACGGTTGCCATTAATTTGATTTTGTATTGATTTTAGAATGAATTGATTTTAGAATGCTGTATTACTTTTACTGTTGATAGCCACTCTGAGTCTGGCTTTGGCTGGGGAGGGCAGGATATAAATAAATAAATAATATTATTGTTGTTTTGTTGGTAGCCACCCAGAGTGGCTTGGACAACCCAGTCAGGTTGATGGGGTACAAATAATAAATTTATTATTACTACTACTACTACTGCAGCCGACTGTCTTCGCTTCTATTCTCTCCTCCAGTTTGCCCCTGGCAACACAATGCTTCATAGGAACATGGGAAGCTGCCTTACGCAGGATCAGACCACTGGTCCATCTAGCTTAGTGTTGTCTGCTCTGACTGGAAGCAACTTTGCAGGGTTTCAGACAGCGCTCCCTGTCAGTCCTAACTGAAGATGCCATAGACTGAAGCAGGTGCAAAGCAGACACTCTGCTACTCAGTGACAGCCCTTCTCAAACAGGCCACAGATACGGTGGTGCCTCGCAAGACGTAATTAATCCGTTCCGCGAGTCTCTTCGTCTTGCGGCTTTTTCATCTTGCGAAGCACGGCTATTAGCGGCTTAGCGGCTATTAACGGCTTAGCGGCTTTAAGAAAAAGGAAACAAACTCGCAAGAACTCGCAAGACGTTTCGTCTTGCGAAGCAAGCCCATAGGGAAATTCGTCTTGCGGAACGACTCAAAAAACGGAAAACTCTTTCGTCTTGTGCGTTTTTTGTCTTGCGAGGCATTCGTCTTGCGAGGTACCAGTGTACAAAGTACAGGCCTTGGCTCAGAAGTTCACAGAAGAAAGTTTCTCCATCTTCTCCTCCCAGCTGAACCGCCCAAAAGCATCTGGAGCGTCAATGAGTCATCCTGAACACCACATGTTTACATGTCCCAAAAAACAGCCCTGCAGGCTAAATGGAGAGCTCTGGCAGGCTGGATTAGGGCCAGAGACCAAAGGTTCCCCACCCCCACCATCCTGTGTGCAGGGTGATCAGTGATCAATACATTTTGTAATGAATCTTACAAGGTTATAATGCCAGTATAACTGAAAGGAACCATTTGTTTGGATTAATATATTAGGTTTAATATATTAGAATTGACACTAGGCAGTTTAATTGCAACGATGCTATTCTTGTGCTGTGAACTGCTTTGGGCACTTTCATACCAAAGAGTAGCTCACAAATTAAAGTAGTGAGCAACATTTCTAAAAGGTAAGGGACGGGAAGTGAAATGTCTGGAAAACTCAAAAGACATCTAAAAGGTAAAGCTAAAGGGACCCCTGACCATTAGGTCCAGTCGTGACTGACTCTGGGGTTGCGGAGCTCATCCCGCTTTATTGGCCAAGGGAGCCGGCGTACAGCTTCCAGGTCATGTGGCCAGCATGACGAAGCCGCTTCTGGCGAACCAGAGCAGCACACGGAAATGCCATTTACCTTCCCGCCGGAGCTATTTATCCACTTGCACTTTGACATGCTTTTGAACTGCTAGGTTGACAGGAGGAGGGATCGAGCAACGGGAGCACACCCCGTCACAGGGATTCGAACAGCCAAACTTCTGATCGGCAAGTCCTAGGCTCTGTGGTTTAACCCACAGCGCCACCCTACTGTAGTTCTAATACAGATTTTGCATATATAAGTGAATATTCATTCTCCAGTTTGGCCTATGCTGCCATTACAAAAAAAAATATTTTACATAATTCTAATGTGGCAGAACCTAAAGTGGTTTAAGTCAAAGTTACGAGGTTTATATTGTGCTTTCCCTTTAGTGTGAGAATACATCTTCAGAGGAAAAAAATCAAACCAAACAAATACTGTTTATACACAATTTGGCATGACTCTATCTTTGCCACAGCCTAAGGAACATGTGTGATTTAGGGTTGCCATGATTAGTTGAGATCAAGTTGGCCTCTATTACATAACATCTGCTGTATCCTCTCTCTAGAAGATTACACTTTGCATCTGCAGGCCACTGATTCAGTAATCAAATGGGTCCTTTCCATATCTGACTTCCATTAGCCTACAAATTATAACCATAGTGCCATTAGGCAAATCATAATAGTGTGGGGTGGGGAGCCTTTGACACACAAGACTAAGTACTGTCGCAATGCAGAATAACCCCTAAGAATGACAGCATCATAACAAAGTAATTGGAAATAAAGGCATCCTTTTGCCAGGATGTTGAACAGTAATAAAATCTGGGAAAGCAAGATGCAATTAAAAACCAGTTAAAAGGTACACATTTACACACTTATTCCCTCTGCTTCCCTCCAAGTTTGGAATGCGGTTTCAAGCTAACTGTGCTGGAAAGCTATGGCAAAACTATACTGTGAGTAACTTGGGAGAGACCTTAGCGGAATAGCAGAACACAGGTTTATTATGATTTACCTGCCCTTCCCCCTAAGGTCGTAGGCCAGGTTACAACCATTTAAAAAACAACATTTAAAAGTTTTCAATACGTATGATTACAAAAATATATCTACATACAATTCCCACCCCAATCTCTGAGTGATGAGAGGTTCCAGGGGTTCTAGGCGCTTACTCAAGGTTTGTGTTTCCTTTTGGGAATGAGGCACAGCGGAGACTGTGGTGTCTTTATAATATATGGTTTATTTACACATATATACAACTAGAGTCTGCAATGGAGGAGTTCACAGCATTAACGCCCCAAAAGGGTTTGTTTCTCCCATAACTACAGCCTTGGATTCAAACAGAAATCAAACATTGGTCTCAAACGTTGCTCTCACACTCTCTCCAGCTTGCTGCTTTACTGCTAGATCACTTTCAACTCTAAACTAACACTTTGTTCTTCTAACTATCTCAGAGCTGACCCACCCATCTGCCTTCCCACACAGAGTCCCCTTTCCTTGGTTCTATTAATGGTCCATCACCCAGGCGATCACCTCAACACAGGAAGCTAGTCAGGTTTTTATTTTAACACTTGCTGGATCCAGGGATTAGAAGATTCTCACACACAACCTACTATGAAATATTTTCTTTGAAGCTTAAATTTGTTTTATTCTTGATTGTTTTATTTGATGTTTTAATGTGTTGTATATCGCTTTGAGATTTTTTTCTTTAAAATATAAAGTGCTACTGAAATGAAATTAATAACAACAACAACAACTATGACTTTATTGGGGGGAAAAGGTGCCTAAACATTCAGTCGTGGCAACCATAACCTAGGTTTAAGGTGTCATTTGATGAGTTGCTTATATATCTAAGTTTCTTGCTCTGGGTACGATCCCCTATGCAAGTTGCAGGCATACCGTACACAGTGAGGGGTTTATTCTAATTTCTCACTGTGGTTAGGCTAAAGCCATTACACATCAGTAAGCTTTGAAATGTGCCAAACATGTGGGCAAGAGACTGAGCCAGCACAGCATCCACTGAGTCCATAGCCAATCTCAGATTTGTTATACAACAGCATTAGGCCCAATTACTCTGCCCCCTCCACACCAAACCACAATGCATCTTGGAAGACATATTGGGCTTCTACAGTTACGGAGGCAAGCACTGGCCTTGTGGAAGCACCTTCCAAACACTGCTCTGCAAGTCAACCCTTTAATAATACCAGTGGACTGCCTTATTCAGCCTGGAACACACATGGAAAATACATTTCACTGACAACTGGGGGAGGTGGACACATGATCCCAGACCTCAGGCCAACAAAGCTACCCATGTCACAGCAGTGATGTGTTCAGACTCCAGGGAGAAAGTGCAGACTAAACTGCTCATGGAACATTCATTCTCAGCAATTCCGTGAAGCAAAGCAACTTTGACATCGTTGCCAAAGAAAGCTACTCACCTGCCCTTCCACCTGGAGGTAAGGAGCTGTCATGGCAGCTGACAACAAGCACAGGGAGATAAGAACAGAAGAAAGATCTGGGACAACGGAATGTCAAACCTCACCAAGTCAGGGACATTTCTTAAAGAGAATAACATTTAAAAAATGACCCTAGAGAATTAGCAACACCAGGGTTAGAGGAAATATAAACATAATGGAGGTGCATCAGCTGCCGAAATACTTGCAGAACTTTTTGCCAGCCTGGAGATGCTGTACCTGAAAACGTTGCACAGCATTCCAGTTTGTCGCTGAAGAGCTTGGACAACTTTTAACTTTTGTAAAAAGGAGAAAGGTAAAGGTAAAGGGACGCCTGACCATTAGGTCCAGTCGTGGCCGACTCTGGGGTTGCGGCGCTCATCTCGCTTTATTGGCCGAGGGAGCCGGCGTACAGCTTCCGGGTCATGTGGCCAGCATGACTAAGCTGCTTCTGGTGAACCAGAGCAGCGCACGGAAATGCCGTTTACCTTCCTGATGGAGTGGTACCTATTTATCTACTTGCACGTTGACGTGCTTTCGAACTGCTAGGTTGGCAGGAGCAGGGACTGAGCAATGGGAGCTCACCCTGTCATGGGGATTCGAACCGCCAACCTTCTGATCAACAAGTCCAGGGACGCGGACTTAGAAAAAATATTGGGGGGGCCCGGGAAAGCTCATGAATAATAAATAAGCTCATGAATATGCAAATAGAGTGGCTCCGGCCCTAAATAGGGCAAGCCACGCCCCCCCAGCCAGCCGATTGGCTGGCTGGGAGGTGTGGCCAGTCGGGATTCCCCTGTTCTCGCGGGATTTCCGGATTTCCGGCAGTGCCTTGGCAGCCGGGGCTCTCCGATTAGGGCGCGCGGCTGGCTGGCTGGCGAAGGAGCAGGTGCGGAGGAGGCGGGGGACGGCGGCGGCGCTCTACTGGAAGGGCGCCCGCCCGAGATTATTGGGGGGGCTGAGCCCCCCCAAAAATTTTTTTGAGGGGGCTCGAGCCCCCTCAAGCCCCATGGAGTCGGCGCCTATGAACAAGTCCTAGGCTTTGTGGTTTAACCCACAGCGCACCCGCATCCCAAAAAAGGAGAAAACATCCCTGTAAACCTCTGGTTGCAAGGAATATGGACACCTTTCCTCCAGCACTGCAGAACCCTCTTGGGCAGTGGTGAAAATTTCTTCAGTGTTTTTCAAACCATTCTCCATCAATTAAATGAGAAAATAAATTGCATTGGAAAATTATCTAATAAGGAATAACATTTTGGTGATGTTCGAGGGAAGGTTGTTGCATTTACCTTACTTTCAGGGGGGCCGAGGAAAACAGTGTTTTCTTTCTTTCCTTCTGAAAATTATCTCTCCAGGGTTCTGCATTCTGCCACCATTCCAGGTGCCCACACCTCCTTGAGAGCCATGAGGTCCTCAACTAGGCTTTCCTGTATGATTGGGCACCCAAGGAAGGCTGTCTACTGCACTCCTGATGGCTGTTTGTTGTTCTTTGTTTTTAAGTGAAGTATTTTTACTTTTAAAAATATCACCGCCGGAAGATAAAAAAGTAAAAGGAAGGACTTCCCTTGACAAGAAAATCAGTGAGCTCACCGCTCTTGGGTATATACTAGCCAGCACCCCCATGATAAAAATATAAAATAAAATTTGACACTATTATTAATTTGAAAGGTGCAGAGTTTACCCCCTACAGCAGCATTAACCACCCTGAAGTAAGATTGTCCCACCACCATTATGCTTGTCATGCCATCACTGCAGGACAATGACTGGTGCAAGAGGAGAACCAAAGAGCAAACATGACATTTCTCCTAATAGATTATCATCTGTAGAAGCCAATTAAAGATTGGTGTTAGCCTTGATTTTCCATGAAGGCTAACTTTGGGGAAGATACACTGTGTCTTGATTCTTGTGGGTGAGCTCTCCAGGGGCGGTTTTATTTAAAGAAAAATTTATACTGCTTTTTGAAAAGAGAATTCTTCTCCAGGTGGTTCACATAAAACAGGGATGTCCAACCAGCAGATTGCAATCTACTGGGAGATCCCCAGCTGATCCTTATTGTGTACAAAACGTTACGGGGGGGGGAGCTAAAAAAACCCTGTGCAATCCTCCCCCAAAAAACTTCCACAACTCTGGGCAATCCACCCACCCCACACACTCTCCTCCTCCCTCCAATGAAAATGTGTAGATCCCTGCCAGTTTTTTAATACTGGGAGTAGATTGCAGTCTCTTGGGAGCTGGACATGCCTGTCATAAAATATGTTCATAAAATGCATCTCAATCAAACAATCCCATGAAATTAAAATTAGCAATCCAACTTCTGAAATATACCATAATATAGTCATTAAAGCAAGGCTATAAAGTTAGATCCCCAGCCACAATTATTTTCTGTAACATTTAATTAGTAATCATAAGCTAGGGGTGGGGAACATTTCTGACGCTCACAGGCGAACTTTGGTGGGTGGGTGGGACAACCTACCTCTCTGTGGCCTGATGCCATTATGACATCATATGATTGAGAGGTTGGTGGGTAGGTCGTCCTGCCCACCTGTCAAAGTTTTCACCGACACCACTGCGAAGACTGAGCTTTCGCCTTCCATTTTAGCAGCAGTTTTCATGCAAAGCCCTTTGTGCTATTGGAGTTCTTTAAGCCTGTAATTTTTTTGTTATAGCTACATTTGTACCTGCCCCACACCTGATGTCACACATGGCACCAGGCATGCGGTAGGTGGCCATGGCTGACAAGGCCAAATTGGGACCCCCTGACAGGCCAAAGGTTTCACATGCCTACTGAAAGTCAATAATAATAATTTATTTAAACCCCACCCATCTGGCTGGGTTTCCCTAGCCATTCTGGGCAGCTTCCAACAAAATATTAAAATACAATAGTCCTTCAGATATCAAAAGCTTCCCTAAACAGGGCTGCCTTCAGATGTCTCCTAAAAGTCTGGTAGATGTTTTTTCCTTTGACATCTGGTGGGAGGGTGTTACACAGGGCGGGCGCCACCACCGAGAAGGCCCTATGCCTAGTTCCCTGTAACTTCACTTCTCACAGTAAGGGAACTGCCAGAAAGCCCTCGACGTTGGACCTCAGTGTCCAGGCAGAATGATGGGGGTGGAGACACTCCTTCAAGTATACTGGACCGAGACCGTTTAGGGCTTTAAAGGTCAGCACCAACACTTTGAATTGTGCTCGGAAGCGTACTGGGAGCCAATGTAGGTCTTTCAAGACCGGTGTTATATGGTCTCGGCGGCCGCTCCCAGTCACCAGTCTGGCTGCTGCGTTCTGGATTAGTTGTAGTTTCCGGGTCACCTTCAAAGGCAGCCCCACGTAGAGCGCATTGCAGTAGTCCAAGCGGGAGATAACCAGAGCATGCACCACTCTGGCAAGACAGTCCGCGGGCAGATAGGGTCTCAGCCTGCGTACCAGATGGAGCTGGTAAATGACTGCCCTGGACACAGAACTGACCTGCGCCTACATGGACAGCTGCAAGTCCAAAATGACTCCCAGGCTACGCACCTGGTTCTTCAGGGGCACAGTTACCCCATTCAGGACCAGGGAGTCCTCCACACCTGCCCTCCTCCTGTCCCCCCAAAATAGTACTTCTGGCTTGTCAGGATTCAACCTCAATCTGTTAGCCGCCATCCATCCTCCAACCGCCTCCAGACACTCACACAGGACCTTCACCGCCTTCACTGGTTCTGATTTAAAAGCGAGGTAGAGCTGGGTATCATCCGCATACTGATGAACACCCAGCCCAAACCCCCTGAGGATCTCTCCCAGCGGCTTCATGTAGATGTTGAAAAGCAAGGTAAAAATATGTTTTAAGCACCCTTTGAAAATACCCAGGGATTGGTATTCAAGGGCTTTTAAGTACCTGTTTTAAATGACTTTTGTTTAGGATTTTCATGTTTTGATATTTGATATTATTTTGCATTCTAGTAAACTACTTCTTGTTTTTTTACGATCAGGTAGTGTGTGTGTGTGTGTGTGTGTGTGTGTGTATAAAGTAAATAAACATAGGAGCTTGCCCAATATCACAAGGAACACTGCAGAATTCCACAGTTGTAGAATATCCTACCAATAAAGCCCTACCCTTTGCCAGAGGTGTGTTTGCCAGCCTAATTTCCTTTGCTGGTGGATATTTCAACAGGGCTTCAAGACAAGCAATCATAACATCGGACATATGTATTAAGGGCCCTGAGGACTGGAATTCGGTGGCACGCTGGTTTTGGGTCTAGAATATTCTAATGCTGTTGACCTTTAAGGCACAGCACAAGATTTATTTGTTTTCCAGACTTCTCTGAACAGTCAGAAAATAAAGGGAAGGAATCTTTTCTTATGAGCTGTAGTCGCCAAGACCTTGTTCAAAGATGGGTGGTTTAAATCTGCAATAGCTGTGGGATTTAAATGTCTAATTGCAAAAGGTTTGTTTTACAGGCTTAGCGCTTTGCCTAGAAAAACTGGAACTGTGTGATTGGGAGATGTTCAGAATTCAGCCCTACACAACTTTATCTGCAAGTAAGTCCCATTAAACTGTGTAGGACTTGCTGCTGAACAGACAGGCACAGGACTGCTCTATTGTATTATGTTTTTAGTACAGAATTTGGTACAATTTGCAGAAAGGACAGCTACCAATTCACATGCTTGGTGAGATCTGAGAGATGCTTCAGACACTCACACAGATGTATTTGGAAAGACATTACAGTGATTTGTAGCTCCTTAGGAATTTGGAGCAGAGAACCTGCTGTTCTTCCCATTTAATCACACAACAGCCCTGTGACTGAAAAATATTGACCCAAAGTCATGACTAAGCAGAGATTTTCTATCCAGGTCCATACCCTCCAACATTTCTCCAACGAAAATAGGGACGTCCCATTCCATAATGATAATTTTACTATTTATACCCCACACATCTCAGTGGGTTGCCCCAGCCACTCTGGGCAGCTTCCAAGATATATTAAAACATAACAAAACATTAAACATTTTAATAAAGTCCCTATATGATTGCCTTCAGACGGCTCAGGGGTTGGATAACTCCATACCCTCCAACATTTCTCCAATGAAAATAGGGACATCCTAAGGAAAAGTGGGACATTCTGGGATCAAAACAGAAACCAGGACAGCTTCTCTAAATCAAGGACATCCCTGAAAAATAGGGACATTTGGAGGGTCTGCAGGTCTTCCAAATCCAACATGGAATCCACTAGTCTGTGTGGCATGTATGCAACCACCAGAACACTAGCAAATAACCAAGGTTGCCTGGGCATCAATATAACTGTTGAAGACACATTTTTCCGAGATAATATTTTCCGCAACCTTGAGATAGTTTTGATAAGTAGTTTATTTCCGCTGCTTTAAAAGCATTAAAAAAATCAAAGCAGTATCCTGTTACTCCTTCATATTCACTCAGGGAAGCACAGTGATCTGACAATCAAAAATAAAGAACTTGCGGTCCAGAAATTATTCTTCCCTCAAGTTTGCTTGGGGAGGGGGAATAAAAAATGTTTAAATTGCCATACTTGTAAAGAGTTAAGCTTTCTTAGCATAGTTCACAAATGCATAAAACTATATTATGCATTTCAACACACTGGGGGGAAATCCCTTCCTGATTAAAAGTTCCACTGACATTTTTTCTTAGCTAAATAAAAAAAATCCCCAGAATTGATTGTGGCATCACTATCACTTTATTTACATAGAGAATGTATTTCCTGTCCCATCGGCATTATTTCCGAGGACAGCTTTCCGACGACACTGGAGATGGAAGAGAGAAACGAGATAAATATCTAACTTAGGCTGCAATCCTACAAACACACTTACCTGGGAGTTAACTCCATTGAAGACAGTGTGACTAACTTCCAGGTAAACCTTTGTGGAATTGTGCTGTAAAAGAAATAAGAATGTCTGGTTTGCAGGCACTTTTGCCTTCGGCGAACTGCATTAGCAGCTAACCGAGCAAAGACAAAACACAAAATGCAGCCTGAGCAACGCTACCTAGCATTCAAAGAAAATGTTTTGCCTCTGAACATTACAAAAGGTGAAATAATTGTGCCATCTAATCAACAGGAGACGCCTTTATTGCCTGGCTAATAAGGTGGAAATGATATATTGAAAATATAATCACACACATACATGGATGAGGTGGTGATGCAGTAGGGAGAATCCGAGTCAGTTCTCTTCCCTGCAATGCAACTCCCATTTTCCTATAAAAGCCTCTATATGCATCAGTCTGGCAACAGTCACCTTTTATTTAGAAAAGGGGCTGGGAGGAAGAAGTCAAAAACTAGAGAAGCACACCATATATAAAATGTCAAACCTGTCAAAACCTTCTTGAATACCATCATCTCACACCACACCACAACTTGCTGCAAAGGTTAGTTAGAGCTAACACTTTGGTACGCACAGAATTTGCAACACTGCCTGCCTCCTGTATTAAAATAAGCCATGAGAGTCTGAGTGAACAAGCGAGTGTTGTGGTATCTGTGTGTGTGTGTGTGTGTGTGTGTGTGTGTGTGTGTGAGAGAGAGAGAGAGAGAGAGAGAGAGAGAGTGTGTGTGTGTCAGTCCTTAAAGACATTTCTAGGTATATAACCATTAAAGGAATTTCTAAAGCTGACTAAAACAATGAAGAATTACACAGATCCATTCCAATTTTGACATTCCTACTTCAAAATGGGTGGCCTCGTTAACCGAGCACACACACATCTATAAGAAATGTGAAAATTAATTAGAAGGTTGGAGGCCTCTTCACACAGGATTATTTTTATTTATTACATTCATATCCTAACTTTCCCTCCAAGCAGCTTAAGGTAGTGTACATGTTTCTTTCTCCTTCTCCTCACAACACCTCTGTGAGGTAGGTTAGGCCGAGAGACAGTGACTGGCCCGAGGCTGAGAGAGGATTTGAACCCCGGTCTCCCAGGTCCTAGTCTGACACTTTAACCACTTCGCTACCACTGGCTCCCACATTATATTTCTCTGTGTGTATGTACGTCTGTACACTTGAAAGTATACTGTGTGAATGAGAAAAACATGCTGGTTATTATTACATGTCCACTCCTCAGAGAGCCAGGATGCACGGCCTTCTTTGTCAAAGGAGACCTTTCCCACAAATCCCAATCTGCTGCCAGGTAAAGGGTGCAGCAGCCCAATGAAAGCAAACACTTATTTGTATTTCAAAACTCAACAAAGGCCTGCAATAACTGAAAACTCATTTGTTATGTGAAAGAGGGAGTTTCATCAGATAGCACATGCAGTTCTCTTTCCAAGTCTAAAACATAAAAAAACAGAACAAAATATAAGGAGAAAGCCAGAGCCTTGCTCAGATGCACCTGATCGGTTTTTTTATTGTTATACAACCACAGCAACTTTTCATACTATAAACAATAAACACGGAAACTCCATTTAAAGGAAGCACACTACTTCTTCTTCCTCTTGCATTATCTGTTTCAAAGTACATTCACTGAAAGATATACCATGCACATTCCCCTTTCATAAGAAAATTATCTCCTTATTTGAAGACCCAAGACTTCTCACACCCTGGTACCCATCAGCTGTTCTGCCTCTCCCATCAGCCCCAGCTAGAATGACTAGTGATCACACATGATGGTGCTGGAGTCTGGAACATCCGAAGGATAACTGGTTGGAGATGACTGCCTTAGGTGCTCTCTCATCCACAGTTTCCTGGTGGTGGGTACATGACAAAAGTGTCTAGCCTTGAGGCCTGTACAGTGAGGCAGTGCTGGGCTCCCACAACTGACTCACTAAGTCACCTTAATGGTTAACCAAATGTCCATTATATCTCAGTCTCAATTTTCAAAGTATAAAATGTAGGGTTGCTAATGAGGCAGAGCAGGAAGAATTATTCCTCTTCCCTCTGAACAGGCTTTAGGCAAGCCTACATCTCAGTCCTACACATTAGCAAAGAGCTTCCCAAACTTGGGTCTCCAGCCATTTTTTTGGAGTACAACTCCCATGATCCCTAGCTGGCAGGACCAGTGAGCAGAGATGGTGGGAACTGTAGTCCAAAAACAGTTGGATACCCAAGTTTGGGAAACTTTGCCCTAGCGCAATGTGCCAAGGTGGCTTCTGCCCATTCGGACCAATAGGGTGGAAGCCAGGGAGTCCAGCAGCAGGCGAAGCCCGAACCAATGACAGGCCCAGCCAAGTAACTTTGTCCCCATCCTCTTCCTTGCTGACTTCTACAAGGGCAATATTGAGACTAAGGCAGGGGCAGGATGAGGGCAGGCTAAGGTTGCATAGCAGTGACCAGAGGAGAAATGACCCTGGTGCATCTGCAGCGGCACAAATGGATACCTTCATCTGCAACAAAACATGTCTCTTCCACATCGCTCTCTACAGCCACAGCAGGCACTGCAACCTTTCAACAGAAAGGCATCACCCACAAAGGTCCATCCCTCCATTGTCTCCCGAGACAGATGGATGCCAACAGTGGCAAGCAGTACCACTCACTGGATTGGTTTTAAATAAGGAGGCAGGAAGGCACAGGGACTGGCCAAGGGTAGAGGTTGGTAGGGCAATGCCACATTTGCTCAAATGAACCAGTTTCCATTGGAACTAATAATGACTAAACATCTACATTCTTGACTGGCTGTCTGATGAAACAAGATTACATCTCACCTCCTATGTAGAGTCATGATGATGTAGATCAGGCATCCCCAAACTCATCCCTCCAGCTGTTTTGGGACTACAACTCCCATCATCCCTAGCTAACAGGACCAGTGATCAAGGATGATGGGAATTGTAGTCCCAAAACAGCTGGAGGGCCGAGTTTGGGGGTGCCTGATGTAGATGCTGGAAACATGCAAGAGATCTGGGTTGAAAAGAGAAAAGGCACTAGCATGTTGATTAGAGACAATAATATTTCCATGCACTCACCACTTCCCTGTGCAGGAGAAGTCCACAAGAGCCCTTTAAGGAAACATCAAGCACCACCACACCCACTCAAGAAAGTAAAGAGCTCTTCGGAATAGGATGACCATTGCCAGCTAGAGAAATGAGGGCTATAGGCACGGCTGGCCCAAGACATTTTGGCAACTGAGCTGTAATTCTGTGCCTCTGTGAATTACCAGCCCTCCCCCCAATATTTTAATCAAGTTGGCACCCCTGATACCCAGCTATCCATCAAGGCCTGGTAATTCTGGATGGGGAGAAGGCAGAATTAGTCTTCTCATCTTTGATTTTTTTTGGGGGGGTGTTCAAATTGCTTCCTGTCTTCTTGGCATCCTCAAGCCTTGCAGGTCAGAACTCTGTTGGCAACCCTACAGCAAAGAGGAAGTGCATCCCCCTGAAATCAGGAGGACTTACTTCTGAGTAGGCAAAAGTACTTGGCCTCTGGTGGGAGAAGGGCCCTTAATTGCCATGGGGAGGATGGAACTACTCCTTCAGTCACTTCCTTCCCACTTCTCTAGTTAGGACCTACCTTGTTCCCGTCCCTCGGATGGAGACTAAGACCCCCCTCGGGCAGGGGACCTGGTCATACCTGTGCTCTGCAACAGCAGCTGCTAACACAACCGAAGGAAGCCACGAATCAGTATAACAGTGGGAACATCCAAAACAGTAAGGCGCTCAGCCTTCCTCAACCAACCTCCTTCTGGATGTTGGTTGGATTCCAACTCCCATCAGCCCCAATGGGCAAGGGGGACGATGGGAGGTTCCGTCCAACAACATCCGGGCAACTCCCAGTCTTGAACTAAAGCATCCTTAAGGTGCCAGAGGCTCTCCGGAGAATCCCAGGTGAATCAGAGGCGCACTTCTTACGCCCCGCCCTGCCCGGTCGGTTCTCTGTATTTTTCATGGTTACCTGGTGTGCGGAAAAGATTCCTCTTTCGCCCAGGTGCGCAGCAGGCAAGGCTGAACCTATGGACTTTCAGCCTGTTGCAGGGGTGCCAACATGAATAAAATATTGAGTGGATAAAATCCACTTAATCGATCACAAGACACGCACATCATTTGAATGGCAATGCCCATCAGCTTTGGGGGGCCGCCCCCCCCCAAAAAAAATTCATGGTCTGCTGTGTTGCTCTTAAACGCTCAAGAGCCCCGTCATTCCCTAGAAAGGAAATGGCCGTTTCACCGCATAGTAGCAGCGTGTCCCACTAGACACTCTCAAATCCAGTGTGGACAGGGCTGCAGCCTGGATTTAGAGCGCCCGCGGCAGGTTCTCCACCTGCTCCAGGTTTCATCTTTCATTTGGCGCAAAGGAGCCCGCAACTCCCATTTGGTATATGTCCGTTCCTTCTTTAGCTTCCCACTTTTGGGCCAAGGGACGTGAAGCAGATTCAAGGCAAGCCGCTGCGCTTGGAGAATCGCTCCGGAGCGGGTCAAAAGCCGAGTCTCCTCCTCCAAGCCAAGCGGGGACTGCAAAGCGCAGCGGCGGGTGGCTGGTGTGGGGTTGCGAGGGGATTGCAAAGTGCAGCGATCCGCTCGCCTCCTTTACTTGAGAGGAAGTCCTACTGACTGCAATGGGATTTACCCCCACCCCGGTCGAGGTAATTTCATGCCAAGCAATCCGAGCCTATGCATGCATATTGGGGGGGGGGCGGGGAGGTCCTACTCTGTTCAGTGGGACTTACTCAAAAGTCACAATGCGCAGGAACTGTAACCCAGCAGCGCAAGCCTCTGCATATTCGCCCAGAACTGAATCCCAATACAGTGGTACCTCGGGTTAAGTACTTAATTCGTTCCGGAAGTCCTTTCTCCCTGAAACTGTTCTTAACCTGAAGCACTACTTTAGCTAATGGGGCCTCCTGCTGCCGCCGCGCCGCCGGAGCACGATTTCTGTTCTCATCCTGAAGCAAAGTTCTTAACCCGAGGTACTATTTCTGGGTTATCGGAGTCTGTAACCTGAAGCGTATATAACCTGAAGCGTACCACTGTAATTTCAAAGCGTATATAACCCGAGGTACCACTGTAATTTCAAAGGGGACTCAGGGGGTGTTATCCTAACCAGGTTAACAAAACCTAACCAGGTCTACTCAGAAATAAACCGCGTTAAATTCAGTGTGGGTTACCCCCAGGTCAGTGTGGTTAAAACTGCAGCCTGACTCCAGGAAAGGGGGCAGAGATTTGCAACTTCTTCTGTCCCCAAACTGACTGAATTGGTGCCCGAGGATTCCAGAGGGTTTGCAAGAACTAACACCGCCTGCTTATTCAGAAACTGGATTCCAGTCAGTTCAGGGCTTGTTCCCTTTTCAGAGAGCATCAGATTCTGTGTGGAGGCTTATTTGGGAGCGAGCAAGACCCATTGAGCGGAGCAGATATTAGGGGTGAGCATGCATAGGACCTAGTTGCTGACATTTCTACGGTTCTTCTGTCCCACTTCGTAGCTTTTCCCAGATCTTCGGAAATCTAAAAATGGCTTGCTCGGTGAATGCGCCCCTTTGATTCGTTCGACAGCGGCAAAAGTTTGGGGAAGCGATAAAGTTACAGATGGGCACGATTATTCCAAAATTCTTGGGCGGGGTGGGGTGGGTTCCGGACGGAAAAGAGCGAATCTCTCCTGTTCATTTCCCCTGCGATCGTGATGTCCGCCCTAGGCTAGTTTTAGACTTAAGCACTTTTGCCTCCTTAGCCTTACGCGCTGCAGAAATTAAGTCTCCTCTTTTCCCCGCAGTGGAACTTTTACCCCGGATACAAGATCTCAGTCGCAGACTCCCCCTTTGAAATTTAAATTTTAAATTAGATGCCATTCACCATCAAGACAATTTTAAGTTTAAAAATATTCTTGTAGCAGATGTGGTGCGATTGGTGGGATTGTGACCCACATAGCTACAGCCCGATCCTGTGTGCTTTAACGGGGAAGGCGATCGCACGGAGTACCAGGCGATCTACCACCCAACGCTGCGGCTTTTACCACCCGCGTACCCAGCAGGAGCTTCTCCCTTGGCCAAGCTCCATCGAAATGAACTGCCTGCGCAAGAGCAGTGTGGCAGGGGGCTTTTCACACGCGCAGCCCAGTCCCATTCATATTTTTCAGGGGTAGCTCCTTCCCAGGAAATGTGCTTCCCTTTGACCCGATCCTATGCCCAGTTGCTGAGAAATACGCCTCTTCTGGTTTTCAAGTGCGGTGTGCATTGCGCAGAACTCATTGGTGGAATAACAGAGAGGGGGTCCATTCGCCTTTGGGGCGCCCCTTAGATGCTGTTTTTAGCAGGCTATTGGGGCACGATTTGGCTAAAAATGGAGAGGCGTCGGGGATGGGAGATTTCCTTAAGGAGCCTTTCTCCCGCCCCCCTGGTAACAGTTGCAGCCTCCTTTTGCAAAATAATATTTTTTAAAAAAAAATGGGTGCAGCCAGACGAAACAGAGAAAGCTAGGGTCCTCTGGGCCGCAGGTGAGCCGAGGTTCCAGTGGCATCGCTCTTCCTCATTATTCCCCTCCTCCCGCTCTCCTTTTCTAACCAGTGGGGAACAGAGGCTGCCATTCACCCGCAGCCATAGCTCCTGCTTAGTTGGGACTGACGCGCAGGCCTCGCCGGGGCAAGCCGGGCTCCCTGCGCCGGCTGTGGTTACGCCTGATGGATGGATGGAGAAGGAGAGCCTTCGATCCGCTCTTCGCCGAGCCTTCGCGGGCCCCGACAGCTGCGCATCTTACCGAGTACTAGGCAATAAGCCTCCATCTGTCTAAGAACATGAGTTTCATCTTGAGTTCCATTCCCTGGCATTTCAAGGTTTCAATATGGTTTTCCTGGCTGCTTCTTTGCTGAAAAGCTTGACAAACACAGGCAGGTGTCTGCCTTTCCAAAAACCCGTCCATCCCCAAACAGCCCTTCCGATGCGCCTGATCCTAAAGCACTTTTGGGAGTCCAACGAGACTGACGCGCTGCTGTTTGAGCGATCCTGAACACGTTGACTCGGGACTCATCCCTACCGAGTTGAGACCGAGTTCAGACCCGAGTTTAGGAGGGTTGCAGAGACAGGCTGCAAGTCTGGGCGCGCTTACCTGAGAGTAAACCCTATGGGCCTCGGTCGGACTTAAATTCCTAACCAACGCCAGTAAGATCAATCGAGGATGCAACTGGGATTTTCCTTCAAATATCCCCTTGCAGCGGTCATCCAAATTACGGTGACATAGCTGAAGGGGGTTTTCGCCCTGTGACCTCCTGGCAACTGATGCAGGATCCAGCCAAAGTGAAGCTCTTTGCAACAGTTCAATCCCATGCCTGTTTACTCAGAAGTAAGTCCCGTTGAGTTCAACGGGACTTACTCTCAGGCAAGCGGGTCTCGGATTGCGACCTAAGTCTCCGTTGATTTCACTATGAAAGGTCAGATACATCCCACCCCACCCTACCCCACCACCGGTGAACTCAGCGGGATTTATAAAAGAGGCATAACTCTGAGTGGATTGGGCCCTGTGTTGTGAGTAGTATCAGTTCTGCCAGCATCCAGCCAGTTCTCCGAGGGCGGAGGAGAGACTCGCGGATGGAGAGCAGCTTCGGATCGCGGGACCTCCAATTGGAAGCGCTCTCTGCAAGCCACGCCCCTCCTCAATTCGAATTGTTCGAAAAGAGCTCGGTTATTCCGCGGCAGAAACAGAAGGCGCGGAGACTTGGGAGGCCAGACGTGAAAGAAAACAGGCCTCCCTCCCAGCAACTCGAATAGTTGTGTAGGGTGTTCAGCGTGGCTGTGGCTGGTCGTGCAAGATGCGTAACTGTGAAGGGAGCCGGAACAAAGCCCTCTTCTGCTTCGACTGGCTGCCTGTCGCTGTGGTCCAGTGAATACAGAGACGCCCGGTGTTGAACCCGCCGCCAGATCAGACCTGCCACTCTTATCTCTCAGGCTCAGCCCGAATGTCACCGCTGTCACAATCTCTCAAGCACTTCCTCGTCTGAAAAAAAGAGGATTTGCCCTACCTGGACGGGTTTTGTGGCGCCCAGCAAAAATGAAGTTGTTTTTTTGTTCGAGAGTGGGGCTATTTATATGCATCTTCCGCACTGACTGTGGGATAAGAAGAGGTGGCGGGGAGAAGAGGGGGAAACGGGCAGGACTCAGGTGCTCACCTGTGAAACTCATTCAAAGTGGCCTTTTAGAGAGATCGCTAGCCAGGTTGTGATTTAGGAAATGCAAAGCAGTTCGTAGGCGCACGGAAGAGAAAGGTTGCAAATACACATACGACTGGTTCCCGGTGGCAGTAACTGGGAAGGGCTTTGAAACCTTGCGCTGCCGTTCGACTGGGATGCGGGAATCCTTGCGCGTATGCGGTGGATGGAAAGAAAGCAAAAATAAAATATTTTTTTTATTAAAAAAAGCCACAGCTTTTGATGGGCTTGCTGAGGCATTTGGGAGATTCCCCGCCCCAACTGCCCGCCCCCGCCCGAAGTAGTGGCAGGGGCCATAGTTTCTGGCCACGTGTGGTTTGTGCGCTGATGGGGGAGTCATTCACTTGTAGCGCAAGTTTTGAGCAAAGCGCAACGGCGCCAGGTTCTGCGGAAAGGAGCGCTCTCACCTAGGGGTGTATACTTAAGGAGGTTGAACTCAACAAAAGACTGGCCAAGGGGTCAGGAGAGCAAGGTGGCAAAGGAAGGGAGGAAAATCGGTCCAGGATTTCACTTTCCACAAAGGGAAACAAAATATCCATATCTGTCAGATACGGATATCAACTCTCCACCCGGTTTCCTCAGCTAGGCAGGCTCCCCCCCCCCCCCATCGTGTTGGAAATTATCTGTGTTTAAATAAATAAAAAATCTCTTAAAAATAAAAATCATAATGGCACAGGGCGAGAGCGCCCTTTTTGCTTACAGCATGAATAAAATCCCTTTCCTCGCAGAAGGCCAGGTGGGTTGATTTCTCAAAGGTGGAGGAGGGAGGCCGTTTGGCCCGACCCCGCCCTGCGTGCTGTGGCTCATTACGCACATCCCCTTTGGCTGCGAGAATGGAATGGTCCGCGGGGGTCGGGATAGGTGCGGGAGTCTCCGCCGTCCAGCGGCCAGAAAAGGTTGGGCAACGCGGAAGGGCGTCCGGCGCAACAGGTAGGGCAGCCTCAGCTGCGACCAGTTGCCCAACCGGGTCTCCCATTCGGGGGGGCGGGGGGAGGAAGATGGCTCCTCGAGCGCCCGCCTACTCACTCTCTGGCCCCCTTTTGCGCCGGGGAAGGAAGCTTCCCTGTGTTGTGATGAGGGCGGATGGTCACGTCTCCGGTCCCCAGGGACCGCCCGAGGGCCCCCGCTGTTATGACATGAGCCAAGGGACAGGCCTGCCCAGGAAGAAACAGACAGCGGGACCACGAAGTCGGTTTCCCTTATCCAGAAATCTGCTTGGGGTCAGAGAGAGTAACTCGCCGGTCATACACTTCCCCAAACCCTTTCCTTCCTTTCCGGGTTAAGTCCCATTCAAGCTCATGGTAGTCAGTTCGCACCCCTAAAAACACACACACAAAAAAAAAACTTCTCTCGGGGTAAATCCCATTCAGGGTAATGGGAATCCGTTTCCCCGAGGCAAGCCCCCATTCAAGATCATGGGAACCAGTCGTGCCCCCCTATCGCTTCTTCCAAGGTAATCCCCATTCAAGATAAT
Organism: Podarcis vaucheri; assembly: GCF_965113315.1. NCBI lineage: Eukaryota > Metazoa > Chordata > Lepidosauria > Squamata > Lacertidae > Podarcis > Podarcis vaucheri. Next base: position 108,081,003 of record NC_138759.1, read on the forward strand.
GGGAAGCAGTCCCCACACGCACACCCACTGCTTCCCTCGGGGGTAATCCTATTCAGGCAAATAGGAGTCAATTACCCCGGGGTTACCCTACGCAGGACTCGTGACCAGGCTGGCAGCCTCTCGAGAGATCTGCGACTGGGAGAAGGGCCTGTTTATTTTCAGCCTTGAGAGCCAGGCGCGCAAGTGGATCCTTAAATCAAAAGCTCAGGCGAAGCCCCTCGCTGCGTCCCCAGCTTTCAGGCCGAGCCGAGACAGAAGCTCGCTCAAGTACAAAGGGAATTATTCCCTTTGCAGCAGCTTCCCCTCTAGCCCCGCCAGAGGTAAGGCTGCGAACTCCCCGAGGCACGGGAGAGTTCAGCCTCTGGCCTCCAGGAGGCCGTGGCGGTGGGGTGAAGCGCCCAATGGAAAGAGCCTCGGGGTCCTCTCCTAGCCTTGCTAGGGCTGCCCCGTCCTGGAAACGGAACTTTCTTCTTACCTGTTCAATTGCATCCCTTGGGTTTGTTTGTTTGTTTGTTTGCTTGCTTGTTTTTACAGGAAAGGATCTCCGCGTGCAACGGAGCTCTCACATGCTTTGTACTCCGCATTAGTTAATCCGGAATACTTACTACCTGCTCACCTTCCACACCACGAATTGGGAAGGGTAGGCAATAGTCCCCTTAAACCTAAAAGCCCTGCATGCAAAGGGGAGGAGGGAATAATACCACGCTTTACCACACCATCATCTTCCTTCCTTGCTCATATTACTGCAGTATTTTCGGGGGGTGCTGTATCCACGCCGGCCAGGCATTTTCTGAATAGGAACCCCTGCTTTCGGTAGGGTGGGTGGCATGGTGGTGGGGGAGATTTAATGGCGATAAGGACTCAACAAAATTATCCCAGGTCTCTAACTTCCTGGACAATCCCCGGAGAGATTGAGGAACTCCGCGTGCTGCCCTCTCTTAAGATGTGTTGTGCACTTAGATTGCCTTTTTCTTTTCTGGCGGCCAGGAAGGAGGGGGAGATTATTGGGGGAGGGGAACCCCTGGAACTGAAAATGTAATCCGCAGTCCTTCACAGTTTCCCCTCTGCGCGCCCAGGGGATTGCGAGGGGGTGAGGGGAGAAGGGACTACCGGGAGCGCCTCCCCAGGGTTTGGGGAAACTGCGCGCTGTCTCCCCAAGGTATTGCACCTGGGAAAGATGCCTCTGTCTCTCCTTCGCTGCCCTCCCTCCCGCGCCGTGTAAATAGACGGAGAAGTAAGTGATGGATCGGCCGCCCCAAAGAGAACCTGGGCGCTGGAATTGCCCCGGGGCACAGAGCGCCTCGACGACATCCCATCGGGAATGGAACGTCCCCATAGCCAATCGGGAGAGAGGGCACTGCAGGAGAGCCTTGGGATTGGCCAACAAGGAAAACAGCGCAATCCTATGCACTTCGTGGAGCTCACTCCCGGGTAAGTGAGTGGGTGCAATCCTATACCCACCTACCTGGGTATAAGCCTCACTGAACTCAATGGGACTTGGTTCCGAGTAGACGCGCTCAGGAGGTAAATTCCTCGCTCCTGCGTCCAGTCATCCCAAGACCAAGGATGGAGACAGGAAAAGAGGAATCTGAATTATACTGAGCCAGACCCCTCCTCCATACCTAGCCCAGTATTGTTCGCACTGGCAGGCAGCGGCTGTCCAGGGTGTCAGTCTGAGGCTCTTCCAAGTTCTACCTGGCTCTGCTTGGGATTGACTATGGGGCTCTTTCCATGTGGGGAGCAGGTTCTCTGCCACTGAACGACGTCCCTTCCCCCAGATTTCTCTCTCTTGGAATGGGATTTATTCTTGTTCCGCCCCTAGGTTTCCTCTCCAAAGTTCACATGCCACCTTCCACCTTTCTCCTCTGAAAGGAGAAGAATCCGCTTGCTGTCTGGCTGACATGCCCAGAAAGTGCGCGCGGGCGGAAGCAATGACCGCTGCTCCTGTGATCCAAAACAGACGTGCCCATTGATGAAGGGTTATGGGCTTCTCTTCCTTAGAAGAGAGCAGGGAAGGGAGGGGGCGGGCTCTCTTTACCTTCCTCCTGAAATAACCCACATTCAGTTCGATAAAAGCTCTCCCCACAAAATTAGGCTAGATACATTACATTTCCCCGGGTCAAGATCCTCTCGTAAAACCACTCTCTCTTTCCGCAATACTGCTTCCCCCGCCCAGAGACTTATTTAGGGTCTGGAGTAACTTGCCACCGCATCCCGGAACTCTGATTAATTGAGAAAGGGTTGGGGGGAGGGCGAAGGAAGGGCGCAACTAGTTTTCTTTTTAAATGCCCAAAGATGTCACTTATTTAAATCATTTCTTGCTTTCTTCGTAGCGCGCTCCCTTCAGAATAATCTTTCACTACCACGTTAATAAGCTGCGTTGATTCTTTTAAAAATAATAGCAGCATTTTATTCAAGGAGGAATTGCAATGCACATCACAAGACTAATCTACAGAAGCTAAAACTAAGAGCATCTAGAGGCTTAGCAGATCAGATTACTGAAAACCCGGATCCTAAAGACTTCGACAAGAGATGCAATCCGATCCTAAGCTTATTATGGACTCGGCCGTAAATCCTGCTGAATGCAATGGGGTTTTATTCCAGAGAAAGAAATTGGAGCATTCATTTCCTATTCTCTTTATAGTTAACTGTTTCACAGTTACTTTAGAGCCAGCCCCTTCGAACTCTGTGGGACTTACTTCCGAGTAAAACACGCTAAACATTTCGTTGGGCCCGGGCACACATGCACACGCCGTTTCCAATATCCATTTCTCCAAATTTAACCCTTAGGGAAAGGGAAATAACTACTCCGGTTCTAAATAAGTTCTCAGAAGAAAGATACAAGCCGATCCTAAGGACGTTTATTTTTGCAGCACAACCTCCTTGAACTCAGCTGCCTGGTGGACCTGCTTAGGATCGGGCTGCAAATCTGACTATGACGAGGCGCGCGCGCAAGAGAGAGAGAGAGAGACATACAAGCTCCGTTGCAGAAGCCATTTAACCAAGCGCAATCTATTTCCCTTTATCAACGGGCCATTTAAATAGCAGCGCATGTGACCCTAGGCTTCTAGTGGCAGGGTTGAAATAAGGTGGCAAGAAATCTGCAGAGAAATCAAGCAGAGGAAGAAGGCAGCTCGCGAGGTCTTCGCCTCGCCAGTCTCCACTTGAGACTGCAAGTTCCGTCTCCGAAATCACAGCACCGCTTTTTAACATTCAAAAATATAACCATCACAAGAGCAACAATCCCAGCAGCAGCAAATTAAAAAAAAATAGGTGCTGTTTATTATTAATGTCACTGCCAGCTCCCTATATGGGCGTGGAGGCTGCCCTTTGATTAGACAGAAAAAAGACTGGATTCTGTTCGTTTACATGGATTTATTTGCTGTAAACATTAAAATTGTCTTTCTCAAAGAAAGAGTTTTTAGGGATAAAATGTCCAAGGCTAACTGTCATACACCATAACGGAGAGGGGCGGGGTGGGGTTGTGGGGTGGAGAGGAGGCAGAAACTTAAGGAAGTGCCCTCCTGGAAATATACAAAGAAAAGAAAAAGAAAAACTACAGAATATGGCATTATATATATAGATATATATTAAAAAACTTCCTTACTGAAATGTAAAATAATATATTAACCGACAATTTTAGACATTTGTTTTTCAAAAAGAAAAATATACACCTTTTCCCAACCCCTCACACCCCCTCCAAAAAAACCCAAAAAACCAAAACCCGAACACTCCCGAAATAAAAATTCAAAGTGCTCAGTTAATTTCCAGGGAGTTCTGTATATGAGATATAAGCACTCTGGAAACGGTGAAAACGCTTGTGGCATGCAAGACTTGGCTCCGCTTCAGACAACAAAATAATCAAGATATAAACTGTTTTCTTTTAATCAGCATCAACAATACATACGACACTTACAAACAAGGAATGCCGGACGGTGTTTACAAAGACGGGAAATAGGGGTCCCTGGCGAAAGGTGTTTTGTTTTTTCCGGGAAGTGGGCAGGTTGGGGTTTTAGGAAGGAAGAATCTGTTTGGATTTGTGTAACACGTGTGCCCACTTATTTTACAATTGAGAAAAACGTTCGAGGCTTCTTAGAGAACTACCAATCTTTATAAAATCTAGCAGACTACATAGTGTCTGAAATTACTATTTATAGAATATAGACATTACTGAAATAGCAAGTGCCTATAATAAACGTGGTCCTCCTAGAATGGCCCTGCTTTCTCTCGATTAGGTCTTGAATCGTCAACTTCTATCTATTTATTTATTCAAGCTCCTTTGATTGATTCTCGTTATTCTTTACTTTCTCCTCCCCCCAACTCTCTTTTTAAAAAAATTTATTATTATCATTATTATTATTAGAATCGGTTTTAATAGCTTATTCATAAATAGGCACAGAATAGTTTTTTTGTTTTCCTTTTAAAAAGAAAGAAAGAAAAAGCCAAACCGCATCTGGTGAAATGTACAATCCTTCGCCTTCTGTCGATTCATGCCGCCCCCGTCTCCCTCCCCACACCTTAACTGGTCGTCTATATATATATTACAGCTTTCCTTTACAGCAGAAAATGTTTTTTTATATATATAAAAAAAGTCTTAGGTGGGTTCCCTTAGTACACTCGCCTTCCGCAGTAGCTAAGGCTCAGCTTCCTTATCTCAAAAAGTCCTTCATCATAACCATCATCATCATCACCATAATAGCAGTAGGAAATTCTGTTTCCCCCCCTCCCTTTTTTTGTTTTGTTTCGGGGAGACCGGGATGTATGAAGGATACTGTTTGTCTGTTTTAGGCGATAATAAAAAGCTTGTACCATGGGATTTGTGTGCAGTCCAAGGAACGGGATCCAGGGTGCCTATAGAGAGAGACCCCCACCCCAATGTCCAGTCTCTGTCCTTCAGGAGAGGCCAACCACAGTCTGAAGGGATGGGAGCCCAACAGCACCCATAGGTGCTCCTCGCGGACCAGGTGTCTTAGTCAGGCCCCTTCATCTGCTTCCTTCTTTCTTTCCTTCCTTCCTTCCTTTCTTCCCCCTCTCTTCCAGGCTTTGAAAGTTCTTCACTTGGAAAGCTCAGCGGCAAAGAAGAGTCCTTCCCTCTCTCTGTGTCTCTTTCTTTCTTTCATTTTTTTCTCTCTCTCCCTCTCTCTCCCTCTCTCTTTTATTTTAAAAAGGTAGCGTGTCCAGGAAAAGTTTGTCGATTATTGCCGGCGGTGGCACCAAGTCTTCGAGTTTCAAGTAGAAGATGCGCTGCAGGCCTTGCGTGCAAAGCGTGCGCAGTTCCGGGAGCTTGCCCAGCAGTTTGGACAAGTAATTGGGCCGGTTCAAGCCGCCGTTGTTGAAAGTCACGTGGTCCTTGAGACAATTGACAATCTTGTTCTGCAGTTCCTCCACCCTCTTGGGTTCCTTCAGGCCGTGCCTCTCTGCAAGAGACAAGGGGCTTATTAGACTGGACGCAGTGTGTGTGTGTGTGTGTGTGTGTGTGTGTGTGTGTGTGGCCATCAGGCCTTGCCTAGAAGACGCAAACTTGCAGCTCCTTAATACCAGGAAGAAGCAACTCTCCACTTTAGCTGTGCCCTAGCTTGCAAAGGCTAGGCACTTCACCTGGGTGTAAATCTCGGAGAATCTCTTTTGAGAAGGCACGTGTAAAAATGGCACTGTCCAACTTCTTGGGCACACCGTATCGGGTGTCAACAGACCAGATTAGCACTTTTGAGTGTGCAAGAGGGTCTAACTGTGTAGCAATAGCTCAACACGAACACGCACTGTCTGAGGATGGTTTTGTGCCTTGCATTTTCTATATTTGCAATCGTGAGAGCAGAGTTGTTATTCCGGATTCATTCAAGGCAGATCTGAAAGGGGCTAGGGATAAGAAGTCCATAAATATCCTCGCTCAATCCAGCATAAAATGCAGGAGTTTATTGGCGAAGGAGGCATTCTAATGACGAATGTATGGTAATACTGTATTATCATAGGAATCAGGTGGAAAGTGTTGCGGTGAGTATTGTGGACTTTAAAATGCTGAATGAAAGGTTTCTGGTTTATATATGGCAATTCTAACTCTGCCTTAGCAAATTGTACAAATACGAGACAGACCGTCCTGGGTTGTAAGACTGCAAGCGAAGTGCGGATTCTGATTTGCATGGCTCACTTATAATGATGGGTGGGATGACGCAGTACTTCTTCCAAATTAATGAATCTGGAGGGGGGGAACCGATTGGGGGGGTAGGAGCCCAAAGCTCACCTGTCACCATGGCCAGCGCAGCAATGCAGGAAAAGGCGGAGATGTCGATGTTCATGTTCTGCAGGTTGGACGAGAACTCCACGATCGAGTCGATCCATTCGCCGAAGCCGCGGACGCACTGCAGCCGGTGCAGGACCACGCCGTTGCAAAAGATCAGCTTGCCTTCCACCGGGTTGGATCTGCCGGAGGAGTTCACCCAGGGGCGGAGAGACAGAGAGAAAGAGGCAAACAACTAATTACTCGCCGAGCAATAAACGGAGGGCTTAAGAGGCACCTAATTACCGAGGAGTTAATAAAACGCAGCTCAGCGGACCTTGAACGGCTCAGGATTTTCTCATCCGACTGGCAGGCAAGCATCCATCCACACACCCACAGGCGCGTGCAAACACCCAGGACTGCGCCGCCTCCGATCCCTGCTTAATTGTCCCGGCTCTGCCTCCTTTTGCCTACCTGTAGGCTAACCGCAGGACGAAGAGCTCCAAGAAAGCGGATTCAAAGAGCAGGTCCTGGTCCTGTTTGGGGAGATCGGTGAAGCCGGGGATCTTTTCCGCCCAGCCCCGGATGATTTCCATGGAGCCAGTCAAGAGATCGTAGAACTGCTGGATGTGCTGCGTGTCGTCGCCGCTCATCTGATAGTCCGGGTTAGCCTGGAACTGGAGTCGCCATTCCGGAGAAGAAAGAGAAACGGATGGGGAAAGATGGGAAGGGAAGGCAAGTGGGGGAGGAAGGAGAGAGAGAGAGGAAGAGACCCCAGCAATTTAATGAGGTTCTCTAAAATATATCGCCCGTGAAATTGCTAACCCCATTCCGAGGAGGGGAGCCTGGTTTTTATAACAATTAAACCTCGCTCTGACCAGTAAGGAAATTAAGATGTTCCAGGGCAATTAATTCAATTAGGGGTGGTGCTAGGAAGGTGGAAATTGCCGTGGCCAAGAAGGGTCGGCTTAGCAGAGGCGCCCTGGGAAAGCGCCCCGAAGGACCCGCCAGGAGGGGAAATCCAAGCAGCCCCTGATTTTATTTTTTTGCCTCTGGAAAGGCGAGTGTCGTGGGATGGGTGCGACGGTGACACTAGGAATGAATCCTCTTGTACACACAAGCCCGTATGTGTCGTGAAACACACACACACACTTGTATAAGCACATATGTCTAAGAAGATAAAACACATCCACGCAAGTGTCTGTCCCCATCATTTTATTTAATTTTCATTATTCAGACATATACACGTGTGTCGTGTCCCTGTTGGGGTGCAGAAGCACAGAAGGACCGGGTAATAATAATAATAATAAAGCTAGCGTTATGCGGTATGGACAGGGAAAGAGGGAGATCCCAATCGGCAAACCCTCCTCTCTCTTCCCCCACAAACCAGAACGAGCCAAAATATATACCCTGAATGAGCTCCCCAAAGCATTTCGGATAAGGAACTCCACTAAGGCCAGTGTATGTGCTGTCTCCAATAATGACTTTGAGGATCAGGCCTAACAGGCCGGTCCTACTCGCCGTTACTTCGAGAGTAGATCTTTCCTGATTCACTTCCCTAAGCATCCTAAGCAAATCCTAGCGGAATCAAAGGCCTCTCTTAGAAGCAGATGGGGGCAAGGCGTTGCTTCTAAGGCGTAAACCTCCCCCTCACATCCACCCCTGCCCCCGACCCACACCACAATCCTCGGCCCCTCGGCCCTGACGTATCTTAAGAGCAGTCCTCCAATATCCCCGCGGTTTCTTGGCAACAGCTTTAGGGCAAAGGGTCTCTCTCCTCCCAAAAAGAGAAATGGCCTCGCTACGGACTAGCCGCGTGCTCAGCGCGTCCCCCCGCGAGGCGGACCCTTCGGCGAATGTTGTCTCCAGCTTACCCTGGAATAGTCCAGGCTGGTCATAGCCGGGTTGGAGTCGACATGGGCTCTCACCAGGGCACTGATCAGACTCACCGGGGGCGACGGGGGAGAGGGCTCCTGGGGGCTCTTCGGTTTCGACGGCAAGCGACCCCGCCGGCCTTTTAAACTGTCTGTGCGAACCACTGCAAAAGAGAGAGCTGGTCAACTCGCCCGGCCAGAGAGGGAGCAGCTTCTGAACAGGAAAGCGAAGAAGCCCTGACATCCCTTACGCGACCGCCACCTCCGCCTCCCCCCCCCCATGCAGTGCCCATAATCTCTTCGACGGCACCAGGAAGCCTCCAACACAAAGGTGTCCAGAGTTCCCACTGAATGAATATTCCTTTATTTGCTTTTCGTCTTGTGCGTATGTGCGCGCGGGAGCAAAAGTTGCTTGTTAAAAGGAACCACCAGTGTACAGTAAACATCCTTGTGGATGGAAATCTCGACTCTGAAATTGGGGTGGAGCGGTGTAGCTTCTGTGAGCCAGGAATGGGCCTCAGCATTTTGTTCGGTCTTAGCCAGTGCTATTTTTCTAGAAAAACAGGTGCCGGAACTCACTCTAAACACTTCCCAGTTGAGAGGTGCTGGCACTCACCCGAGAGTTCCGGTGACTTACCCCTGGGGGGAAAAGCCCTGGCCTTAGCCATGATATGAATGACATTCTTATTTAGGAAAGAGTGCATCTGAGCCTAGGCAAAATCCCAACCCCGCCTCGACTCTCTTTGCCCTGGGATGCCTCATCCTTCACATCTTAGACGTAAGGAACCTATGCCTGGGTCCCTTCACGTCTAGGATGAAGGCCATCCGGTTCCAGAGAGGAACCAGTAACTGCCTCTGCTTCTTCGATGTCATCCTAAGCTCCCTGGGCAGTTAAGGCCTCTGCTTGCCTGTTTATTTACTTCTCTGGGAGATTCCCCTGCGAGTCAGTGTGTGTAGGCGCTCGACTGTGGCCGTCGAAGGACCAGGGTCCCAGAGCTCTCCGCTATCTCTGCAGGTTTACTGAAAAGCCTCCCCAGGCTTGCACTCGTTTGCATAGGACTGAATAAGGCCCGAACGCTGCTGGGACGCGGACGTTCTCCGACGTGGCGAACGGGAAAGGAAGTGTGCGTGTCCGCGCTTCCTTCTCGCAGCTGTGGCTGGTGGCTACTCCGAGGACCAGCCCGCCCCCCCTCCCGCTCCCAGTCATCCCGGCAGCCCCCCCCCCCGCAAGCGGTACCTTCTTTGACCATGCCGACTGCCAGGCACTTCTGAAAGCGACAGTACTGGCACCGATTCCGGCGGCGTTTGTCCACGGGGCAGTTTTTATTCGCTAGGCAAACATACTTGGCGTTTTTCTGGACGGTGCGCTGCGGAAAAGAGGGGAGGAGATTGGGGTGGGGGAGTCCAAAGGAGGCACCCTCGGTTAAATTCCCTGCACAGCGCCTCGCCATTTCCCCCTCCCACCCCCTCTCGCTCGCCTTCCCCTTCCCCTCCAGCCCTTCTTCTTTTCCAAGGCATTTATCTCGAAACAAATGGGAAGCGAGCGCGCCGGCCCCGCAGCTCCTTGCCGATGCTTGATATGCCAAGCGGAGGAGAGAGGAGACGTTCGGTAAATACAAATCCGTGGGCATTCATATTATTTACATTCCTCCGAGACCTTCTCTCTTTCAAATGATAAGATTATTCAATCAGAATGGGGGAAATAAAGAGATCACTTAATTTGACCATAGGGAATTCCGTTCCACTTGGTTAGCTTAGACACGGTTCTCTGTCCTAACCAATTTCAATCCGAAGGCAAAAGGCGAGCGCATGCAAATAGCTCCCTTCGCCCGCCCGCCCGGCCTCTGTTCGCCTCTCCTTTAGGGAGAGGAAGGAGGGAAATGGTGTTGTTGTTGTTGTTTTAAAGAGAGTGGGTTGGGCGACGAAAGCTGCCTGGGGAGGACAGCGACTTTCTGACACATGGACCACAGTTTTTCCTTCCTCTTTTCCCCAGGTGATGGGCTACCTGTAGAGATTCTGAGCAGGCCTCAGGATGCAGCGTCGAGCGCATTAAAATATTAAAAACCCACCCTCATCCAACAGCGCCGGAGTGCGCTCCTAAATTCCTGGTTTGGCTTGATCCCACTGGTATGCTTTGAGTCGGGTTGGGGCAGAGAAAGAGGTCTGGGGCTTGGTGGCGCTTTCTCTCCCCTGATTCCAAAAGCACGTCTCCGAAATCCTGATTTTTCCTGACTCCCTTGGTCAAGCAACCGGGCGTCTTTTGGCCCTTGTGGTCTCCGCAGTGCCCAGGAGCAGTGCCAACAATAAACCCTGGCGACAGAGGAGCTGGGTGGGGTTTCTTCCCCACTTCTCCCACTTTCATAAAGATTATCCGCCGTAACGGATTGTCCGTCCTTAACATATTCAGCAACAGAGTAGGACAAAAGCGTGGTCAACAAGAAAATAAATAAATAAAGTTGCGCTTGGCCAACTCTTCCGACGGCTGGGAAACGCGGGGTGGGGGAGGGGAACCCCCAAATCTCTACTTTTGGCAGAGAGTTTAGACTAAAAGGGGCGATTGTAAAGATCTGAGCTAGGAATATAAGCGTCTGGCGTTTCTGAAGCGCGTGTCAATATTCCCACGTAGGGAGACCAAAAAGGTGATTTAAACTGTGACTTTCTCAAGTCAAGGATTCGAAGGAGATTTGGGGACAGGTGAGTCGCGAACTGGTTCGAAGAGTTTATGCCGCTTGAATAGGGCCCGATCCTATCTATGCGCGCTGGGACGCCTGGCGCGATTACCAGCTTGCCTCTCTTTAGGATGCAAAGGGAAGAGAGCCAGGACTGAAGTTTATTCTGGGTTCATGAACCCTGAGCGCAAGTGTGAGGCTGCCCGCCATAGGGCTTCGTTCCTTTCAGGGCTGTCCAAGGCCGGGCGTCTAATGCGGAGTGGCAATTATCATACCAGGCTAAAACAGCCAGGTGTGGATTCCAATTTGCGGGGGCGGGGCCTCGGCCTAGATTGGGAGAGCGAAGAAGGGATCTATCCATCAGTGCCTTGGAGGAAGGAGCGATGGATGGGCACAGAGGACAGGATAGATACAGGGGAGGGAGGGATGCAGGGATGGAGAGCTGCGCTAGCGGCTCGGCAGCTGGAGAGACGGCCGGCGCAAAATCTGGTCCTCCTCCTCCATCACCACTGACACAGAAGCCCTCCCCCCGCCCCCTGTCGCGGCTCCTTAGCAGCAGCATCTCACCTTGAAGAAGCCTTTGCAGCCCTCGCAGGTGCGCACGCCGTAGTGCTGGCAGGCAGCGTTGTCCCCGCAGACGGCGCAGAGCCCCTCGTTGGAGGGCGAGCCCCGCGAGGGCGGCGACGGCACCTGGGCATCCAGGAGCTGCGAAGCGTGCCCGATCTGCAGCCCGGGGAAGCCGACGGCGGCAGCCTGCTTGCGGATGGGGTTGGGCAGGGCGAAGGGCTGCCCGTCGTGGTGGTGGTGATGGTGGTGGGGCCCGCCGGGCTCGCCGTTGAGCGGCAGGGTGTGCAGGGGCCCGTCGAAGCGCATCTGGCAGCTGCCCACTGGCGTGCCTGGCGGAGACTGCTTGAAGGAGAAGAGCGAGAGGCGCGGCACGGCCGTCGGGGCCACCGCTTTGTGCATCCCGCCGCCGCCGCCGCCCCCGACGGCCGCCGCTCCGCCGTAGGCCTGCGCGTGGTGGTGATGGTGGTGGTGATGGTGGTGGTGGTGGAAGCCGTGCAGGGGCCCCGCCTCGTCCCACACGCTCTGCCCGGGGGCGAAGCCCGCGGTCGGGGCTGGCGGCGACGAGCACGGCTTGTAGTAGACGGCCAGCTCGTCGGGCTGCTGCGGCCCGGCGGCCGGCGGCGGCTGCTGGGGCGGCGGAGGGGGGTAGCCGTGCGCGTGGCCGTGCAGGGGCAGCTCCTCGACCTTGATGGAGGGTGGCGGGGGCGGCGGTGGGGGTGGCGGAGGCGGCGGCGGCGGCTGCGAGGGCATTTGGTACAGGCAAGGCGGCTTGACGTCGTAGCCCGCGGCGGCTGCGGCGGCGGCGGCGCCGTAGTTGTCCATGAACGTACTGAAGCTGGGGAGAGAAGTGGTGGCAGTGATTTCAGTGTTGGTCAGGTCCATGCTAAACTTGACAAACTCGGGCGTTAAGAAGTCCGAGCTGTACTCCCCGGCAGCCGCCGAGTGGTGGTAAGCGTAGCTCTGCGTGGCCGGGCTGGCTCCTTGCGGCGAGGACCCGAACTGAGCCTGGACGCAGGGCATGGCTGCAAACGAGACACGGCACAACAACAACAACATGGCTCAGCTGGGGGGTCAGGGTGGTTAGCTGCTGCGCAGCAACAAGCCCCCGAAGGGGAAAACCCAGCCGCCCACACCGCCCGCCCACACCGCCAAGCTCCCTCCTTGCGCCCCCCCTCCCCACCAACCACCGCCCTCACGTCGGGGAATGGGGTTCGGGTGGAAGAAGATGAAGGGCGCAGGAGGAGGAGGAGGGGAAGTGGGAAGTGGGGCAGCAAGGGGAGAAAGCCGGGCTGAGATGGCAGGACAGAAGAGCGGAGGAAGGAGAAAGTTTGACGTGGCCCACCGGCAGGGCGAAAAAAGCTGGCAGCAAAAGGGAGGCTGCAGTGGGGAAGATGGACAGAGAGAGGAGCAGGAGGAGTAGGAGTAGAAGAAGAAGAAGAAGAGGGAGAGACAGGGAGCTGGGCGATGGGGAGGTGGGTCAGGCAGAGAAAGAGGTAGGGAAGAGGTCGTGGCGTGTAGAGGTGGGGATGGAGGAGAGAAGAGGGGCAGAGAGGGGGAAGGAAGGACTGATCGTGGGGAAGAGGGATGGGAACGATCCCCTCTAAGCAGAGAAAAGCCCCCCAGGCAAGCCCAACAAGGGCCGTCTGATGGCTGTCAGTGCTTGGGCGGCGGAAGGTGTAGCCCGCATATCCCTCCCCCCCCACATCGCCCCAATATATTTCCCCCTCCCTCTCTCCCTGCACATCAGATCTCTCCTTCCCATTCCCCTTCCCCTCCCCCTCCCCAAATTGTGCCTAAGCCCATCTCTCCGGACTTGCCCCATCTCTCAGTTTTCAGGTCCCCAGGAAAGGAGCGTTTGGGGATCTGGAGGAGGACGATGGATGGATGCAAATAGCCAGGGACTCACCCACCTTCAGCCGAGTGAGAGGCGTTTTCGGGGGGGCTAAAGGCGGACAGCGTCGGAATTCAATGGAGGGACAGGTTGCCAAGACGGGAGGGAAGCGCTGCGGACTCCAGAGTGACCCGGGTGCTCCCTGGAAAGCACAAGAAGAGCGGGAGGGAAACAAACACAGGAGAGGAGAGGAGGGGAGGGGGGGAAAAACTTGTTACTCTTTCAGCCTCACTTGGAAAGGACTAGGAGGGTAAGATGCGGCTGCCAAGGAACTCGATCCCCAACCCCTGGGAAGAGAGCAGGACTTCCTCGAAAGCCCAAGGCAGGGCAGGGGGAACCGAAAGTTTGGGGGCACCTTAATATGTGTGGGCAGATGAGGGTGGAGATGTAAGGAGAAAACTTGCTTTGTGTTAGAAAATCTAAAGTAGCTGTCACGCGTGTCATTTTTTCCTCACTGGATATAACAAAAGTGCAATGAAATTTGCTTTGATTCCTCCTCTTACTTCTTAGTGGTGTATGTCTAAGTCTATCCATATATACACGCAGACAGATTATCAAATGCCCCAAGATTGACACCGCTTACTCGGAAGTACTTCAGTCATTAGGAAATTGTGTGTGTGTGTGTATATACTATAGATAGATAGATAGATAGATAGATAGATACACACACACACACACACACACATTAAATGGCGATACCCACATCTCCCCCTCCTTCCCTTTCCTCTAGAAATTCCGCTGGACTGTAGGAAAAGGAGAAAAACAGCCATAAAGCGAATTAATTAAAAGGCACGCGCGCGCACAATGAGCAAGGCAATTAAAGAGCAAAGCAGCTCCGTCCATGACAGTCCCCGAAGCTGCAGGCGGAACAGGGCGAAAGGGCGCCCAAGGGACGCGCGCGCGCGCCGACAAAGTAGCAAATCTGAAGAGAAAGGGATCCCTCTCTCAACTCTTCCGGATGGCTTTCGGAACTGACCCACGTCTAAGGGGCGGGAGGGTGGCTGGCTTTTCCCGACCACTACATCCCCAAACACAGTTTCTCTAGATCTACAATGAAAACAGCGCCGGAAAGTTCGACAACTGAAGCCAGGCAGCCGGCCCGCCAAAGGGACTCTCCTCTTTGCGCCCACACCAGATCTGTGTCCCCGGCATGCCCTAAATCGAATTCCATCCGAAGCAAAGGGTCTCTTCATCTGTCAGCTAGTTTAACCCCTGACACCCTCTTCTTCCTCTTCTTCTTCTTCCCCTTCCTCCTGCTCTCCTCCGAATTTGGAAGGGATTTCCCTCTCCGGATCGACTCCCGCGCCGTCCCTGCTAAGTCAGGGGGCCGGCATCCCCCCTCCCGGTGTTACAAAGCCGCGTGCGTTACACTAATTTAAACCCCCCACCAACCTCCGGCAGTAATAAAACCTTGAAAGGCGACGACGCGCTGGCTAAGCTTCTCAACTGGCGGAGATCAAAGTCGTTCCCAAGCAACACACATCCGCCCAGCAACTTTTCTCCCTCTACCAATTGAACCCTGGACCAAAATCATAAGAAAATAATAATATAAAACCCCACACACCGAGGATCTTAACCCGCAAGGTTGCGGCACCAAGTCCAGAAGAGGCGAGCAGACTAAACCCAAAGTTGACTTTCCCCACCTTATAATAAGTGGAAACAGCCGGTTAGGAATATAGGGGGGAGGGCACTGGTGGGAAGAACCCCCGACCTGAAGGCCGAACAGCGAGGTCTTTCTTTCTAGGAAGAACATTTGGAAGAAAACCTCCTGCACAACGTGTTACTATTTCCTTCCTTGCCCCCCCCCACGTCTCCAGTCTCTCGCCCCCCCCCCCCGCTACTTTCCCTCGCCTTTGAGAAACCCGGGCAGCGCATCCAGATGGCAGTTAAGCCGAGAGTGCCCCCCCACCCCCAGACCCGGCGCGATCCACTTACTTGTTGGGCTGTGGCTGTTTCATTCATTCACCGGTGGGGAGTAGTAGCTCCGATTCCCAGGGGCGGATGGGCGAGGTAAAGCGAGCGAGCGAGCGAGCGGAGAGCAAGCGAGAGCGCGCGATCCCCGGCTGCTGCTGCGGCGGCGGCGGCGTCTTCTCGGTCGCTCTCTCCGCCTGCCTGCCTGCCTGGCTGGCTGCTTGGCTGCCGGGCTGCCTGTCTCCCGCACGCGCGCCCCCTCCGCGCCTGCCTCGTCTCTCCTCTCGGCGCCGGGCGCCACGCACTCCTTCTCTCTCCAGGAAGTGCGGCGCGAGAGCGCAGCGCGGGGCGAGCAAGCCGGACGGACTGGCCCTTGCCTGCAATGTGCCTTTGTTTATGTGGGCTCCCTTTTGCCCAGCCAACATGCACCTCGAGTCTCCAAGCGTCAGTGCACGTCAGTGCCGCCCGCCCAATCAGCCGGGCCAGGGGCTGGATCGCTCCGTACCGTTGGCTAGCGCTCGCTTTGGTAAATTTCCGACGTGACATCACCAAGAGTGGCGCTTTTAAGGTGGGAAGCAACTCGCCGCCTCGCCTGCCTGCCTGCCTGCCTGCTTTCCCGCCTGTCAAGCTGGGAGCTGCTTTGGGCCAAAAGAGGGGCAGGGCTCGCCACTTTCCCCTCTCTTTCTGCCCCCCACACCTCCTCTTCTGGTACACCCCCGATGTCCGAGATTGTAAACAAAGAGAGAAGCCTACTTCCCTCTCCCCGCCCCCTGTTGTCACCGACCGAGCCCAGACAGCTGTCAATCGAGATCTCCCCCACTCCCGCCCCTTCGCTGCAACGCGTGTTCATTTTATCTCACAGGAAATCCTAGGATGATAGAGTTGGAAGGGACCACGAAGGGCATCTAGTCCGACCCGCTGCAAGGCAGGGGTCTTTTGCTCAACGTGGGGCCCCCAACCCACGTCCCCGAGATTTAAGAGGATCTACTATGCCCACTTCCAGATCTGAGGTGGAAATACACTTTCCTCGGAGGGAGTCCCACTGAATTTGGGGGGGGTGGTTTAGGGGTGCCAACTCGGATGAAATATTCATAATCAGTCACATGATGTGGTGCACACACTGTTTGAATGGCAATGCCTATCAACTTTGGGGGGGTCAAATATTTTATGGTGGGGGGCGAATGGACCTCAGCCCCTAGGAGCTGGCTCCTACGGCGGGGTTTAACTTCTGAGTGAGCACACACAACACTGCTCTGCATATCTGTCTGTCTGTCTATCTATCTATCTATCTATCTATCTATCTATCTATCTATCTATCATCTATCATCTATCTATCTCTATCATCTCTGTCCATCCATCTTTAACTGACCCATCTTTCTATCAGAGATTCTGTAGCTTCTCTTATCCCGGATGCGCCCTCCCCCTCCCCGCGCCGCTTCTGCGAGCGGGGCATTTGACAGGTAAAGAACCAGGAATGCATTGACGCAGCCAGTCCATCCCTTTTTAAAAGCTGAGACAACGCATGCAACAAGTTGCACAATCAGTCCCTAGTCCGATTTACGTCCCGAAGCATCACTCCTTCGAGCTGCTCTTCTTTCTTTTCTTAACTTTGCAAAATGTATCATTTCTGAAGAAGCGCGCGCGCAAGGGTGCGGGGGAGAGGAGAGAGATGTGGAGAGGAGGAATCCATCGGTCTTTTGGGAAAGTTCATGCTTGAAGAACATGCGGCGTCTTTTCCTCCTTACTATATAGATGGGGAACGACAAACACATGACACAATATTATGCAGAAGAATTTGCTCCAGTCCTGCGGGGGAGGGGGAGAGACCCGTTTGCAACTATTGCACGCACAGCGGTTGAGTTCAGAGGCAGGGCAAGGATTCACAGGGAGGAGCGTGCGTGCGTGTGTGTTTGGTGAAGGAAAAGTGGGACGATGCTCAGGATCCGGACATGCTTCCACGGGATCGAGGCTGCAGCCCTAACTAAGCACACTCCAGCTTCGCTGAAGGGAGCGCGAGCGAGCCTTACTTCCGAGGAAACACGTCTAAGGTTGCACTGGACGTGCCCCAGCGAGGCTTGCTTGTGAGTAAGGGCTTCTCCAATTAGGGACTTGCTGCCTTGAAGGGTGGGGTGGGGTGGGAAATATAGGGCTTGCCTGCCCCTCAGCACTTTTTCTTCGGTCTTGCTTGCCACAGGGAGCCACCGGGACGGATGCTCTCCGAGTGGGCAGTGCCAATGCCCAGGGAGTAAGTATTAGCAGGGGCAGGCGGGGCTGGGGCTGAAGGAGAGGGCACAAGCCATCATTTCCTGAGCTGGAAAAGTTGCTCGTCGAGGGAGCCCCGTGCCCACTCCACCCCCTGCTTTCCCAGAGCCCTAAGCAGCCAAAAAGGGGGGGGGGGCGATTCACAGGCGTCTCCTTTTTCCTTCCCCCTGCGCCCACGGGCCCACCCCCCTCCTCAATATTCCAGGCGGAGAAAAATGGCCAAAAAGTGTCAACCCCCCACCCAAAACACCCACCCACACGCACCCACCCACCTACACCCCTGAGAGATAACTCAGTTGGTCATGAGTTCGAGCCCCAAAATATTCCTGCACTGCAACTGCACAATTCTATTATTCTACCCTCATGGGCGTAGCCAGGATTTTTGTTAGGGTGGGGGTAGGCTTTTGCTAGGGGGGGCAGAACCTGAAATTCGTATTGGTTTGTATTTGTTTGGGTGGGCAGCTGCCCTCCCTGCCGCCCCTTGGCCACGCCCATGTCTACCTTGCCAATGGCGTGACACGAAGCACTTGCTCCTAAGCTGCCAAGGTTTGACCTGATCTTGCACGTGGGAAGGGTGACGATGGGGACATAGCAGCGCTGTGTGTGAAAACCTGAGACAAACTAAAGAGGAGAGAGAGAGTTGTGGGAATCGGCTACTTAATGGCCATGTCTCCGGAAAGATCCTGCGCAGGGTAAGCTTCGCCTCGAGCAGATCCTCAACTTTGGTTAAGAAGATCGACCTGGTCCTTTTTTATTTACCTTGGGGCAATTTGGTCGCCCGATGGCTACTTCCAGCGGTCTTCCCCGCAGTAAAAAAGACCTGGAAATTTATTTATTTTTTTTCCTTCCCCAAGTTGGAATTGGAAGGATATCCCCGACGGCCTGAAAATCTCCCCTCCCTTGTTTTGCTGAGCGTGGGGGTGAAGGATATATGAGCCCAGCGGGATTCCCTCCCGGACGGGCCAAGCCTCCCCTCCCCCCCCTTACTCCGTGCTATTTTTAGGAACTCTATAAATAGCACGAGGGAGTTTCGCAGGGTGGTGGTGGTGGGGCTCAGGGGGAGGAAGTCTGCGTGTGCGGGGGGGGGGGGAGAACGCTGACCGGCCACCTTAAGTTCTCCTCCTCCTTTTGCTGCTACTGCTGCTGCTGCTGCTGGCCCGGGCGAGAGGCAGCCAGAGGGCGGGGCGGGGAGGAGGAAGGAGGGGGGGGGAAGCACGAGCTTATTAGCATGAGCCCAGTCGCGTCAGCCGTGGGCTGGAGCGAACGAAAGGGAAAAAGTGAGAGTGGGGAGGGGAGAGCCGGCAGAAGGGGGCGGGGCCGCGCGTGACGCAAGGGGACGGGGCCATTGACGCAACAGGGTCGGGATGCGCCAAAAATAGCCGCGGCGGCAGCAGCAGAGCCCAGGCAGCTTGGCCCGGCGGTGGCTGCTGCTCCATTGCGCGGAGAGAGGGGGAAGCAACAGCCTGCCTGTGGGCTGGGCTATTTTAAGGCTCCCCGAATCGGAAACTCGAAAGCAGCAGCAGCCAGAGAAATGGGGTATTTTTATACCTGTTCCTGGTTTTGAGAGACTGAGAACCTTCGCCCCCCCCCCTTGCTTGCTTTTATTTTTATTTCTTGTCTTTTGCTTGCCCAAGCCCTCCCCACCTCCAAAAAACGCATGTGTGTGTGTGTGCAAGGAGCTGGGCACGATGGCTCTGCCCCCTTTTGAGTTAAAGAGTTTCCATCTGGCAGATGGGACTCTAAGGACGGCAGCAGCCCTTGATGCCCGTGTGCCTATCGGCGCGAGCGCTGTTTACTTACCTCTTTTGTTATCATCAACTTTTTCCCCGATGTGGGGCACGGCGCATTTATCTTGGCAGTAGCAGCAGCCGGCTACCCCGGGCACCCGGGCTCAGGGCTTGACCTGAACCTCAGCTCTACAACTTTCTGCCTATATGGCCCTAAACTGCACTGCGCTCGCTCCCTTTGGGGCAACCCCTTCTCAAAAAACCATTGAGATAGATACCCATCCGTCCTTCCACCTTATGACTTGGGTATCTTGTATTGGGCCAACTCTAGCCGGCGAAAGTTTCATCTTTTTATGTTTGTTTATAGTGGAAATGATCGGTACTTGTTTTATCTTCAGCAGCCCTTTTAAAAACAGAAACAGTGTCTTTTACATTTGCTTGAAGTTTGACCCATCCATCAGGGCTGGCACCTAACCCCACTGCGAAGGTTTAACAAATTAAGCATCTCTTTCTTTCTTTCTTTCTTTCTTTCTTTCTGAGTCTGATTTTTAATTTTTTTGTAGCATAGGACCACACAGAATGAATCTTTTATTTTCTTAAGCGGGGAGGGGGGAGGGGAGTTCACCCGGAACAAACAAAAGGTCGCTAAACCTGTTCTCGCGTTTCCCTCTTAAGCCCTGCTGAAGTTGGCCAATTACAACCATTAGCTACTGCATTTCTGCAATCCTGGCGGTAGAGGGCTCGGCTTAACAATCAATACAAGCAAGTGTATTTGGAACGCCCTAATAAAATCCGAGTGAGGTTTCTAACGTGCTTTGGTAAATCTTGGAATACGTTCTCCAGAAGATAAAAGCTCTACTGCATTTCATTCCTATTTTAGGGAAGGCCGCTGAGATATTACGTATCTCAGTATCAAATGCCTGCATTTTGGGTCACTGAAAGAGTTCGTATTATTTCCTTGGATGTTACTGACTTGTAGATTAATCAGTTTTGGTTGAGAATACTTAATGAAAGTATCAGAGAAGCATTTATTATAATACAAAATGAATGGCAGTAAGTGCTTTTGGATTTATGAAAACCTTGTCTACACAAGCATTTTGAAATATTATTTTATTATGTTATAAAAATTATTTTACTGTGTTATATCATGGGATAACCCACCATTGTCAATATACTTTATGATATGGTATTAATTTTTAGTTTAAATAATTATTTAAAATGGGGGAGGGGTGTATATTGCCCTGAGTAACTGTTAAGGAATGCTATAATATTTGTGTTATAACAACAACAAATGCTATTATCAGTGTGACTGTGGGATCTGGCACCTAAACATTTATGCTGTCAAGGCTTCCTGTTCCACCACAAAGGAATCGCTACAACATCAGACTATCATGTTTCAGTGTAAAGACCCTGCAATAGCATTTTGTTGATATACATAATTACTAATTTCCAACCCTGCAAATGAGACCCAGAAAAAGACAGCTCATATCTCTTTACTGACAGAAGAAATGCAGTATGGGCAAACTATGGTCATACTAGTTTTTAAAATGTAAATGTACTTCTTTGTGTTGGAGACTGACTGACAATCTAGCATAGGGATTTCGAGTGTGTATGTTACATTCTTAATATTAAATATTAAGAAGGAAAAATATTCCCCCATTGTTACAGAATTTACACCCCAATTCCATATACCAAGCCTCACTGATTTCAGTGGCGCATATCTTCCTTATCTCACAAGGGTTGTGCCTTTCTTTTATGCTAATTCTTCAGGAAATTCAGAGTGGTTTCTGGGGGAAACTCCGGGCAGTTTCATCCAAACACTGTGATCCTTCTGTGGCCAGCTTAACTTAAAAAACACCAACATATGCTCTCAGATCAGACCATTTTGTGGCTTTTTGTAATGGTGGGTTTGATAAAGTGTGTGGCAGGGCAACTCTATGCATATTTACTCAAGCCTCATTGAATTTAGTGTGTTTACATCTAAGTGGACTGCAAGATTAGGCAGTTTGGGTTGTATCTGACTAAGTCAGCAGACCCAATGAAATAAATGGGCTGAAGCTAGCCATGGCTATTGATTTCAATGGGTCTACTCTGAGTAAGGCTGGTTGGATACAATCTCAACAAAATGGGCCTCACTGCAGCCTGGCATCCAACTGCCAACACATTTGCTTACCATCTGAGTAACACATACTTCTTTGTATTAACTTACACTCAGATCTTAAGCACCATTATTTGACCTCTATTGTTCCATTTATTTCACTTAAAATGTAAACACTTTTAGGACTAAGGCATTAATGGAGTTATTTTTCGTACGCTGGGAAATTTCACAATGTGAAAACGAATACAAAATGACTAGTTGTTACAAGAATAAAAAACAATTTATATGCCCAATATAAATGACTCAATACAGAAGATGCAACTTTCCACTTGAAGTTTGTAATACATGTTTTATTTTGAATCATTCAAGACAAACAAACAAACAAACAAACAATACACTCTATTATGCCTTATGAAAATATTTTTATGGGGTACAGTTGATACACATTACCTGATCTGCATTAGCTGCTAATACTGCATTACAAATTATGCTTCACCCCGGGGGCAGATTATGAAAAAGCAGAATTTCCATGAAGCAGAAATGCATGAGATACAGAGTTAACAACACCATTGACGAATGTTAGATGTGGTGCTACTTGACTCTAAAAAAGAAAATCCAACGAAAACCCAATAACTCTAGTTCTTGTTACTGACAAAGCTATATTTTCAAATGATAATGGCTTTTTCTTTCCAATATTTTATCTAAAGCTTTATTTGTGAGAAGCATAAAGTGAGACTGATAAAAGCAGGTCTTCAGAAGGAAGTTGTGTGCGATGGATGAAAATGCAGAAAAAGCTCCTGCGTCTTTAATAGTTATGTTTAAAAGAGAAATTCATTAAGTTACCCCCCCCTCCCTTTAGCCCTGCAGAAAATGAGGCATCTGCCAAGTTCCTAATTCTGCACTACTTAAAATGAAGAGCACCATATCCTCCACTGTATCCAAACACTCCAGGACATGGTGCATTTGCAGGGTTTGCTTTTAGAACTCAACTGCATCCCCCCCCCCCTGTGCCTGGGTCTCAGTAGCACATCAAAGCTGAACACCAACAAAAAGGCAGCTAATAAAATATCCCAAATTATTAATGCATTATATAAATTATTTGGGAGAGGAATGCTCTGTATTTCAGCAATCCCACCTCTCTTTCAAATGAGAAATTTACTAGATTTTGTGTAACCCCTACATCCTAGACATAATTACTAATACGTAAGCGCTATTGATTAAATGGCACTTCCAAGCAAAAGGCATACCTGGGCCTTGATGCTTGTTACATTGGCTATCCTATGCCCTTCTTGTACATTTTAGAACTTACTTATAGCTGGGCCCTTATAGTGATAAGTCACATACTAATTACCACATCTTTAGAATAGATATAATATAAAATTTCATTGCTCATTTTAAAGTTCTGAAGTTAACAACATAAACTTGAAGTTGGGTAATTAAGTAATCCTTATATAGACACTTATTAAAGTATTTATACATATTATCTTAAATCTACATCTATCATTTTGCCAATTAAAATTAGGACTTTAATTGCAATTAAGTAATTTAATTGCCAATTGAACAGCAAAATTGCTAAGTGACTAATTTTAATGCCTATTTTAATTACCAATCATGACTGGGGAGGGAGCTAATCAAGCAGTATCAGAGTAATGATGTGAAAAAAAGAGAGGGAGAACAAACATTCATGGCTCCATGCTCAAAAAGAAGCCTATGTTAAATAAATGCAAACAGTTTTATAGATGCAGCAAAATGCTACATTTTGGTATCTAAATACTGGAACACAGGACACAATTAAAAATATCAGTCATCTGTTGTACTTTCACATTTTGTGCCATAGTCCATAACTTTCCCCCACTAAAAATCCAATAATTCTATAAGGGAGAGAGATTGCCTAAGCACTTGTAACCTTACAGGTCATATGTGGAATGATGTTTTAGAAGAACTTTAGAAGTAAAAACTACATGCAAATATATTCTGTTCTGTTGGGAGGAGGGAGAGAACACTACAACATTAGCATCTTTCACAAATGCAATCACTTATTAAGATAGCTAATATATCAACATGAAAAGCAGGAATGCTGAAATATTAATATATCAGGAAGACAGCAGCTGTGGTTGTAATGAAATCAGAGTAAGGCTTACGGGTGAACCTGTGCATTTAGAATCCACAATACGCAACGTTCAGATTCTTTCTGGTTTGCTCTGCTTCCCTTCAGGATGAAAGACATAAGCAATGGTGTCATCAGCATTCCTGTCTGACAGTTTAGCAGATAAAAACCATGAATGATGAAATTTCCTGGGCCAACTGAAGATCTGTTTTGGAAGGTCCATATTAAAATCATAACTGTTTTTTCTGACGTTTCACTAAGAGCAGTTTCCGCTTCAGCTTGTTAGGATGCTTCCAACCAATAATGGTTTTCTGTTCCTTTAAATGACTGGTTCCGCAGCCAAGCCAATCATTCTTATTTAAAGAAAAACTTCTCATTAACAAAATTCTTTATCTATGTCAGGACTGCACAACTATGATCATGAAAGGTAAGTAGGGCTTTTGAGACAAATAATCCTGCATTGTTTGTATACATGACATCAGAGCTCTTCAAAAGGCTTTTATTGGCTCCAATTCAGTTGTAGATATTTACCCAAAGGGGTTTCTCCACTAAACTGCATATTACACTGCAACCATGTGCAATGTGAGCCCAGTGGCTTATTCTCCATTGCAAAGCATCCTCACTAGAGAAGGCCGGAGGGGGAGGGGTTCCAAGCCCTCTTCTGCTGCACAGTTTCCTCCTGAGGGCATTTTGCAATGGAGAGGAAGCCATCAGGCTGTTGTTACACATGGACTGGGCCTTAAACTCTTATGGAGCAAATAGGGAAATAATGTTTAAAGATGTTGATACAAGTGTTCATGTGAACAGATTATGTGCTTCTAAAACCAGATCTATACTGCTATTTTTAGCAGGACAGGCATTACTACGTCCATTTTTTACACCTGTAGGTGTGAAATAATTATTTGCATAGTTCATTATGTAGGCATTGCAATCAGACTTTGAGCGACTGTAGTTGAGTCGGGCAGTTCCCACAAACCTGAATATGTAATAGTCCAAAAGAACACTTGATTGCAAACTAACAGGACAACTTCATCCACTCTCCTATTGAAGTCACATAGCGGACTTTGAAAATGAAAATTACTTTCCCTTCCTTATTAAGACCATACCAGCAGAATTCAGCATCTATGATTCTCCAAACATACTGGATACTGATTGCAGACATGTATCGCAGTAAGCATGAATATCCTGTTTGGCTAAGTCTAATATAATACAACGGTGAACAACTTTTATACTATTCCTTGTAATAAATTACCACGTGGAAAAGAATGTAAACAACTATTTCATTTCTATATGTTGGGGCAGGAACTGTCTGCGTTGAAAATATAAATGGAAGGAAATGTGCAGCAACGTAAGAATAATTATAAATGCTGTTACTCCTAAAATATTCTTCTTCTCTCTCTTATACAGTCTGTCAGAGACAAAAATTGCAATCAATTGCAGCTTTGGGTAGTATATTGCCCTGGCAAGCTCGACAACCTGACTGAGTACAGCCATGCAACTCAGACTTTGAGCTCTGCAAAACCTTTATTTCAAGACTGAATAGTATTTTTCTTCTCATTGTACGTCAGTGCATAGAAGCTGTGGCAGACAAGGGCAACAAAAAACAGATATGTTAGGAATACTGTCCAAGGCAATAGGATTCTAAGGAATGTTATCCTATAAACACTGGGCAATATCTGAATAAGTAAGAGTAAACTAATGAGAATCAATCAACAATTTACTTAAGTCCATTGGTTTTGATGGGTTTACTCTGAGTACGGATATCACCACTGACAAGAAAAGTTTTGGAAAGGCTTAACATACTTAATAGGCTGAGATATATTTGCTAATGAACAAGTCTGGCTCACTAAAGTCTATAGATTACATACCTTTTATACTTCTATGAGGACAGTTAGCCCCTTTCTGTAAAGTTAAATTTGTATGATTAGATGAGATAAGCATATTTGTACTTCTTAAACAAAAGATATATGCATTTTTTACTTTTAAAAACACCCTTTAAAAGTAGCTCTAAATGAAAACACAAAAGATTTGCTATCTATTCCATTTCTTTATATCCTGCTCTTGTTCTTTACTACGTACTATTCTTTCTGCTCTTTCCCCTTTCCAGAAAACTGTACATGGAAAGAAAAACACAGAACAGGATGGCAATAATATTGTATAGAAAGTTACATTTAACATAGTTATTCCTTGTACTGTCAATTTATACTACGGAAGAGTAGGCTATGTGACATATCTGGTAGTTCACAGGATCCCAGCTGACAAATAAGAGATGTTTTCAGCATTTGGAGTCTTCCTGCATCTCAGTTCACATCCTTACTAGACAGCCTGCAAGATCTGCTTACTGTCTTATAAAGTCTCAGGTCAAGGAATATAAATTGTACCAAGCAATTCATCTTCTTGTTCAGAGTCATTAAATTTCCTCCCAGAATATATTTGATTGATATTGTTGGAGGTGAAAGGCTAAAGGGACCATATGGCAACATGTTGCATTCCATATGTTATCTGCCCATCCGTGCTTAAGCTGCCATTAGCAGCATCTGCACCCAGCGGAAATCCAGCTGCGCAGAAAACTATTGTCAAAATTGAACTAACTAAAGAAAAACGACACACACACAGAGAGAGAGAGAAGTAGGAGCAGGCTGAACACTAGCAGAATACAGATAGTGCTTTACTGAGAAATGAGAAAAGGTAGAAGGAGGGGGGGAGGGGGAGGAAAGAGAGCAGGTTTGTGCGCAAATTTAATTGATACGTGGTGTGCGAAATATCCAGGGAAGAGCACGCTCACGCCTTCCGGTGTGGAGTGGATCTTAAAACGGATCCTTCGCGTGGCTGCAAAAAGCTCCCCCTCCCCCAAGAGAAAAGGCTTCCTCGATCTAAGAAATAAGGGTGGGGACAAGGAAAGCAAGCCCCTCCTCCCTCCCCTCTTTTTTCTTTTCTGCTCTCAGAAGTTGCTTCCTGCGGCTCCTCTGCATGCAATACTTACCTGCTCCTGGGGCTTTCCCCTGCTAATTCCCGCTTCCTTCTTGTCAGTGAAAGGCGCGCTGGCGGAGGTGTGGGGCTAAAGCTCCCTTGGGCCCGCCAGAGTGGTCCCCTCCAGGGGGCTCTGGCAGTGGCGAGGTGTTTCTGGGGTGCTGCTGGTAGCAGGCAGCGAAAAGCGCGCGCGCGCGCCCTCAAGTGGGGGTGTGTGTCTTCCTTCCTTCCCACCCACCCACCTCTCTCTCTCTCTCCTTCCTTCCTTCCGAGCCCCCTCGCCGCCGCACACAGAGCGTCCATTGTAGCCGCCCCAGCGACGCCGCAAGCCCGACTCCGCCAGCCAAGAGCGTCAGCTCCCCCGTCAGCAAAGCTTGCTCTCCGTGACGGCAGCGCCAAGCTGTATAAATAGCCCGGCCCAGCCCGGGGAGCTGGAGGGAGGCGGCGGTGAGGGGGGAGGTTTTTCCATTGACGCCGCCAGGAAAGGAAACAATGGCTTTAGGGGCAGGAGCGAGTGAGCAAGCAAGCAAGCGCTCCTTCGCTCGCTCCGGGCAGGCCAGCCACCCGGGGAATGCGCCTGGCTCTGCGCCAGCGCCGTCGCCGTCAGGGCTTCCCCGGCCTGTCGCTTTCCCGCCACAAGCGAAGCTCGCGCTCAGGGCGCTCTTCCTCTCACGCGCGCTCGCCCCCTCTCCGTCCCGCGCAAACCTCTCCTTTTCTCGTGATTTGCAAGGCCTCGTGGATTAAAGAGAAGGGAAGGGCGCGGGGGGGGGGGGACATCGAAAACATTGAAACAATCTGCTCCTAATTCCTTTACTTAGAAAAGTTTGGGTAGACACGGCTCTGAACCGATTCCGACGTGCACCCTGGAAGACGCGGACTGGAGAAATATAGAAAGTGCTTTCAGCTTGCACAAGAGTTCCTTCCCACTTCCTTTTTTTTTTTTAAAGGACTTTATTAGCTTTTATTATTACAGATTCAGCTAATCCCGCATCACCAGAGTCCATATTGGGAAGCTACACAACATTTTCCTGCTTTTAAAGGCTGTGCCTTGGGAAGTGCCTATGTGGCCTTTATGTCAAACTGCATCGGATAGAAAAGTTTGCAAAGAATGGATTCTTTACCCTGACAGCTGCAGTGCAACAGGATTTAATAGTGAACACAAACAAACCACCATTTGATGGTCATGTTATATTGCTTTAGTTACTTCAAAATGTTGGGAAAAACCCCCAGCCTTGCTGAGTCGCCAGCTTATTTCTGAAGAGAGACCTGAATTGTTGCTTGAAAGTGCTGCCCTCATGACAGTGTGTCACCACTGTGCACCTGCGACTGGGGTAGACAGAACTTTCAGAGATGTTGAGCTGTCAGTCATCTCTAAAAATCCATATTTCGGTTTCTTAAGAATTGTGGCAAACAACTGCATTCTGTAAGAACAGACAGCTTTTTGCTGCCACTGGAAATCCCTCTGCTCTGAGATTTACAGGTGAAACTCCGAAAATTAGAATATCGTGGAAAAGTTCATTTATTTCAGTAATTCAACTGAAAAGGTGAAACTAATATATGAGATAGACTCATGACATGCAAAGCGAGATATGTCAAGCCTTTATTTGTTATAATTGTGATGATTATGGCGTACTGTTGATGAAAACTCCAAATTAACAATCTCAGAAAATTAGAATATTAAATGAAATCAGCATAACAAGGATTGCAAATAGAGCAATACTGGACTTCTGAGAAGTAGAAGCATGCATATATACTCAGTACTTGGTTTGGGCCCCTTCTGCATCAATTACTGCCTCAATGCGGCGTGGAATAGATGCTACAAGCCTGTGGCACTACTGAGGTGTTATGGAAGACCAGGATGCTTCAATAGCAGCCTTCAGCTCTTCTGCACTGCTCAGTCTCATGTCTCTCATCTTTCTCTTGGTAATGCCCCATAGATTCTCTATGGGGTTCAGGTCAGGCGAGTTTGCTGGCTAATCAAGCACAGTAATCCCATGGGCATTGAACCAGGTTTTGGTACTTTTGGCAGTGTGGGCAGGTGCCGAAGTCCTGCTGGAAAATGAAGTCAGCATCCCCATAAAGCTCATCTGCGGAAGGAAGCATGAAGTGCTCCAAAATCTCCTGGTAGATGGCTGTGTTGACCCTGGACTTAATGAAGCACAGTGGACCAACACCAGCTGATGACATGGCTCCCCAAATCTCTTTTCTGATGAGAGCAGCTTTTGCATCTCATTTGTAAACCAAGCACCCAGAGTCTGGAGGAAGAATGGGGAGGCACACAATGCCAGATGCTTGAAGTCCAGTGTGAAGTTTTCCACATTCTGTGTTGATTTGGGGAGCCACATCATCACAGAACATTTCAGGATTTGGGCCTCTGCCATTGGCCCTTGAACTCTGAGTTGTGATTGGCAGCTTGGAAGTTTAGATAGCCAATCACGTTGGGAGTGGGAGTGGCCCAGGCTTTCAGGAATGTATACTGTATAAGCAGTTGCTTTGCCCCTGTTTCTCAGTTATGTAGTTCAGTAAAGGTTCTTGATGTTATTGCTATGCCTTGCCTTGTGGGAACCCACCTACACTTCACCTATCACACTTGGATTATACTCCTTGGTGTGCACTCCCACCCCACTTCATTTCAAAAGCCATAAAGTGTTTGAGGTTTCTGTACCAACGTTAGTCATGACTCAGATATGTAATACAAACTGTGCAAGAAAATGATATCTTCTTGAACCAGAGTGGAGCCAGACTGCTGGCATGTAAAATAAAAAAAGGTGGCTTTTCAACTGATCGCTGAGGGGAAAGTTGCAAATATTGGATTGGATTCATTAAATAAGCGTAAAGGTAAAGGGACCCCTGACCATTAGGTCCAGTTGTGGCCGACTCTGGGGTTGCGGCACTCATCTCGCTTTATTGGCCGAGGGAGCCAGCGTACAGCTTCCAGGTCATGTGGCCAGCATGACTAAGCGGCTTCTGGCAAACCAGAGCAGCACACGGAAATGCCGTTTACCTTCCCGCCAGAGTGGTACCTTTTGATCTACTTGCACTTTGACGTGCTTTCAAACTGCTAGGTTGGCAGGAGCAGGGACCGAGCAACACTCACCCCGTCACGGGGATTTGAACCGCTGACCTTCTGATTGGCAAGTCCTAGGCTCTGTGGTTTAACCCACAACGCCACCCGCGTCCCTAAGCAAAAAGGTACAATGCAATAAATTTTACCTTCAGATATCCACTACTTTTTGGGAAATATTTGTCCTTAGTCTTTGAAGAAACTCAACAAGAAAAGAACGTTTTTCTAGGGATCCATATAATATAGCTTGAATAATGACCTTCTTGAGACATAGGGAAATGGGGGGACACAGAAAAGGAGGCAGTCTTTTAGAGCAGAGATGGTGAAAATGTGGCCCCTTTGTTAGATTGCAGCTGCCATCAACCCTAGTCAGCATAGTCAATAGTCAGGGATGTTTGGAGTGCTAGTCCTATAATATATGGGGAGCCTCAGTTTCCACACCCATGTTCTAGAATTCTATTGGACGGAATAATTTAATTGATCCCCAATAAGCAATGACATCAAGGGGATTAAATATGCTTATTAAAATGACTTCAGGATTAGGGACACGGGCTGGGTGTTTGGGTCCTCCTAAAATCTAGTGGAAATGTAGTCAAGTATATAAGCAATGGCACTTGATTGTGACTCAGGATAGAATGATGTAAAGAAGATTATGGCCAGGGGCCTGACATATATCAGAATTGTGCTGTCAAATCTAGTCTAGAAAGAATAGACACTATTTGCAGTTAAAGAGCCGAATATCTTCAGCTACTCTTTTCAAGTTCTCTTACTGTTTTCCATCTTATTTCTTTCCTTCTCCCACCCACACTGATAACATAACCTTGCCGGCAGATTTCTTCAGTTGATGACAAGCAATTCAAACAGCAAATGGATCCTTCAAATTTCCGCAAATGGTTAGCAAGCCAACTGTAATATATCTGAAAGGGGACATTTTCACATTGCTGATATATATAGTTCTCTTATCTTGATGCCCCAAAAGCTAGTCATGGAAATGGCATTCTGGTAAACAAATTACAATAATTCTTGAGGTGTTGATTCAGTCAAGAAAATAAAAAGGAAAAGAATCCCATTGTAAGCTATTTGCAGAAGCAAGCTGCTTTTTCTTCCCAGTTTTCAAATGGGTGGTAGTGAAAGAATTGGGAACTTGCGACTATTCCAAAGGTAACACTACAAGACAGTGATTGTGAACTGAAACAAGAAGACCCAAATCCACTGTTATTTTTTATAATATATATATATATTTACACCTTTTGATTGTTAAAAAACCCTAAAAGTGGTTTACGAAGAGAGTAAAACAAATTATCAGTAAAACAGTTTAAAACAGCTATTTAAAACATTTTTAAAAATTAAAATCAGCATTTAAACTAAACACAGATTAAAACACAAACCACAACTTTCAACATGTCTAAGTAGGCTTGTCTAAACAAATGTTTTTAGCAGGTGCCAGAAAGAGTATGGCGAAGATGCCTGCTTGATATCATCAGACAGTTCCAAAATGCACTAAAGGAATGATTCCTTATAAATGCAGAACAAGTCTTAGGTGGCACCTGTAAGAGTGCCAGTTCCACAGGTCGAAGTAGTTGAGTGGGTAAGGCAATCTCGCAGGCAAACTGGTTCCAAGCTATTAAATACTTTATATACTAATAGTAACGCCTTGACCTTGGCCTGGCAGCAAATCGGCAGCCAGTGAAGACCTCTGAGCATGGCTGTACAGATCTCACTCCTGTCAGCAATCACGCTGCAGCATTCTGCACTAACTGCACCTTCCGGATTAAGCATAAGGAAAGCCCCATGTAGAGTGCATTGCAGCAATCCAGTCATGAAGTAATAACCATAGCATGACCTATTGTGGCCAAGCCTGGTCCAGGAATGGTTGTAACTGTTTTGCCAACTGCAGTTGGTCAAAGATGCAGAGGCTACCCGAGTCTCCAGAGAGAAAGCTGGATTCAGAAGCACCCCTTGCCCCAAATTGTGAACTTGCTCTTTCAGGGGGGGTGCAACCCCATCCAGGGTAGGCAATTGACCAATTTATTGGATACGGGTGCTGCTCACCCACAGTGTCTCTGTCTTACCAGGATTCAAGCTCAGCTTGTTTCTTCTCACCTGTCTCACCGTGGCTGGAGAGCAGAACTTCAGTTTGCTATGTATTTTTTTAATTTTTATTGATGGGGGGGCAGCTGCCCCTCCTTGGCTACCCCAATGGCCACCCTGGAGAAACAGAGCTGAGTGTCATCAGCATACTGATGGCACCTCATCCTGAAACTCCTCATAACTACTCCCGGCGGCTTCATATAGAGATTAAATAGCATTGGGAGTAAGATAGTGCCCTGTGAAATCACATAACATAGCTGCCCAGGGGCTGGAAGGCACTCTCCTAATGCTATTCTCTGGACTCACTTCTGAAGGTAGAACTGGAACCACTGTAATACAGGGCCCCTAGTTCCCATTCCCCAGAGCTGATCTGGGAGGATAGCATGGGCGATGCTATCAAAAGCTGATGAAAGAGAGAGGTCAACTGTCAGGGTGACCAAGGCCGACTCAGTCCCATGGCCAGGCCTGAACCTAGATTGGAAAGGATCTAAGCAATCGGTGTCATTCACAGCAAAGCAAATTGATGTTTCCTAACAACTTGCAAACTGACTGTATGTGGGGAACACACTCATGTTTACATTTAACTGTATATGTTCTAGTGGAAATAGTATCTCCGATGTGTGGCAATTGGGCACAGTATTGATTCCCCCCCTTCCTGTTGTGCATTTCTGCCTCAAATGCAAATAGGCACAAAGCTAAGAAGTCCACGTTGAACTTCTGATTGTCAAGTGCTTCCTTTGACACACTTATTGTTTCATGCGTAGGCTTTCCCACACAAATGGCTCTCTCCCTGCAACAAAGGTATGGCGAAGTCATCACACATAGATTTGGTCACTTCAAAAGCAAACAGGTGAATTGGTTGTTATAAGCCTAACTATACATAATGTTAGCATGATTAGCAATCGAAATGTTTGTGTGTGTTTTTAAATACTTGGCGTGGGGTGTGAAGGAAGTGGACTTCACTGTCCTTGACTGCTTGTATGGACTTTGTTTTGTTTATTTGTTTATTTAGTTCATAAGATTTATATAAAGCTTGACTGTAAAAACCAACCAAGCAAGCAAGCAACCTCAGAGCAGTTTACAAATGGACTGATGTGTGTTATATAGAATGTGTTCATTTCACGTTTGTTCACTGGGGACTACAGGTTTAACTTGTAAAGCCTGATCTGTCCTGGGGCTCAAATGTGAAGGCAGTAGAACTCCATTATGCATGTGAGGGTGGGAAAATTAAAAGTTCCAAACTTCCTGGAGCCTGTATCTTAAGGAGTGGAGGACGTGGTTGTGAGGGGGCAGGTAGGTTGAGTCTATATAAAAAGGCAGCCAGCCTGGAGGAGGGCAGATCATGGTGGATCTTAGTGTGATAAGCAAAAGCTTTGAACGGCAGGGAGAGAGGCAAACGAAGAAGAAAGGGCTGCTACTCAATCGTATTTCATTTATTTACACGTATAAAAACACTACACAGTGGAAGCAAATAGTCTCCTATAAGCAGTTAGGACATCTTCTAGTCCTGCTTCATGTTACCGCAGAGAACTGCGCCGCAAGGATACGTCTGCTTCAGTCAACTCATAACTTGCTCTGCCTCTGCTTAAACTCTCCTTTCTCTAAATTTAGACTGCAGACTCACTTCATTTCTTAGAGCCACAAGATGTGACATTAACGGCATGAAGCAGAAGGGGGGGAAAGGATGTGGTGGCAACGTGGAAGTGAGGAGGAGGGGACTTGCGCTGTATGCGTGTCTGTTCAGTTCAATTGCAACGGTGCGGCAGGCTTTCTTTATATGTTAATGTCTGTCCCTCAAGTGCTATGATATATGGTAATTACAGAAAAAAGACACGAAAACATTAGTTCCTAGAGACCAAGCCTGCACAACCTGTTACTACTAATCTGGCTGCAGCCCATTAGTTTGGTAGGGTGAGTCACAAGACGTTATTAAACCCCCTGGTTTTGTTATCTGCCTGTGACCGCAGATAAAGGAGAAGTGTCCAGCAGCTCTTGTACAAAATGCAACACTGTGAGACCTTCATCCAGCTTGATGAGTCATGAGTGGTGCAGGCCAGATGTAGGTCTTGACCAAAAGATATACAGCTGAGGGGTCAAGGGGTGCAGCTACAACACTTGTGTGTCTTTGTGTATCTACTTAACATGACAGGTAACTGCTGGTGTGAGAATGTACAGTACTGGATTGGTCACCTGTTTGAGAAGAATTGGCCAGAATCTAGGCCACACTAGTCAATTATGGCCACTATCTCATGCATGGGGGGGGGGGGAATGCAAGAACAGTGTATGATCATCTCAGATCATGTGTGACTTGGGAAGATTGGATGTTCCATGTCCAATAAAGCCCCATGCAGAGGCACGGCAAGTAATGTAATTTTGTTTTGACAGCAAATATTGCCACCAACGGGCCATTCTGATGGCAGTACACATTAGGGGGGAAATGTATGCAGAATTAAGCAAGAACTTTATTTCACATCTGTTATACTTCAGCTAATGAGCTCTGGCTATTCAATATGAAAAAAATAGATGAATGATGATATGAAAATTGATTCCTATTTAATATTATTAGTGAAAGCAAACATATTGCTCTTCAGACCAAAGAAGTATAATAAATGAAAAAAATGAATGACACTAAATCAAAACTGCTTGTTATATTCATCAGATAATTCGATAGAAGAGCCAACAAAATTAGACCCTATTGATATGATAAGCAAACGTGAATGCATTAGTTTGCCTATCACAAAATTTCAATACTCGAGATTATTAGAAGGCAAAAATCAAAACTGTTATTTTTTTACAAAAGCCAATTGTAATGGGACCATATTATTCCTAATTAGGCTTCTATTAACATATTGGAAATTAAATTCGAAATTGCATCGCTTGAAACAAAATGCAGTACTAACTGAAAACAAATATATTCAAGTTTTGCTAGCTTATCCAAATCACAGTCCTTTCACAATTGTTTTAGTTAATGGCTGCCCTAGCAAACTATGATCCAGATGCCCATCCCAGAATCATCTCCATATTACAGAAGATTTGGGGCCCCATTCTCAATTGACACAGGAAGCCAACCAAGATGAAAGCATGGCAGCTTCCCAAGTAAACACAATACCATTTTTCTTGCCGATAAACTTTGATCTCAGTTTCCTCCTCTATCGCCAAATTTCTGGACCCATCTAAGAACCTAAAGAGGAAAGGAATGGACTGGACTACAGGTGATCCTTGGTTTGAGTGAGTCATATTGCCTATATAACTATGTGCAGTTTCCTTTGCAATTTGGCCTAAGCAGCCCCCAAACCTCTGTCCCTGTTTTAACCTGCACCCCAGCTGTGTATAGATGCAAGGACCTTCTCCTGAAACTTACTGTTTGTCTGTGCACACTCATGGCTACTTTCCAAAGAGAGGAGAGCCTGACAGCAGCACTCTCAGTGCCATTCCCCATGATACAACAGTTATGGACTTGTAAAGGTATGTGTGTCTTGTGCAAAATAAGGAGCCAGTGTGATGTAGTGGTTAAGAGCGGTAGTCTCGTAATCGGGGGAACCGGGTTCGCGTCTCCGCTCCTCCACCTGGAGCTGCTGGGTGACCTTGGGCCAGTCACACTTCTCTGAAGTCTCTCAGCCCCACTCACCTCACAGAGTGTTTGTTGTGGGGGAGGAAGGGAAAGGAGAATGTTAGCCACTTTGAGACTCCTTAAAGGGAGTGAAAGGCGGGATATCAAATCCAAAAATAGTGTAGATACAGTGGTGCTCCGCAAGACGAATGCCTCGCAAGACGAAAAACTCGGTAGACGAAAGGGTTTTCCGTTTTTGCGTTGCTTCGCTAGACGAATTTCCCTATGGGCTTGCTTCGCAAGACGAAAACGTCTTGCGCTTTTTTAAAAAAGCCGCTTGAAGAGGCGCAGTTGCGACGGACCGTGCTTCGCAAGATGAAAAACATCGCAAGACGAAAAGACTCGCGGAACGAATTCTTTTCGTCTTGCGAGGCACCACTGTATATGTATTTCATTTTAACATATAAAAAGGCAGTTTGTTACCTCGTCTCTACGAATTGTTTTGTGCACCAGTACCTGATTTGTGGAGGATTTACTCTTTAGCCACCCCACCCCCAAAAAAAGATGTCCCGCAAAGCTAGGGGGTACAGATTTTTCCAAGTTTACTCCCAAAGCCTTTCTC
This sequence comes from Podarcis vaucheri, assembly GCF_965113315.1. Classification (NCBI taxonomy): domain Eukaryota; kingdom Metazoa; phylum Chordata; class Lepidosauria; order Squamata; family Lacertidae; genus Podarcis; species Podarcis vaucheri. The sequence goes on from NC_138759.1 coordinate 108,116,620, forward strand.
ATGAATGAGTATAGTTGCAAGGAAGCGGAGGTATAGGACTGGGTTTCCTTCTCCTAGCTTCCCAGGTTGACGAATCCCAGCTGCCCCTTATTTCTCTCTGCAGCACGTGCACCAACTGCCTTCTTGACCATTGGACCCATGATTGGACTGGTCCAGTCACTTTGGTGCAAAAACAACACCGGAGGCAGCCAGTCTCTGCAGCCAAAGCAGGCGCTGTGATTCTTCAGGAGTTTGACTTCACTTTTGGGGGTGCATTTCATTGTCTCTCGAGACAGACGGATGCCATATCCATCCATCTATCTATCTATCTATCTATCTATCTATCTATCTATCTATCTATCTATCATCTATCTATCATCTATCAATCATCTATCTATCTATCATCTATCATCTATCTATATCATCTATCTATCTATCTATCATCATCATCATCATCATCATCTATCTATCATCTATCTATCTGTCTATCTATGAAATTGGTTGACTAGCTCAGTAAATGGAAAATATTATTTTAAATTGAGATGGTTATTTAAACTTTTGCACATATGCCATGTTGATGAGCTTTTTTCATTTTAAAAACCCGCAGTATATCTTTAAAATACTTCTTGTATGGTGGGTATGCCATTTTGGGAAGATATAATTTAAGAATATCAATAAAATGAGCTGATGGTGTTTTTTATATATAAAAAATGATACCTACACATTGTAAATAATTGTATATCTTCCCTAAGATTTGTGTAAAGTGTAGCGCCACGTATTTTAATTAGGTATTCTCCAATCAAATATGAAATGTCCTGTTTAATGATCTATCATAATTGGAATGCTGTGTTGACTTCCAAGTAAGCTTCTGTTTTTGCCTTCACATGTGGGATTATAAATTAAAGGCCTGTAAAAAAGCAGTATCATTTAACTGTCTGGAAACTCTTGCTTTATAATCTGTGTAAATCTGTGTAACTATCCCAGCCTCTTTATATGTGACTTTTACAGCAATATTTCTGTAGATAGCTAAGACTTCAATGGTAAGAGTATTCTTTTTATTATTATCCTGTAGAATAATAATCAAGAGTTCTCTTCACTGACTCTTTTAATTGCTTGATCTGGGTGAACTTGCCTCAGATTCTTTTTTCTTAATAGTTGGTGATTCCTGATTAGTTGAGGACACTAACGTGGCGTAAGAGGGGCTGAAGCATGCCTAGAAAAAGTTGGCTACCATATGGATCCATTCACTCTGCCTTGCTCCTGTCCAGCACTGATCCTTTTCATCTGCTCCACGTCTGGACAGTGAATGACATCATCCCCAATGAAAAAGGATGCTTTGGGATTCCCTGATTCAGCCCATACAGATGCATGCATGGGAATCTGCGAAGCACCGCTGTGATAGGGCACTGGAGGAAAGCTGCTCCAGACTGTGGACTTAGCATTCTCTGATGCCACTGGCAAAACAACCAGATAATAATAATAATAACAATAATAATTTATTTATTATACTACGCCCATCTGGCTGGGCTTCCCCAGCCACTCTGGGCGGCTTCCCCAAAAAATATTAAAATACTATAATACATCAAACATTAAAAGCTTCCCTAAACAGGGCTGCCTTACGATGTCTTCTAAAAGCCTGGTAGTTGTTGTTCTCTTTGACATCTGGTGGGAGGGCGTTCCACAGGGAGGGCGCCACTACTGAGAAGGTCCTCTGCCTGGTTCCCTGTAACTTGGCTTCTTGCAGTGAGGGCACCGCCAGAAGGCCCTCGGTGCTGGACCTCAGTGTCCAGGCTGAATGATGGGGGTGGAGACGCTCCTTCAGATATACTGGACCGAGGCCGTTGCACTTACCAAGGAAGGAAAGAACAAGAGCAGAAACCATACCCGTTAGTATTACTTGAGGACAAATGATTTTGGGCAGATCCAGCAGAAGATGTCTAGGAGCCACGCAGAAGGCAGGGCCCCGAAGGAATGGTGGGGTTCCCACCTTCAGAAGGAGCAGCATGTCCCTTCTGTTGATACCAGAAGAAGCTGGAAGAAACTGGGGGGTGGGCTTCGGAATTTAGCCCATGAGCTATCTGCAAGATAAGGCAGAAGGAATTCCAGGGCAGCTCCGCTGCAGAGCAAGCCTCAGAAACACCTCTCGACCTGCAGAGAGTGTGTGTCAAGGACTCAGTGCACCTCTGGGCAAGGATAACCTTTCATCCAAAGGCTATTCCCCGCCCCAGTTTGGTTGCATTTCTTCTCTTTGGTTCTCTCCTTATTAAATGTGGGGGCTCCAATATTATAGCTGGGACTAACAGGACACATTGCTACCTGATTCGATGGATTCAAGCAGACCACCTTCATGGAATGCCCCCCCCCGCCGCCCCATGAACCCTCCTATTCCTCCATATTTCTTAAAATGTGTGGGCCATGGCTCAGCCCTCTGCATTTTACTCGCAGATCTCCATGCACTTGTAATATATCCGGAAGATAAAAACTTCACAACTTCTAACCTAGCAGCCAGACTTCAGTCTTGTAAGCACAAGTCCTCAACAGCTTAACTTTCCCAGGCATATACAATATTTTTCGCGTTATAAGACGCACCTGACCATAAGACGCACATAGTTTTTAGAGGAGGAAAAAAAGAAATATATATATATTGTGAATCAAATGTCGTTGAAGAGGCTTCAGCGATAGCTGCGCAGCCTGCATTTGCTCCATAAGACACACACACATTTCCCCTTACTTTTTAGGAGGGAAAAAATGCATCTTATAGAGCGAAAAATACGATATAATGGTAGGGGTAGGCAACTTGGCTCTCTTCAGATGTTGCTGGTTTACAAACTCCCATCATCCATAACTACTGGTTATGCTGGCTGGGGCTGATGGGAGTTGTAGTCAAACAACATCTGAAGGATAACGCCTTGGTTACCCCTGTGTTTGTTCCTTTTAGTCTTGAGGATTGCAGAGGGAGAATGGGGTTTACTGTACCCAATGGCTTCCTCCTTTCTGCCCTTAATGCTGCTCTGTGAACAGTGCCAGCTGCAGTAGCTTCCTGAGTGTAGAAATGCTCCCCTTTACTGGCAGGATTTGTGATGCTCCTTAACGCCTGCACCGGAGGACTGGATCCAGACCCTGGCCTTTGAGTTGCTAGCCATGCTTTTTTTAAAGTCCTACCTTCGAGGAAAACCAAATATTCACTGACCATTTGTCAAATATTTTTACGGTGCCAGCCAGGAATGTGTTCATCATAGGAAGAAACTGTAGAGATTACAGCTCAGTGCAGAGACATAGTTTTCTTCTGATGTCAGTATCAAAACCCAGACACAAAGAGGTCAGTTTTGACCCATAAGAACACTGTTGAGAAATCTAAATGTTAGGTTTGTGCTGTGGTATACAGAAGTGTGTGTGTGTGTGTGTGTGAGAGAGAGAGAGAGAGAGAGAGTAAATTGCTCATTGCTATAAAACAGTGAATTTCCTGCCAGACATCTGGAAGATGGTGATGCAGTGAGAGATATTCCAGACAATAATGACCTTGCAGCATTTGGGAGTTCTGTGTGTTATGTTAAGCAGCAACAATACTGGATAAGGGTTTCTAAAAAATATTTTCTGTAAGCAGATTGAGAAATTTAGGGGTTTTTGAATTGAAAAGCATCTGAACTCAGTACAACGTCTATAGACGTCATACAAGATTGGGTCCATCTGTGAGCTTATAATGCTTATATGGTTTGCCGAGACTACGGAAATTAGAAGTTTGTTGTTTTGGCCAAGTCAACTACATTTTCCTTTGTTACAAATGAACTAAGTTGAATCAAACATACATAAGAGGGAAATATTGATATAGAAGGGGCAAACCAACTAGAGGGCAGACAGTCGCAGTAGCAAGGAGTATCTGTCTTAGATAAACAAAATAATAATCCATCACCAAAGCTGAGTAACATGTTGCAGAAATGTAGGGAATAAAGGAGAAGACACTTTTATCATTAAACCACTGTAGATGACTGTCAGAGTACTACTACGTAATGGAGCAAGGGGCAAAAGTAGCAAGCTTTTCTTTTCCGGGGTTGAGAAACAAGGGGTGAAAGAAAGATGGAGAGCCTGATGCAAAGAACTGGCAGATAACGAAGACAGTGTCCAGTATGCCTGGGATCAAGGTTGAGGCAGAGGTGGGTGAGAAGCACCAGCCTTTTCAGCATGACACATGACCAGAGTTGACCAACACACAAGTTTACACAGGAAGCTTTCTCATACTGACCTCATGGTTTCCACTGCTGAGGGAGGACCAGGGCTGGAGTCAATCCATGGTTTCTGAAAGTTGGGGGCTAGGAGGATTGGGTGTAGGGCATAGGAAAGAACACCGCAAGCAAAGTCTTGCCTAGTAGATTGTGATGGCATCCATAATGGCCTATGATATCAGCTCCCTGATCTGATATCACACATTTGCTGTGGGAAATGTGTATGAGGCCAAAGGTCACCCTGTCATCTGCCTTACATAAAAACACACCCATGCACAAAAGAGTGTGGTGGTCACACCTGTATGTTTTATGTAGTGTATGAATTTTCGGAATACAGTGGTACCTCAGGTTTTGTTGGAAGCTGCCCAGAGTGGCTGGGGAAACCCAGCCAGATGGGCGGGGTATAAATAATAAATTATTATTATTATTATTATTATTATTATTATTATTATTATTATTATTATTATTATTATATCAGGTTACAGACGCTTCAGGTTACAGATGCTTCAGGTTACAGACTCCGTTAACCCAGAAATAATACCTCGGGTTAAGAACTTTGCTTCAGGATGAGAACAGAAATCGTGTGGTGGTGGCATGGCAGCAGCGGGAGGCCCCATTAGCTAAAGTGATACCTCAGGTTAAGAACAGTTTCAGGTTAAGAACGGACCTCCAGAACAAATTAAGTTCTTAACCCGAGGTACCACTGTACACAACCTATTCATTTATACAAATCAAGGTCAGAATAGGGACACGGGTGGTGCTGTGGGTAAAACCTCAGTGCCTAGGGCTTGCCGATCACATGGTCGGCGGTTCGAATCCCCGCGACAGGGTGAGCTCCTGTCTTTCGGTCCCAGCTCCTGCCCACCTAGCAGTTCGAAAGTACCCCTAAGTGCAAGTAGATAAATAGGTACCGCTTTATAGCGGGAAGGTAAACGGCGTTTCCGTGTGCTGCGCTGGTGCCGGCTCGCCAGAGCAGCTTCGTCACGCTGGCTACGTGACCCGGAAGTGTCTCCGGACAGCGCTGGCCCCCGGCCTCTTAAGTGAGATGAGCGCACAACCCTAGAGTCGGACACGACTGGCCTGTACGGGCAGGGGTACCTTTACCTTTACCTTTACCTAGGTCAGAATGCTTTAGAATATGCTGAGGCAGATATTGCCTACATTAGGGATGAACAAGCAGCATTCTGTGAGTCACTTAGCTGATCCATGAAACCGTTTTGTTTTCCCTCTGTGGCATCCCAGTTTTCAGTCAATTTACACGGCAGTTACATTCCACAGCGCCATGCGTTTAAGTGAAATCGCGTATATTTGAAACACCAGCGAAAAAGCCTACAAACAGCCTATATTGAGCAGTGAGGGAGAAAGTTTCCAGTTCAAATTTCACATTATCTACTTGGGAACCAAAAGGCTAGCTGCTAGACTTCAGCCTCTAATGTGTAGTATACAGAGAATAAATAATAATACTTGCAGGTTTGGATTACAGTGGTATCTTGGGTTACATACGCTTCAGGTTACAGACTCCACTAACCCAGAAATATTACTTTGGGTTAAGAACTTTGCTTCAGGATGAGAACAGAAATTGTGCTCTGGCGGCGCGGCAGCAGCAGGAGGCCCAATAACTAAAGTGGTGCTTCAGGTTAAGAACAGTTTCAGGTTAAGTATGGACCTCCGGAATGAATTAAGTACTTAACCTGAGGTACCACTGTACTCGGATAAAATATATGAAGTACTCTGAACACTCAGAAAGATAAAAAAAAAATGCTAAGGGCCAATATCACAACTGGAATTAAGTGGACACACATACAAGATGGTGGTGGGGGAAATGCTGATTACAGCTGTATAAATATGCAAACCTTAAAAATACTGTTCTCATTACTGTACATGTAAGGTTTGGTATTTACAATAATTAATTTTAATTAATTTAATTTACAGACCCCATGTCAATAGCATAGGATAGACTGAATAGAGAGAAACGACCTGATGTTATTTTGTACAAACAATATACTATACTCAGACAGGGTTTTTTATTTATTTGGTCATTGTTAAATGTCCATATAATTGTGGCTTGAATGATATAAGACTGTAAGGGGCACAGAGTCATCTAGTAAGAATAAATCTTATTGAAGCTGTTTTTTTTGTCATATCTAAATCACATAGTAAACAGACATCCTCTTGTGAGATAAGGCATTACAATGTCAGATCACGCTGCATTATAATGAAGTAGCAGGATGCTTTTTCCAGCTCAACTTTTTCCTGAAGATGTATTAATTTCCTTTTACAACAAAAGGGCTGTGCTACTTGCTTAAATGAAGTCTGCCCTGGTAGGCTTTTCCACATGAAGATAACGGGGGAAATTACCTCAGATGCACGATGGGAAGCAAGGCAAGCTGCCCTCAAAAAAAAAAAAAAAGTAATAAAAGTTGAAGAGCTGACAGGAAAAAAAATGTGCTAAGATGACAAATGAAAAAAATAAAACTAAACAGAAAATAGTAAAGAAAAAATGAAAGTGATTTTCATGTGGATAGCAAAAACTATGTTAAGGTACAAATGTAATTTTTTTGTAAATTAAAAAAATGCCATCGGTTTTATTTGAAATGGTTATGTATATATTTAAATTTAAATTCTATACAGTGGTACCTCAGGTTACATACGCTTCAGGTTACATACGCTTCAGGTTACAGACTTCACTAACCCAGAAATATTACCTCGGGTTAAGAACTTTGCTTCAGGATGAGAACAGAAATTGTGCTCCGGCGGCACAGCAGCAGCAGGAGGCCCCATTAGCTAAAGTGGTGATTCAGGTTAAGAACAGTTTCAGGTTAAGAACGGAACTCCGGAATGAATTAAGTACTTAACCTGAGGTACCACTGTACAAATTCAGCAGCCTTATATGACTTCAAACCAAACCCCACAGCAAACTGGGTTAGGTATTTTTATTTGGAATCTTTCTGTGTTGACTGGGAAAAATCCTGGGTTGTGTGTGATAGTGGCAAATGTAATTTCAGCCTATGACAGGAGCAGAAGAGGGAGAATGGCATTTGCTCATTCTCCCAAGTTTGACGCAGAACCTAACAACATGGAGGATCCATTGTTCTTCCCCAGAAACTACTATTCAACAGCATGTCGCTTCTAACCCTGGGAAATTTAGCCATCATGACTAGTGGCCATTGTTGTGATGTGGGAGAGCAATGATGGGATTGCCTGACTTAGGTAGCAGAGCATGCAGCTTTGCCACTGGGTGGAGGGGTGGAAGGCAATTTTAACCCTTGCCCTCCCTGTACCGCTTTCCCAGTCTAAACCCACTCCCAAGAAGCAACTATTTGCTCCACTTGGGGAAAAGAACACAGGTACTTGTATATTTTCTCCTATTGAGACCAATAAAGATCAGGATGGGGAATAGATGTAGAAAATGGCACAGAAGGATTAATCATCCCTTCCCTTCCCCTCTGCCACTGATCCAATCAAAATGGGAGCTCCCTCAACCTGTTATTAATAAAAATAAAAATTGTTGGGACGGATCACAGATATGCGGCATCATCACATCTGTTTGGGCTCCAAGGAGCTGATCTTTGAGTGGTGTTTTGTGCCTCCCCATAGCACCATATATTATCTAACCTTTTGTGTTCATAAGCTCAAATAGCACTAGCAGCACAGTGCAGACTAGGATTTTGAAATTAGGCTGTGCCTGCTCTTCCGCATTTCTGTATATTCACGCAAGCACGGGTGTGCTTCCCACCTACGCCTCCGACAACCCGATTCATATAGTTATCAAATAGTAATTCACTTATAAAACATTCCGTGTACATCATAACTACAACCCACGATAATATTCAAAGGTAGGTCTCCCTTTATTTCACTCTTTACAAATGCCACAAAGCTAAGTGGAAACCAAAGGGGGGAAAAGAGGAGGGAAGACTGTGACAGTAGAGGTGGGAGGTCAATGAAGTGGTAGAGAGAGAAAAGGGGAAGAGGCCAGGGAGAAGTAGGGAGGCCTTAGAAAGGGGAAAGCCCTGAAGTAGAAAGGATATGAGGCAGCTGACAACGGGTCAAAGAAAGACAGGGGCCAACAGAGAATAACTAGCAGGTAGACCAGGAGACGGGAAGATTAACTTGTGAACAGGGAAGCCAAGGTGATGTTTGCTTGCCAGCCAGATTGCAGCGCTACAGGCTGCCTTTAGTGCCATGCTTTCTTGGACCATCGGGACGTGGGTGGCACTGTGGGTTAAACCACAGAGCCTAGGACTTGCTGATCATAAGGTTGGCGGTTCGAATCCCCGCGACGGGGTGAGCTCCCATTGCTCAGTCCCTGCTCCTGCCAACCTAGCAGTTCGAAAGCACATCAAAGTGCAAGTAGATAAATAGGTACCGCTCTAGCGGGAAGGTAAACGGTGTTTCCATGCGCTGCTCTGGTTCGCCAGAAGCGGCTTAGTCATGCTGGCCGCATGACCCAGAAGCTGTATGCTGGCTCCCTCGGCCAATAAAGCGAGATGAGCACCGCAACCCCAGGGGTCCCTTTACCTTTACCTTTTCCTGGACACCAAGTGGCACTACAGGGGTACATGTGTTCTCGAAAGACTTTCCTGGCCCCACAGGGTCCCATGACCTTGTCTCCACTGAAAGATGCAGCCAAAAGAAGACTTTCCCCCAAGTCTAATTGTGCTCTTTGGTCCCCCCCCCACCCTCTCTCTCTCTGTATGTGTGTGTTACAGCTATGGAAGGGAGAGTTGTGGTACCCATGTAATGCCCACAACCATTTCTCTGGTTTGCAAATGTGTCCACTGGCCCCCCAAGGTTGGCAACCCCCCTGCCCATGCACAGCACTGGTTTGTGGGTATTCTGGGATGTTCTGAGAGCACTTCGCCTGCTACTGGAAACAATATCTGAGTAGCAGGTGTTTTGAAAGTCTAGCTTAATTATCTGTTGTTTTTGTTTAATTAATTCTCCCGTCTTGACACTTCGATCTGACACACATTACAAAGCTCAAGCAGACAGTTACTAGATAAAATCTTTTAACAAGACGACACAGATGTTATGCGGTGATTAGATTTATTCAAGGCCTCCACGAGAACATTATATTGACACGGTTTCCTGGAAATCACAAATACCAAGCTACACCATAATAACCTCTCTCCCGTACAGGTACACCCATTTCATGTTTAACAGCTCATCAAGAGAGGTAGGCTTTTAAAGGTATCTATCCGTGTAGACAAAAATACAATAAACAGACCCTGCAGAGCCCGTAGTAAAGCCTGGTTTTGCAAAGGGAACCGGCAAAACAATTGCAGCAAACGTTTACAGCAAAAATTTATCATGAGGAAAACTTGTCAGTGTGGTTTAAACTTTTTAAGGCCTACCTGTTCTGACGGTGTCCCTTAAAGCACAGTGAGAGCACAGAGGCTTATGAAACAGTTAAAGGTCAGAAACACCCTGGTCCCAGATACACTTCCTTAGGAACAACTCCTGCGTTTCAGTGCAACTTAGGGCCAACTAAGAATGTGTACGATTGCAGTGTTGTACTGCAGAGTGAAACATATTATTTGAAAGTAAATTCTAATGAAATTGAGAAAGTGAAGTCCTACTGAAATCAACGTGCTTTGGGACTGGATACCAGTAATATGTATGTCTTCTGGTTTTATATTTTAACACCTGCCAACAGGGCAATCTTATCTATGTCTGATTAGTGGTCAGCCAAACTGAATTCAATTGGAATTATTCTCAGGGAAATATATATAGGATTGCAGCCTTAGAATGACAGAATGTATAATGTATAATAGAATGTATAATGAATTTTCTCTCTTTGTCAGAGAGCTAACAGGTATATACTGCTAAGAATCGAAGTTCAAAGAAGAGCCATATACATTAATACGCTGCCTAAAATGTTACTATTGACATTCTCTGTGTAATTGCTTTTGTAGTTCTCTCAGAAAAAACAAAGATTCACTGAATGGACACTGGGATTTCCTTATTCTGATTTATTTTTAGCTGCATCGTGCTGTAAAGCTAAAGGTCACGAAAAAGAAATTGTCAAGAAGCATAAAATATTTGTTTTAGGTAGTTTTAGACAGGCTGTGTATTTTTGTGTGTGTGTGCTGAAACAACAAATAAAGTCTCTATCAAGACAACCTAAATTATGTGCTGATGAATGTTAAATTTCCATGGGTTAGGTTAGGCTATGGTTGTGGTGACCAGAAGGAAGGAAGGCTGGTCCCCAGGCTGTACCCTAAAACAGCTAAGTAGGGGAGGGATTTGGGTATGTGCAACTTGTGATGCAGCCATGTGAAAAAGACTGGCAAAATTGCATTTTACATTAAACGATTAAATAACTGCAGCTTCTTTTTATTTTCATCTTGTGACTCATGGTGCAATTCCTTTTTAAAGGAATCCCTTTTTAAAGGGGTCCATTCTTCAATTAACTCTGTGTTGCAGTACAATCCTAAATTAAGACTCAAAATTAAGTCCTACTGAGATCAGTGGGATTTACTCCCAGGTATATGGACACTGGGTTTCAGTCTTAAGATCTTAGTCTATTTCTGAAGCAGCAACAATGGTTTGTACACGCAAGATCTGCATAGCTCAGGGTCATTAGCCAAAAACAGGTCGCAAAGCAGGACTGATATAATAAGCACATTCTGCCACAATTGCTGCTGCCACTTATACCAAGCAAGGATATTAGAGAGGCTTGTGGAATTTTAGATACAGGGATGCTCTAAACACACTGGTTTGTGGTTGCATGTGGCTCTGGGTTTGATAAATTAATATTTATCAAGGAAAATTGTTTCCACTTATTATTGTATAACAAGATGTTGACAGAAGGCAAGCCTCCCATTTCTCTTTCTCGTAACATTTTGTAATACAAAAACATCTTCTGATTGATGGCTAGATACCATGTTTTAGTTCAGGGCTGATGGTGAAATAAAAACAAAATGATTATATGGATGGAAAGGGAGGGAATCTTAATTATCACCCCATATATCTGCATTGCTTAATGTCTTGCACACAGATGTATTCACAATTGTGAGAGAAATCTGTGAATCTATGGGTGGAATATCTTCTATACAAATTCCACTGCATATCTGAAGGAGTGTCTCCACCCCCAATGTTCAGCACAGAAACTGAGATCCACCTCTGAGGGCCTTCTGGTGGTTTTCCCTCATTGTGAGAAGTGAGGCTACAGAGAACCAGGCAGAGGGCCTTCTCAGTAGCTGAACTCCCTCTTGTCAGATGTCAAGGAAGTAAACAATTATCTGACTTTTAGAAGACATCTGAAGGCAGCCCTGTATAGGGAAGTTTGTAATGTTTAATGTCTTAACTGTGTTTTAATTTGGTGGAAGCAAATCAGTGTGGCTGAGGCCACCCAGTCAGATGGGCAAAATAACAACAACAACAACAACAACAACAATAATATAGGAACTTCTGAATGTGGAGCAAATCCCCCCTGCTGCCTTTCTGTTATGATTTCCTGCCTTTTTTGAAATAGGATTGTTGAAATTGGGATTATCAGACACCTATGCATGCAAACCTTATCCAAACTCTGCTCCCTACCATGGTGTCAGGTGCGTAGGAAGGTCTATGCTACATTCCACCCAGAAGATGCGAACATTTCTGAATGTTCAAGCCCTATATTGGCTTGAACCAAGCCTCAGTTAACTTTTGTTGTGTGACACCATTTAGCTGTATCGTGAAATGGTGTTATTTTGATCATATTGGAATTCTTTTTCCAAGTTATGTGCTGTTTAGTACAGGGGTCAGCAATTTTTTTAAGCTGCGGGCCGGTACACTGTCCCTCAGACCTTATGGTGTGCTGGAGCAGTGGCACGGGGGGGGGGAGAGCTGGAAGAAAAGACAAGGGGGGCAAGTAGTCCTCCTCCCCACCCACCAACCCTAGCTGCTGCCGCTGCCGCTGCCGCCACTGCTGCTGCTTCTTGTGGGTAGGCAAAGCGAGTGCGTCCGCTCCACTCTCTGGCCCACAGGAGCACCGGGGCGGCGGTGGAGGGAAGATGAGTGGCACGAAAGGGCTGGTTCCGGAGAGGGGCTGCTTAAAATGGCGCTCAGCCAGCCCCCTTCCTCCTCTAGGCAGGGCGGAGAGAAGCTAGGAGGAGGGAGGGAGGAGGCGCTGCCGTGGTGTGAGGGGGGCAGTAATGGAATGGCGCAGCCCGAACGAACAGAATCCCCACGCCGATCCACAGACAGACTGTGGGCTGGATCCTGAAGGCAATTGGGCCTGATCCAGCCGGCGGGCCTTAGTTTGCCGACCCCTGGTTTAGTAGCTAGGGATGGGGGAGGAACCTGATTTAGTTCACATTTAAGGGCAAAGCTACGTAACTCACACTTTTGGAAACAGCAAGTGCACTGAAACACAGCCATCCTTTGAAATTCACACTTCACCATGAAGTAAGCTCCCATTTGGGTGGGGCAAGGCTTGCTGATCAGCACTGAGTGTGCACTCTATCAATATCTTCCTAGTGCAGCTGAACAGGCTCGCTGTCTGTGCCCATCAGCTGACTGGCGGGGAGAGCAAGCCCCACTGGACTTTAAAGGGGCTCACTGCAACCACTGATCAGCTGACTGGCAGCTCCAGTGAGCCCCGTTGAACTCTGACAGGTGGGCATAGCTGCTCACCTGCCAAAGGTGGTGCATGGAGCTGGGGGCATTAAGGCTCTGTTCCGCTGGTCAGTTCCAGTTCCTCACCCTTCATGCAGTGTACAGCATGTCAGATGTAGGCTTGTGAGGGCCAGGTTCACACCTGTACTAAGCCATGAAGGTTGCTGGTTGAGCTTTGGCCAATCACTCCCTCTTACCCTGATTTAATACCCTCTCACATTGTTGTTGTGAGGGCAGAATAAGATCGCACTGATATGAGCACCTCAATCTCAATAGTGGCGACAGATTTCAGCACGTCATTTGGTTCAATGTCCTTGAGATCAAGGTCACTGGAGACTTACAGAATTTCTACAATATAAGATTATTTTTACAATGTATTTGATGGACGTAAGATGGAAGGCTCATAACACCGGCACTCCCAACAGATTCGGATTCCTCATTAGGTTTCTCTGGAGCCACAGCTTATGATGCTGTGCAGAGAGAAAGCCAGGCCTCTTTGGACCCCAGCCCCAAGACTGGTACTTTTTTCCTTCTTACACACTTAAACGACCCCCTCCCCACACACCTTGATATCATAACCTGGACAAGAGGAGTGGAAGAAAGAAATACTCCTTTGTACTGGGCTTCCAAAAATGTCTCTAGCTCTTTAACTCCTGTGAACTCATTACCCCAGCAGTCCTGTTTTTCTGCATAATCTTACCGTACCACTATAAAATCATGGGAGTAGAGGGGATCCCCCCAAAAACCATTTAGTCCAACCCCCAAGGGCATTACAATACCCTTGGAGGAAGGACACAAATATACTTAGTGTATAGAAGCTATTTGTTCAAATGTAAATACCACAGCCCTCCTCAAGAGGTCAAGCCTGAGAACATTTACCTAGCTTGGCTCTGGAGCAGCTCAGAGAGTTTGGAGACAGGTCTCTCTCTCTCTCTCTCTCTCTCTCTCTCTGTACCTCATATGTACCTCGGGTTACATATGCTTCAGGTTACAGACTCCGCTAACCCAGAAATAGTACCTCGGGTTAAGAACGTTGCTTCAGGATGAGAACAGAAATCGTGCTCCCGTGGCGCAACGGCAGGCCCCATTAGCTAAAGTGGTCTTCAGGTTAAGAACAGTTTCAGGTTAAGAACGGACCTCCGGAACAAATTAAGTTCCACTGTGTATATGCATACAGTGATACCTCATGTTACGTTTGCTTCATGTTACTTTTTTTAGGTTGCGTCCTGCGGTGACCCAGAAGTACCGGAAAGGGTTGCTTCCGGGTTTCCCTGCTCACGCATGAACGCTAAATCGTGCTTCGTGCCTGCGCACAAGCGCCAAATTGCGCCACGCACCTGCGCAGATACGGCACTTCAGGTTGTGGGCTTTTCGAGTTGCAATCGGGCCTCCGGAACGGATCCCGTTCGCAACCAGAAGTACCACTGTATATAATATTTTCTTATGAAAAGAACTAGTTTGGTTTAGGGACTCCCTGACCTCGTCATTGCTCCTGGGACGTGCTATCTGTACGTGCTTTCAGCAGCGCTCCCAGGATACAACCTGCACATTATTTTTTTTAAAGCAAAACAGATTGCTATAGACACATCAGAAGTCTCCAGGGCTTTCCCCCCTGCTCCAAAGGGAACTGGCCTTTTAAAGGCGGCCTTGAATACCCCATGGTATTACCTGCTCTTGGATTTTATACTGTTCTGAAAAACACTCCATTACTCCCCCCCCTCCTTCTCTCTCTTGCACATAAGGTCCTGGAGAGTTGTAAAGAAAGGAATCAAAATTAAAATATGCATTAAAAACACTACACTTCTAAAGGATATGGCTGCTATCTGGTGCAATGACACTATACTGTAAGCTCTGGCAATGTTCTGCTGAGGCCAATGAGATTGAACGCAAGAAGATCCCCACTGCCTGTTATCAGATCAAAGGTGCATCTAATCCAGCATTCACTGTTGGGACGTGAAGGCAGCAGCTCTCCCCTGTTTCCCACCAGCATCTAGCATTCAGAGGCATACTGCATTTAAGGCTGCTGTTTTATGGCCGCTTTTCTGGAAGCCCCAATGGGGAAGAGCCATGGCTCAGCGGTAGAACATCTGCTTTGAATGGAGAGGGTCCCTGGTTCAATCCCTGGTATCTCCAGGAAGAGCTGGGAGAGGGGAGCTGTCTGAAACCCTAAATAGCTGCTGCCCATCAAGAGTAGATGAGGGCTTCCCAGCCTGTGGTCTGTGGGCCACTAGTGGTCCACAAGCCTCATTCAGGTGGTGTGTAATGCGTCTCTGTGGATTTATGGTCAGGAGATGGCACACCCACCATGTTAAATATTCATACTGCTTTTTTTATTGCTTCTTTTAATTCTTATATTGTACTTTATCGAATTCCAGTTTGAATTCCAGTAGAGAAGCGGACATGGAGCAATGGATCCAAACTACAAGAAAGAAGATTCCACCTAAACATTAGGAAGAACTTCCTGACAGTAAGAGCTGTTCGACAGTGGAATTTGCTGCCAAGGAGTGTGGTGGAGTCTCCTACTTTGGAGGTCTTTAAGCAGAGGCTTGACAACCATATGTCAGGAGTGCTCTGATGGTGTTTCCTGCTTGGCAGGGGGTTGGACTCAATGGCCCTTGTGGTCTCTTCCAACTCTATGATTCTATGATATGGAATAATAAAATCAAAAATGTAACAAGGAAAAGAAGCAATGAAATATGGTGAAAAACCATACTGTATCAAGTATAGCACACCTTACAGAAAAATCATTAAGTGGTCCGTGGGAAATTTTTCAAATGGTCCATGGGGAAAAAATGGCTGGGAACGGCTGGAACTGACAATACTGAGCTAAAGGGACCAAGGGTCTAATCTGTATAAGACCCAGGTAGGTAGCTGTGTTGGTCTGACACAGTCGAAATAAATTAAAAAATAAAAAATTGTCCAGTAGCACTTTAGAGACCAACTAAGTTTGTTCTGGGTATAAATATTTGTGTGCACGCACACAAAAGATCATACCCAGAACAAACTAAGTTGGTCTCTATGGTGCTACTGAACAATTTTTTTATTTATTTCATCTGTATAAGACCACTTCCTATGTTCTTGCTCAACACACATGTATAGGATTGTGCTGCAAGTGAATGTGCAGTACTTAGAATCAGGGATGCAGCCCACATAATATCCATGAAGTCTGGGGATATTCTGGTTTGAATTTGCTTTTGTTCTTTGCAGAAAGAAGAAGTATTCAAAATATTTATTTATTTATTTATTTTAAATTAAATTTGCATACTGCCCTATACCTCTAAATCTCAGGGTCTGTTTAGAACACACACACACACACACACACTGCTTTGGAAATAATGTTCAAAGCGGTGTTCAAAAGCATAAGACGACAAATCATGAAGTTTTAAAATAAAATAAAACCCATAGCTAAAAACAGTAAATTTTAAAAGTCAAGGCAATGGACAGGGAAGTCAGGCAGGGCTTATTCCAGCTAGGATTTGTTTTGACCATCCTTGGGCTTGCTTCCCATTCCAGACCAGACCAGACCAGTGCTTTGCAAACTTTCTAATTTCGCAGCACCCTTCCAATCTTGACCGAAGTGAGTGGAACTCTCCCTTGGATGGGAGGGAACAATGGAAAAGGGTGGAAATGGTAGGGTGAACTTTGTAGGAAAGGTTAAGCACTGGGCAGGGCGAGTATAGTCAGCAAGTTTACCTCTGTTCAGATTTTGAACTTAGTTATCTAAGTGGAAGCTGCAGCAAAATGTTGTAGTGGGTGGATTGCTTCTGTTCAAGGTTTCAGCCAGCCAGGTCCTGTTTTATGACACAGCCAGTCACTGATTTTCCAGTTGTCCCCACCCCCCTGCCAGCATTTTGTAGCCACCACACATGCTCAGTTCTCACTGAGCTGCACTTGGGCTTTTAACCTCCTTAATGCCCTCCTACTCCATTATTTTTGTACTTCCAGAAATCCTGTTTTCCCAAACCTGCTACCTCCCTCTTGTGCTTGGTGATGTTTTGGAAACATAAATTCACACTAGGGAGCTTGCTATTAGTTTATACCAAGGGTGTTGAAACCTCAGGCCTGGGGGCTATGTAAGGGTGAAAATGAGTTCGATATTCACAGGCAAATAGAAATTTCATGTAGGAAAGGGAGGGAAGAAGAAAGGGTATCTCCATTCATTCTTCAACAGTCCACATGCTAGTTGCAGAGGAAGGAAAACACAACTCTTCATGACCAGCATGGAAACAGTGGGCTAGTGTTGGAGGGATGGATTGCTCTGTCCTTCTGTGCCAGTTGTCTTGGTAGAACTTGGGAGTACATTTAACCCGCCCTCCCAATAAACCCCTAACCTGTGACTACCTTGCATTTCAATGGTAGTTGTTTCTCCAAGGTCAGCATGGAAATGCCAACTGCTTAGCAAGCTGGCAACTTTTTTTTTTGGCAGGCTAGTAACTTTTGAGGGCTTATTTACAAGCCTGAAGTAAATAAACACATGCAATTCCTGGCAACAAGCTATTCGGGTTACATACACTTCAGGTTACAGACTCTGCTAACCCAGAAATATTACCTCGGGTTAAGAACTTTGCTTCAAGATGAGAACAGAAATTGTGCAGCAGCGGCGCAGCAGGCCCCATTAGCTAAAGTGGTGCTTCAGGTTAAGAACAGACCTTCAGAACCAATTAAGTTCTTAACCCGAGGTACCACTGTATTTCATTCTCCCTCTAAAAAGGCATGCTGGGGATGGAGGCATGATGTCTTGCCTCCTTTTTGAGGGATGCTATTGAGTAGCTTGCTCACGGATTGCAAATGGCCCACCGGCAGCCAGTGAACTGAGCCCTATGTTGGGCAAAATATCCCTGCATTGCAGGGGGTTGGACTACATGACCCTCACGGTCCCTTCCAACTCTATTATTCCCCTATGACCTGGTCGTAGTCTGACACTCTAACCACTACTCAACACTGTCCTCGTTCCATTTCCCCATTCTTTTGCCTGGAAGACAATCTTGTCTCCCCATTTCCATCCCTGCCAAAACTTTAGCAAGTACAAACATTTTTAAAAAAGTAGTGTGTTGCACATTTAAAGAAAGACACCTGATCGTTGGTTGGCCGAGGAACCGTTCTGTGCGTCTCTAACCCCTTGCCAGTGCCTTGCCATTTCTGAAAACCCCAGAGTCCCATTTCTCTCTCGGGGGGGGGGGGAGGGGGCACCCTAGCCTTGGCAGGCGAGGCCTCGGAGGAGGGCACGTTTCCAAAAAAGAAGTGCCTCTTCTGGTGTCTCCCTCGGGACTTCCACACGTGTTTGCAAAGGCAGGCGACGTCTCTCCTCTCTCTCTTTCTCCCGCGCCAAGCCCAGCCGGGACCTTACGGGAACCGGCTTTCTCGCTAGCCGGTTAGTGGAGACACGCCTTAAGGAAGCGGCGAGGGAGGGAGAAGCAGCAGCAGCAGCAGTTGAGTAGCAAAAGCAGCAGCTGCAGCGAAAGGGAGGCAGCCGCTGGGGCCTCTCGTCTCCGCGCCTCGGCAAGAAGACGTCGCCCGGGGGGAAAGAGGCGCCGCGCCGGGAAGGCAAAGCCATGCGGACTCACTAAGCAGGTGCCGGGCTGGAAAAGAAGCCAGGTAAGGGCGGCGCGCAGCTTCGGTGGTCGCCCCTGCGCGCAGCGCGGAGAGGCCGCCGTGCTGCGCGCGGGGAAGGCGGATGCTCTGCGCGCAGGCGGGCGGCGCCTGGGCCTAGCGGAGCCGCGGGTTGGCGTGCGGGGTCTGGCCGGCGCGAGGCCGCAGCGCAGGAGCCGGTGGTGGTGGCGGAGGCGGCGCGCCTCCTTCCCGCTCGCCACGAGGCTTCCTCCGCCGCAGGGCCCGGTGCGCGCCCGGCTGCCTCGGAGCCGCCGAGCGCCTTTCTCCTCGGGGCTCCCGCGCTCGGCTGCGGGCGCCTGGGAAGCCCGGGGGCGGCGTCGGCGTCGTGCTCGGCAGGGGGAAAGAGAAGCCCGGTCCAGGCCTCGGGGAGGTGCTGCCGCGGGGACTCCTCCTCCTGCTGCTCCTCACCGGCCGCCTCCCTCTTCAGGCCAGGCGGCGAGAGAGTCCCCGGGAAAGCAGCGTCGGCGGCGTGGCTGAGCCTCGGAGGAGGAGCAGGGTTTCTTCTCTCGACCGGGAAACTGTGAGTCTCCTCCTGGAACTCTTTGGGGCCTCGTGATAGGGACCTAAGAGGCAGGGGGCTTTATTAGGGTTCTGTCTCGACCCCCCACCCAGCCCGAGCCTGGTTCAGCCCCAGAACCTGTTGTCGATGCAAGGGGCTCAGGTGGCACAGGTGTGAAGAAGGCGAGGCCGCCTCCGATCATGTGCAGAAGGCTTTGTCCTCGCGGTGGGGCTGATGCTGAGCACCCCTCGCATTTGCTTTGTTTGGGATCTAACCCACAGGTTTCCACTCGCATCCATAGATGGGACTAGTGGGGCGGGAGTAGTACTGGCCCTTCCTCTTACGTTGCTGTGTGAGCCACAATCTGTTTTGATTCTGGGGGTCAGCTTCCCCACCACATGTGATGTAGCAGTGGACTCAGAAGTGCTGTGAACATGGGCTAAGTGCTCTCTCCCCAATTGAATAATCCCAGCATGTCTCAGCATATCTGGGTCAAGGGGAAATTCCGCGAGGGTGAGCCTTAGCACTTCTCGTTTTAGAAATGAGAGGCCCCTCAACAGTAGAGCCTTATAGGGAAAATTGTGAAGTGGTTGACTTATTTATTTTATTTATTAACTTTGATTAGGACTCTTTTTTTTTTTTAAGTGGTCCATCCCAAATCAGTTGTCTGGGTGTTCTTTCTAGATTCCAGTTGGTAAATAGTAACTAATTCTCTTCCTCTTCCTCCTCCTCCTCCTTATTATTGATTTATTGCAGGCAGTATAAAATGGGTGTGCTGTGAAAGAGTATGAATGGAATGCAGGGCTGGCCCTACTGTTAGGCAGAGTGAGGACTTCAGGAGAACTACATCTCTGTAAAGCACATGTTGTGGTTGCCATGGGAACACTGGCAGCAAAGGTCTTTCAGTGACAGTCTGTTTCCTGGTCTGACCATGTAGCTTTACATACATTGTGAGTTTCTCCACATTCCCTGCCCCACCAGCCTTCAGGAACTTGTCGCTCAGTGGTTGCAAGTCATGAGGTTAATAATTGTTTATGCTAGAACCGGCACTTGCATGTGGGTGGGTGTCGGAACTGCAGGGAAGCTATTTCCAGTTGTATTCTTGAGGTGAGAGTAACATATGCTCTGGCCTAGAGTATTTATATCTGCCTGTTGCCAGGGCTGGCCTCTATTGGGGCAACTGAGGCATCCCTCACATCGTTTTATCGTGTTTTTAATATTCTGTTGGGAGCTGCCCAGAGTAGCCGGGGAGGCCTGGCCAGATGGGCGGGGTATAAGTAGTAAATTATGATTATTATTATTACTATCCGTTGCATCTGCCATCCATCCGGAACTCTAGGCTGCTAGTTAAAATTCTACTGCATCTCCTGTCACCATGGCAATGATGTTTGAGGTCATTGAAGCTGGCATGAAGGAATAATACTACTATAGCAATGGGACCATGGATCCTTGTTTAACCTCAACAGGAAACCACAGGAGAAGCAGTACAGGAAGTGAGAGGATGCAAGGTTTACCTGTAGGTATCTAATGGCCGGCTAGCCAAGCTAGACTTCTCTGTGGCTCCTGGTGCACTCATGGTTGGAACATGTATATGTGGATGTTTGTGCACTCCCACAGAAGGAGCGATTGTTCATCAAGCCTCGCTCACCTGAGACCTGGAGAAGCAAGAGGTCAGGTCCTCAGCCTGGAAGCAGTGGTGATAGATACGTTGCTCTTTGAAGATAGATTCGTGACCCTGTGCAGTGGCGTCTTAAAAACCTTTTACTATGTTCCTGCTCAAACTGTATGTTGAGCCAGCTACATATAGCCTTTAACCAAGTGCTTAGCAGAGTATCATGATATTTTCACAACCCCTTGTAGGGAAGCAGAGAGTGAAAGAGTGTTCAGTTCAGCCTGTGTTACAAGCGGCCAGATTTTTAAGCATTCAAAGCCAGAACTGGCTAGGTTTTGGTATGATTTGTATGACTGGTCATCAAATTTCACCATGTATTTCACAAATAGTGATTCATTTTAGTTTTTGCTTTCTAAATCTGGGAATAAGCCCAAAGTATGGTACTGTACATAAGATTCTTTCACATTAGTCATTAAGACCCTTTTCCTTCCCTCTTTTTTTAAACCAATGCTTAGGATTGAATCTCAACCCATCTACCTTTATAGAAGCAGTCATTAAGTTATCACTTGAGCAGAAAGTTTTGTGTTACTGCAAACAGATTGGTTAACAGCTGTCTCCTTGTGTCCTTTCCCAGTTCAAACATTCCTCATGTGGAGGTTTATTTGATATACCAATCCTCTTCAAAGACCCGTCAAAAATAAGGTTAAGGTTTCTGGGTGGGTGAATTTTTTTGCCATTAATAGGTGTCTGTTAAGCTCAATGCACTTATTTTTGTGTGTTGAGAATTGTTAAACAACACATAGAATGAAAACTGCTAATGACGCCTTATGAAGCATTGATCTTGGTTGTTGGATAGGTAGTACTGTATAGATAAGTACATGTGAATGGTGTGCCTTTGTAGACCTCCTATACCCAAATTGGGGGGGGGGGAATAACAGGGCACACTGTTTTGAATGATGCAGCAAGCCAAATGATATCTAATCAGGCCTGCATGTTCATGAAGTTCTAGTAAACTCATAGTTTGACTTACTGTGTCATGTGAACCAGATGCTACCTTTAAAAATCCTTAACCTTTCTGTTCTCCATCTAATGGTTCTGTGTCTAGAAAACTTGATGCAACACTTTCTTGATAGGCTTAATTTATTTTTTTAACCAAAGGGAGGTACATTTAGAAAGGATATATAGTGGTACCTCGGGTTACATATGCTTCAGGTTACATACGCTTCAGGTTACAGACTCTGCTAACCCAGAAATTGTACCTCGGGTTAAGAACTTTGCTTCAGGATGAGAACAGAAATCGTGCTCTGGCGGCATGGCGGCAGCAGGAGGCCCCATTAGCTAAAGTGGTCCTTCAGGTTAAGAACAGACCTCCGGAACGAATTAAAGACTTAACCCGAGGTACCAGTGTACCTTCTAATATTCCAAGCTGCTTAGGGACAAAGGTGCAAAATGCCCAAACTTATTTTAGCGACTTAATTAAGTAGTTTGAATTGTGCTGTTTTCTCATATATTATGCTTAAAATCTCAGAAGCAGCTAGACATGTTTCTACTAGTTCTTAATCCTATTTAAGTGCACCCATGATACCTAGAAGCAACTTCCATCTTCATCCTAGCATGCATGCATAGAGGGAGTGGCCTACAAGTGGTTGTGTTTTGTTAAACGTGACTTCCTTAGTGGCAGTAAGAGGGATGTAGGTCATCTTCAGCAAGTCTGGTCCTGTTTCAACGTATTGACAAATCTGCTTGGTACTTCTGTAGAGCTTTACAGAAGACACTTCTTGCAGATACTTGTTAATAGTGTTCTGCTGTGCCTGATCCCTTTAGATTTAACATGGCTCACTGCATAAACAACACAACTTACAAATTCATTGCAATGTCATTGAAGGGATAAAACTGGCAGCGCCTAAGAAGTAAATAGAAAGTTATAGGTTTTGCATTGTTTATTGCTAGTCAGTAGGGAAAAGCATTTTGGTACCTTAGAACAGTGTTCCCTAACCTGTGGATCCTAACCTGGGTCACAAAGCATGCCCAGGTGGGTTACAGTAAACCCGAATTAAGCATTGGTTTTAATTTGCAGTGCTGTGGCCCTATATAGAGCAACTCCAGTGGAACCCAGTGGAAATTATTGCTGAGTAGATGTTAGTATAGGACTGCCATCCTAAACACACTTAACAGTGCAGCCCTAACCATGTCTACACAGAAATAAGCCGTATTGAATCCAGTGAGGCTCACCTCAAGATAAGTGGGCTTGTTTTCCAGCCTTACTAAGCAATATAGCCTACTAAAAATAGCGAGAATTACTTCTTCCAAGTGAGCATGTTTAAGGTTATGTCGCAAGGATGCAATCTGATGCACAATTACCTGGAAATCAGTCCCATCAAATCTGCTTCAAGTCATAAAACCAAGCTATGGGTGGTGATGCTTAAATATTACTGTTCAATTGATTTGTGGATTTCACCGTTTTATCTGTTGCCCCAGAATAAATAACTTCATGTTGCAAAATGGGAAGGGGGAGACGTGTTTAGCACCTGGCAGCTCTTTCCACATGTTACATGAGCTATAATTAAGGTTTGGCACATGGCTTATGGTTTGTGCGGGAGATTGAAACCATGAGCCTGGGGTTTGTAGGGCACATTAAGACAAACCATGCTATAGTTTAGCACAGTGCAGCATCAGAACAATTGGGATGGAGCAAAGCAGCTGCAGTCTTCTCTTTAGGCACCTGTGCATTCATACTAAACTTGTGTATTTGCACCAAGTCATGTGACGCAGGCTGTTTGGTCTGATTTAACTCTGAAGAAATCCGGCTGCCATAAGGAGGATGGCTTGCTTGACACATTAATGTGTCTGGGGGGAAAATATTGATGCTGAAATCGTAGACCCTCTTACCTGGGAGTAAGACCCTTTAAATTTGGTAGGATTCACTTTCAGTAGATGTGTATACGCTTAAACTGTGAATCAGCAGAAGATAAGGAACCCAAAACAACCACAACAAATTAGAAAAAAGACACATTGTTTGAACTGTAGAACACAGTAAATAGTATTACTGTAAATGACATATTGGTGCAAAAACCTAGAATGCTTGTAAATTTGGGACAGTTTTTCCTTTAAATACTCTACATATTGTGACTTGAGAAACTTTACCTGCTTGTATCTAGCCTTAACCAAAGTGAGGGTGGGAGGGAAGAAAGAAAGAAAAATCTAAAAAGCCTGGTCCTTTTCTTTTTAGAGTCAAATGTCAAGCTGCTTCCCTCCCTGGTGTCCAAATGCAATCTCTTTTTAATTAAAAAGGAGGGGGAAAGCCAATTGCTTGGCTTGCGCCCCTGGTTGATAGCAACGAAGAATACAACTTGACTCCCTGTGAACAACTCAGCTTCAAAAAAAATACCAAGCGCCATTGCCTTGCAGAACAGACAGTGTTACCGTTATTATTGGCCAGTTGTCTTTGTGATCACCTAACCTGAGTTTTCCTGTACCCACCAACTAAATATTTTAGTCTTTAAGTAAAGCATACTGGGCACATGCCTCAGTTCTTCCATACAACGAACCAATGTCATGGTTTAAAACTACAATTTTCCTTTTGGTTTCCTCCATCTCCGCTTTACTCGAACTTCTGATGTTGTCTTAAACTGCCATTTCCACCTTCTCAATAACCGTTCTCGTTTCCATGCCATGGCCAATGCCATGATGCAATCTATCTTCACTTTTTGCTCCCCTATTGAGCTCTGACTTCATGCAACTCCAGGATTGTGATGCAGCACTACAAATCCTCCAACGGGGGCTGCACGATGACATTCTTACATTTTTATTATATAGAGAAATATAATGCTAAGAGAACCTTGTGCAGTAGTAACGCCTGCAACAATCGGATATGGAGGAACCAACCTTGTGCAGTATGGGGAAAAATACAAGACTAGGAACCTAGGAATCTGCCTCCATACCTTTAGACCAGCGGGGGCCAAACTTGGCCCTCCAGCTGTTTTGGGACTACAACTCCCATCATCCCTAGCTAACAGGACAAGTAGTCAGGGATGATGGGAATTGTAGTCCTAAAACAGCTGGAGGGCCAAGTTTGGCCATGTCTGCTTTAGACCGTAGGTCCATCTACGTCAGTATTGTCTGCAGTGACTGGATGGCAGTGGGTCTCCAGGGTTTGAAGTGGGTGACTTTCCCAGTCTTACCTGGAGATTGAATCTGTGGCTTCCTTCTCTTCTACTTCCCTTCTACAGCCCTTCCCCTGGATCTTAACCCGGCTGTTAACTATGTACAGTGCAGAGTTCACTCTGACTTGATAGTGACTATAATAGTATAGTTAGTTTTATTATTGTTTTATCTACAGTGGTAATGCTTCTTTCTGCCGAAACAGTTTTAAGTAGTGCACATGTTCTAGCCAGTTATTCTGATGTCCCAAAGAGTTATATTAAAAGAAGGTTGCATGCATACCTAATTTGAAGATTGATATGGCTGTGCTGAGCCACTCTTGAATTCTTGGCAGCCACAGGTCTTCCTGGGAGAAAAATGAAAGCTGCGGTGATCAGTCAATTAATCAGTTAATCAATTTTAAACATTTTAATCGACTGAAAAGTGTTGCCATTTAATTTTTTTATTAGCTGAGTTTAACAAAAGTTAATGGATTGTATCTAAGCCATACCCAGAGCAGGCCTATTGAAATTGTTGGTCATGTCTGTAGCTTTCAATGGGTCTGCAGTTTCAATCCATTTATTATAATACAAGGCATTGCAAGAACAACCTCCCCCTTTCCTGTTTTACATGAAGAAATGCCTCTTGGAAGTAATATGAGTACAGTGTTTTTAAAAACGAGGAGCAGGGCTTTTTTTTAGCTGGAGCTCACCAGAACTCAAGTGGGCACCATAAGAGAACAAGGGAGGTGTTCCTGGTGAGTTCTGGCACCTCTTTTTCTAGAAAAATAGCACTGACAAGGAGTATATTTTCCCCACAAAAAAACCTGTTGTTGTTTTCTTCTTATTATTTAAATATCTTGTAAGCCCAATTGAACAATGGGACTTTCTCATCTAAATATTCGTAAATTTTCATGATCAGTCAACTGAGATTTCTTACGACAGGTGTTGTTTGCTTGTTAGAGTGGGGAGCCTGTGACCCAGGGACCAAATGCAGCCCTCCAAGCTTCTCTGTCTGACCCATGGGACTCTCTCCACTCTGCACTCCCTCCTGAGCCACACACCCTCTCCCCATGCCATGCCCTCCTTCACTGGCTCTGCTTTGTTCCTTCCTCAGGTGTTTTTGCCTGGCTAGAATGTGTCCTTGGATAATCCCATTTGCTTGCCTGGCTGGAGGATTGAGTGGTGTGTGTGTGTGTGTGTGTGTGTGTGTGTGTGTAGAACCTACCTAGAAGGTAAAATGTTCATTGGTTGCTCTGGCCCCATCCCCCACTACCATGTGGCACCCCTGGAAGAATAATGTGGCCCTTGGGGTGAACAAGGTCCCCCAACCCTGTGCTAGAGGTTCAGATATTAAAATGATGTACACTTTAATAGCCACATGACTTGAATGCATGGTCAGAGACAGATTTGGGGGTTTTTTTTGGGAGAAGAGCTTTGATTTTGAAAGAAATAACTGGCAGCAGATGACGTCTCGGAGGTGAACAATAATTATTTATAGTGTTGGAGTGCACAAACAGGATTTCACTCCATCCCACCCCATCCCTGGCTCTTACATCTGTTCTGGGAACTTCAGCCTTTGCTTTCACAAAGCTCGCCTCACATGGGTCGGAGTAGCATATGCGCCAAGGTTGTAAATAGCTGGCGTTACCTGTGGAGCTTTACCCGTGGGGCGCAGGAGTAGTTTCTTGGTGGCCAAGCAGAGACGTTTGTGGAAACGTCTCTCTTTTAAAAAGCATATATTTGTTTTATTTCAGGCCACATGTGAGGCAGCAAGTAAACTAGTAAAGATTCCTGGATGGGAATCATTTTTGTAGGCTTACAGTCATACCTCATGTTACATTTGCTTCAGGTTGAGCGTTTTCAGGTTGAGTCCCGCGGCGACCCAGAAGTAACGGAATGGGTTACTTCTAGGTTTCACCGCATGTGCAGATGTGCAAAATGACGTCATGTTCATGCGCAGAAGCGGCAAATCACGATGCTCAAATGCGGGTTGCATTCTGTTCAGGTTGCGAACAGGCCTCCGGAATACCAATACCACTGTATTGGCAAGGCAAGCTGTAAAAAAAAAAAAAATTAAAAAGGGAAAGGAAAGGAAAGGAAAGGAAAGGAAAGGAAAAAAGGCTACATTGTAACAGGCCTGTGTATTTTAACTTTGGGAAGGATGGGAGAAAAATTCCATATGGCTCTTCAATGCCTTTTGAACAAAGCTCAACAAAGAGTAATTATAATTGAATTTGGTGAAAGGCTGAACGCCTTTCCTTCCAGCACTTACAAACAATGGTTTATCAGGGTGCAACTGATGATCGCATTTGATAAGCTTGTCTTTCTCATTCCACAGCTAATCTGCTAGCATGCAAAGGTGCACCTGTTGGCAGCTGCTTCTTAATTTACAGCCTGTGATACTCAGAGTGCTGTGCTGGTACAACCGCCTTTGAAACGAATGGTTTAAAAAACAAAAGAAGAAAGAAAGAAAAAAGAACAGTGGATTGGTTGGTACTGGCAACATATGGAACAAGAGGATGCACAAAAGGGTTAATGGGATTACGTTTGGGGAGAGACCATAGTTCAGTGGAAGAGCATGTGATTTGCATGGATGAAGTCCCTGGCCTCTCCTATTCAGATGTTGCGCGTTATCATCAGCATACCAGTTACAGGAGGCACCTTGCCCCAAATCTCCTTTAACAGTTGAATCCTGACGAGATGAGTGGTGGTTTCCAGGGTTGGAAATTGGGTTGCGTGCCAGCTCTGGGTAGGGTTGTTTCCCCTCTGAAGGAGCTGTTGTGTAGTGTGGGGACTGGACCCAGGCGATGATAAATCTCATTTGATTACTGCAATGCATAATACGTGGGGCTACCCTCGTGCCTGTTTCTGAATGCAATTGCTTGATTGCTCAGCAGTACACTCAGCTTTACACATACCATACCCATGTTGAAAGACCTGTGCTGCCTGCCTGTTGGCTACTATGCCAAGTTCAAGGCAAATGTTTTTGACATTTAATACTCTAAACAACCCAGGAGCCAGATACCTTGTAGGCCACCTCCCCAATATAGACCACGCTGACTCTGCGTCTTACTACTGTACTACTGACACATTGACTTGTTTACACTCCCCTTTGTCTCTGCTGCAAGCTCACTGCAAAGTTGTTTAGCAATCTAGGGTTCTTCTTTGCCGCTGAGCTATTCTTCTTGTACGCTTCCATCTTAAATAATTATTCAATTAATTAAATTGATATCCTGCCGTTCCCCTCCCCCCTAAAGGCCACACTGGATGGGAGATATGTGACCAGAGAAGGGAGCTTGTCCTCCCTGTTAACAGAGAAATTTGTCCCCATGTCCTTTCCTTCTTTCACTGTCCCCCAAATTTTCAATTACTTGGGGGGGGGGGAATCACCTGGCTCATGAAGATGGGGTAAATGAAGGAAAGTCACACCATGTAGATAATAATAGTAGCTTTTCCCTTTGCAGAGTTTAGTTTTGGGATGGGGAGATGATGGATGCAACCTCGGCTAGCGTTGGAGTTGTTTGGTGGTGCTTTTAACAATATTTTTTTTTTAGTTTAGCTTATTAAACTTGTTCATCACTTTTCACCCCAAGGTAGCAATTAGCAGGAACAGGATAAAAATACAGAGATACAAGATATAACAAAACGCTTATTAAAACAACACAAATAAGCTAAAAAGTGTCCATTCACAAGATCACTTAAAGACACACTGAACTACCTTCTTTAAAATATACTGTGGCTCATATATTGGCAAAATTGATAGTGATAGATTCTGGCATTTTACCATAAGCCCTTTAAAGACCTTTGTCTTTAACTTTCGCATCACTTCCAATACCCTCTGTATCAGAATGCTCTCAAATTCTCCCCTAACTCCTATTGGGTAGGCAGTTTGCAAGCATGACATTAGGATCAGTCTTTGCAGACCAAAATGAATGAATAAGATCTGAGAGTTAATAGCCTCACTAGGGATATATATATATATATATATATATATATATATATATATATATATATTATTTATACCCCGTCCATCTTGCTGGCTTTCCCCAAAATTTCATATTCCGCTTCCCTTGCCACCCGCAGCCATCCGCTACTGTTCTACTGCAAACATCTGTAGTCTCATCTAGTGTTGCAAGTCTCTCACTTGTTTTCTTTTGATTCTGACCCTAAAATCTTCCTGTGAACCTCACAAAATCACTATTGGAACTTCCTTCTACCCCTAGCAACACCCTCTTTTCTTTCTACAGCGAGTAGCTCTAGGTAGCACTCATTTTTCTTCTGGTATCTCCCTTCTCTTAGAGTGTCCTTTCTTCTCTTTCTCTGTGGCTTCCTATCTTTGCTATGTATACTAGTTAGAGCTTGTATGCTTTAACCCTTCCATTACTTAAAAATGTTTTGAAATGTGCTTGTTGTTAGTGTGTTTCTCGTGAAAGCCGGTGCCAATTTGATTTTTTGTTTTACTAAATCCGATAATTCCCTTTTGATACAAGGCATTGTTTGGGGTTTTCTCTTTGCTGTCTTTGGGCTAATTCCCAATGTGTTGTTTCCAGAATGTGTTTGAGTTCAAGGGCAAAAGTTCCTGAAATGGATTGCATGTGAGAACTGCATGCTTGCATGCATGCATGCAGGCTGCATGCTTCTTAACAAGTCTCCCCTTCTATCTCCCTTTGCTGCCACTCACATGCTTATGCTAGGGCGGGGAGGAATTTATAGATCAATGTTCTCTTAGGGCCACCACCGACAGCTATTGTCTCAGAAGTTGTAAGGGCTGAAATCTGCTGAGACATTTTTTTCAAAACAGCAAGAGCACTCGATAGATTGGGGAGAGGACTCCCCACAGCCCCCCTCTTGTTTGCTACCTGTTGGGGAACCGGAGCCAGGGGTCACACGATCCCATTGACTGGCATTCTGGATCTGTTGTTGTGAGGATAACTACCATCTGCCTAAAAATCCATTTTTATTACTGCAAACTGCTTTGAGAACCACTGTGGCTGAGAAGTTGTATACAGCTCACTTTATCGTATTTGTATGTATTCTTTTTTTCTTCTTCTGAGGACAGCTACTTCCTCAAGTTTCTCTTGTTTCTGGTTTAGACAAGTGTTCTTCCCTGACTTTGTACGGTTGTGTACATTCTTGTTTTCTTTCTTTTCCTAGGATTAGAAAATGGCTTTTCGGAGGGTCGTGAAAGGGACTATCCTCATTGGAGGCGGTGCTGTAGCGACTGTGTTTGGCCTCTCCCAGTTTTCTCAGTATAGAAACAAGCATGTAAGTAGAAACTGATTTATGCATTTTTAAAAAAATTGTGCAGAAGTTTATAAACTGAGGCTTTGAAATATGTGGCTCCCTTGTTCTAATAGCACACCCCACCAGCAGCAGGAAAGGAGCAGTAGCTGGGTCAGCTGCAAAGCAGGTAGAACTTTTCTTATCATCTTCCTGCTCTGCTTTGCTGCTGCTGCTTCCCCCTGAAGGGAGAGGAGAGGGGCTGGACCCCCCCTGGAGGACACTGGACCCACCCACCGCTGATGTGCAACAGCTGACACCAGACTTCTGGATGGAGGGGAAGATTAAACAGGGTAGGGGGATGTTGGTTCAATGTGAGTGATTTTTGCACTGGGGGAGATTGAGGTTTTGTTTATTTGCTAATTAATGGGTCAGAAAATTGCTTTTGAGTTGTTTATTATTTGTTGTTCGCTACTATTTATACAGTTGGTATGCCGCCCCCAATGAATGTTACATTACATGAAATATTAATGTATTAGAATGGTAATATGTATTGTATATTTTTCCTTCACTGTAAGTCGCTTGAAAACCTTTGGGTGACAAGCAACTAGTAAGTTGAATGAATGAATGAGACTACTCACATTGTACTGGGATGGTGCTGTGTTAAGCAAAGTGGGAGAAGCTTCAGTCGAGAATGGACTAAATACCTACCTCTTTTCTGACCTTGCAGCCCTCCATTCTCTTCTCACACTGAGGGCTGTGCTCAACCAAGTAGTTGCATTAGTGGAAGCCAGTACCATGATTCCTACTGGAGCACCAGGATTTCCATGTTGTCCTCTTCCCACACAGTCCCCAAATCTGTTCCAGAGAGTCAGGAGAACCCCAGAACAGTGGGCCATGGGAGGAGAGGGGAGATCATTCAGTCCAGCAAGCAGAAATGCTCATGCTGATGGAACGATCTCCGTAGCTCTACACTGAATACAACTCTGAGATTCCTTTATTAGAAATGGTAAAATATATATTTGTCCTGATTTTTTCCATACTTCAAGTTTAGTTCTTTCTCAGGTCTTTTTTTGTATTTCCCAGAGTACAAAATATATAAACTGTGCACATTTGTGTATTCTTATCCCCATTTCTTCTTTAAAGACATGTCTGTGGAGGCCTGTGCTTCTGTGTGCTTTGTACTTCTATGAAACATTCTATACTTGCATAATTGACTCTAAATAAATATCATTTATTCATAGTGGGTTTCTTCTATAGCGGCTTAGAGAAAACCTTATCCTTTTCCTTATTCTGCAAGGAGAAGGGGAAATAATACAAAGAGCTCCCGGCTTATAAAGTGTACCTCCCTTGTGGCAGGGACCTGTCCTCTCACTCTTTGTAAAATACTATGTAGATGGATGGCTTTATATTTGTTTTTATCATTCAGTTGTTGTTGAAGCAGCTGATGTGTTTATGTTTGGAGGTTCATTTGCATAATCAGGGCTTCTTGGAAATGTGCTGGAGATGAGATTGTTTCTTCATAGTTACTTTCAGTGCTTTTTTCAAGGGGGTACTCAAGGGTATGCAGTACTGGCACTTCTTTTTAGTGTTAAAAAGTGTAACACTTACTGTAACAACTTCATGGTGAGTACTGGAACCTATTTTTCTAGAAAAAAAGCACTGGTTACTTGAAATCAGGCTACACCCATCCAAAGGGCTCCTTATCTATTGTAGACGCTACTGAGAAGCTCCATACAGGAGTCATGATATATTAGTGTGTGGAAAGTTTCTCTGTCAGTTCCATGCAAACCATGGTTTGTTGTTGGCTTACTGACCTTAACTATGGCTTAGCGTAAGATGCACACTCAGGCACCTCCTTAACTATGCTGTAAATGTGGTTTGTTTCAGCATTCCACCCAAATTGTCTGTTGTAGCAGCTTTGCTTTTTCCCATTTTTTGTTTACTACTACAGTGAACTAAGCCAAAATTTTGCTTAGTGTGTTGTCTCAACCAGGGCTTGTGGTTCTCTTCTGTTCTCACTAACCAGGAGCTGTAGCTTAGGCTTGTTCTTGACTAGAGCTCGTGGCTGGTGTTGAGAGAGTTAAACTGTGAGTCCCATTTTGAATGACATGGTAAGACAAACTTTAGCTCAGTCCAGCATGGCATGGCAGTAAAAAAGGACTAGAGCAACTGTGAGCTCCTGGCATTTGAAATTTGCCAGGCACCCAGGGGCCAGCGTGGCACCTAACATCTCCACCATCTGGAGGCGCATGCCTGGGGATCCTTGCATTTTTACTGTTTTCACACACTAGCAGCACATCCTGTAGAATTCTACCCATTATATTTTATCTGCACAATCAGAACGAATTTTGGGAACCATAAAGTCATATTGAAAGCTATGACTTTCGAGCCTTTTGTCCCCAAACGGCAACTGGCCATTCAATTTTGGCGACTGTAACCCTGCTTTAAGGAGCCATTGGCGCCTAGCTTATATATCTGAGTTTCTAACAGTGTGAGCTCCTCTCTGGGATCCCTCATATTTGCACAAACTAGGCCACCATGAGATTGGTCCACAGGTTCCTATCTCAAGCAGAAGGGTTGTTGAGGGGGTGGTAGTGCCTCAGTGGAGCTGGCCTGCCCTCTTCTCCAGCCAGCGGCCTCTGCCCTGAGCATGAGAACACCAGAAAGAGGAGTGGGAAGTGTGGGTGGGTGCGAGAGAGGGAGGGGGAAAGAAGGTATACTTTCTCTTCCTCCTCTCTCCCAACGTGTCTCCATCATAACAACAGAATCTGGAAAGCCACCCTATACATTGTCTGTGAAGGCTTGAGACAAAGGGCCTGGCAAGAGAGCAGCATATGATTTTTACGCTTCCACATTATTCTAAGTTGCACATCCATTGTGCCGTGCTGTCCCCCTTACAGCTATTGCCTACATGCACCCGATAAAGGACAGCAGGTGGGATATAACTGGGGGGATTGACGCAAAGGAGGACAGCCCATTTACGGTGTTGACATATCTAAGCTGTGGGCATGTCTGGCAGCCGAACTGTCCTCTTTTTAATAATGCCTGCCAATCACGCAGATGACAGGGCGAAAGACCTCTGTGCCTGCAAGATGCAAGAAGGGATGTTGCCCCAAGACGCGCTCTAATTGGCTACCCAGTGCAGGAGGTCTCTTGGCTTTTTCTAAATGAGTCTTTTCAACGCTCCCCAGCAGCGAGAGAAGACATAATTCAATTAGCATGCACACAGATCGTACTGTACATCCCCTAGACGCATCTCATTTCCTTTGTAACAAGGTGGCTTTCTGCAAGTGTGCCAGTCACCCATCTCTTTCGGGCTTGGTATTGTTCGGTTGCCACTGTATTCATTTGGAAATGAAGCTTTTAAAAGCTTTTATCAACACTTTAAAATACTAATAATAGTAATGAACTCCAGAAGTCAAGGAGCGAACCTCCACAGATCGATTAGAAGATTTGGTATGAATCTGCTTGGCTAGCTTATTATATTTTCATACATCCTAAAGATTCAGTTAAGTTGCATAACTTAATTTTGGCTCAGGTCACAGGAAGTGGTAATGCATCGGTGCAACGGCAAAGGAGACAATTACCACCCCTCTTAAGATAGGGAGCAATCTGGACTTGCTCTGCCTCATTTACCATTTACTGCAATTCTCCCATATATTTTTAGGCTGGTTTAAGTAACAGGAGAAGCAAAATACTGCTAGCAGAGAGGAGAGCTTTTGTGATGATGTTGCACGTAGACACGGGCAGCCGTTGTGAGTAGGTAGTTAACAGGAAATTGTTTGTCCTGTCAAGATTTTGGGATTAGGTTACATGACTACCATTCTATTTTGAAGGTAATGATGTTTCATACCATATGCCTGGATGATGTTGGGATATAATGCTCTGATATTTCGTAAGATGGAAACAGGAAGATTTTCTGGTGTGGTTCTCCCCCATTTCCACATTTAACCCATGTTAGTTGTTGGGTCTAGAAGAAGCCTGGATGAACACTTTTTTTAAAAAGAGCTAAAAGCCTGGCCCAGTTTATGCACTAATCATTCCCAGGGACGCAGCACCATAAAAGGCATAATGCCTGGCCAGAGCTGCTGTGTTGATGGGTAAACAACCTGGTGGGCAATAAAACTGAGCCCTTGTACTCAGGCACATCTCTGATGCAAGATTTCAGCATTACACAGCTTAGCTCAGTTGGTTAGAGCATGCTGCTAAAAAAGGTTGCAGGTTCAATCCCCATCCGGGACAGCTGCATATTCCTTCATTGCAAGGGGTTTGGACTAGATGATCATTACAGTCCCTTCCAACTCTACAATCCCGATCCTGATTCTGACTGCTGTTTCCATGCCCATTCCACTATTTTCTCCATACCACCCCATCTCAGGGTGACATTCAGCATGGAGGATTTAATAGTTACTAAACCAGCCCCTAGTCTTGGAAATATTCTTCAGGACTCCTTTGTGGTGCATGTAAAGAAAAATGATACTGTGATACATCGCCTGTAAAAGTAAGGTGGGCTCCCATTACTATTCCCAGGTGCTGCAGTTCCAGAAGAATATGTAGGAGCATCTTCCTTGGCCAGATAACACGAGACTCTTAATCTCAGGGTGGTGGGTTTGAGTCCCACATTGGGCAAAAAGTTTCCTGCATTGAAGAGGGTTGGACTTGATGACCCTTGATGACTTGATGACCCTCGTGGTCCCTTCCAACTCTACAATTCTGCGATTCTATGATTTGTTATATAGATTTAGGTGCCAGGCAGAAACCTTCCTCTTCTACTATGCCTTTGGCCAATTGAACAATCTATGGCCTTTTAAACTTTGTGTGTGGAGGCAGGGTATTGTTACTATGTTATGTATTTTGTGTTTTTATATTGTAAACAACCCTGTGATCCTTGGATGAAGGATGAAGCACACACACACACACACACACACACACACACACACTTACTAAGAAGTGAGTCACATTGCATTTGATGAGACTTACTTCCAGGTAAATATTGCATCCCCCCTCAGATTTCTTTCATCTGTTCTCTTTCATGGCTAGAAGCAGAGAATAGGAGTTTGCATAAGTGAATAATATAACATTGCAAAATATCAAAAATGTCATGAGTATCACGGATGTGAGTTGAAGCTTGGTCAGTGGATTGATTCAAAGCAGCTGAAATGTGCATGTGGTTTGCCACCTGTCCCCCGTGTCTGCCTTTTAATATCATCTTCTGTACAGATAGTAAGTACCAAGGTATCATATTCAGTCTACACAGTTGAAAAGGCAGTCGTGACTTCTTGGGAGTTGCTCGTGTCTTTGGCTTGGCATACAGCCACTAATGCTGCGGCTTCCAAACATGAAGTCAGCTTTATGAAAATATATTGTAGAGCACATTTTAATAGGATTTATGCCTTCCTATTTACTTCTACTGCTGTGGGGAAGTGTGGCAAAATGGAATTCAAATTGGCCCATATTCACCACAACAAGATAAATAGAATAGGGGAGGTGGTGAAAATGTAGGATATGACCAACAGATTCTTGAGGATCACACTTGCTTTTTTGTGAAAGAGACGGTTAAGATTTGCTCTCCCGCTCCGAAAAAAAGAGCTTGGAAAGTTCAAAGGAATTAAAACAAATTTTATAATAGGGATGGGGGAGAAATTCAGTTCACATTTAAGGGTGACCCTATCTAGTTCTCGCTTTACGAAACAGTATGAGAACTGAAACAGCCATCTTTCAAAATTCACACTTCTCTGAATTTTGCAATACAAATCTCAAGCCCAGTAATGTGTATACTAGGGTAAAATATGCATTAAAATGCATATATTTGTGAATTGTACAAAAACGAATGATCTTAGAGAAAATTGCTTTGCAGTAATGTGTATGTGAAGAGAAAATTTCATGAGGACTTAAAACAAATAAATCACAACTGGTTATGGAAGCCTGGTCTTTAAAGCATGCATGCGCTAATCCAATTGATGGTATCACACGTGTATTTTACACATATTTAGGGAAGCTTTTAATGTTTAACAGACCACTGTATTTTAATACTTTGTTGGAAGCCACCCAGAGTGGGTGGGGTATGAATAATAAATTATTATTATTATTATTATTACAGCAGCATCTGAAAAGTGAAATATGAGTTGCCTCGCTGTTAGTATGCTGGACAACCTTCGTAAACTTATAGTAATCTGATTGACAGTCTTAATTCCCCCAGTTAGTTCAGATTAATATTAATAACACCTGGCATTATATAGCACTGTTTAAGCATATGAAACAAATGCACACTTGAATTTAACTGTCATTATGACAAGCCTAGTGAAGTTATACCTGTATTGTTGGCGGAGGGCTGAGGCTCCTAAGTTAGTAGGTTGCAAGAAACTCCCTGGTGAGTTTGTGGTACACAAGGGATTTGAACCAGCGGCTTCAGTTTAAAATCCCAGCATTGTGCCGTTCCTGGTTTTGCTCCAGTTGTGATCACGTTGCTTTCTTACCTTTGCAGGGTGCTCTAGCGTCTGTCGAAGCTTCGGAATGCCGGCCCTTGCATATGCACACCACTCTTCCCTCAAGAGAAAGTCAGCTGGAGGCCCTGCGAGAAACCTGCGAATTTGACATTCTTATCATAGGCGGAGGAGCTACAGGAAGCGGTTGTGCTTTAGACGCTGTTACGAGAGGTGAGTCCTGCACACCGAGGTCAGCTGTGCCACACATGGGCTTCCTTTTGTCCCCAAGTTCTGAACAAGCGTTTTGAATGTCAGGGTGTTGTTGTCAGAGGGTGTGGGAAACTCGGAATCAGGAATCTGCAGAAATAATAATCTGCATGCAAAATAAGCTTAGTCGAGGTGGAGTTTCATTACCCGGATTCTCTCCCCCCCCCCGCCCCCCACAGCCACAAGTAGGTTGTGTTAGCTAGTTGTGATAAAAATATATGCCTTAGGAAAATGGAAAAGGTCCCAACCAAAGAACTCAAGTTGACAGAATATGTGCAGCTTGCAGACTTTAACCTATAGAATAAGAAGAACATACGTTTAGAGAAGATTGGGAAACGTTTATTGAACATCTGGGAAATAATTGTGGACGGCTGAAAAGGCTGGCAGCATTAAGTTAAATTCAACAGTGTAAATAAGTTTTGATGGATGCAATAATAATGGAATGCTGAGTGGTATAGTTTCTGTAAAATAAGCAGGGATTTATGATTTGTAAAATGAACCACAGAAAGAAAAGAAGGAAAGTCATTGATATCTTAAAGGATGTAAAAATTAGTACTTTAAAGTGTAAAACAGAAAATTTAATAAAAATTATATATATGCGGGACGCGGGTGGCGCTGTGGGCTAAAGCCTCAGCGCATAGGGCTTGCCGATCGAAAGGTTGGCGGTTCGAATCCCCGCGGCGGGGTGCGCTCCCGCTGTTCGGTCCCAGCGCCTGCCCACCTAGCAGTTCGAAAGCACCCCCGGGGGCAAGTAGATAAATAGGTACCGCTTACCAGCGGGAAGGTAAACGGCGTTCCGTGTGCGGCTCTGGCTCGCCAGAGCAGCGATGTCACGCTGGCCACGTGACCCGGAAATGTCCCCGGACAGCGCTGGCCCCCGGCCAATAAATGTGAGATGGGCGCACAAACCCCACAGTCTGTCAAGACTGGCCCGTTCGGGCAGGGGTACCTTTACCTTTATATATATGTGTATATATATGTATGTGTGTGTGTATATATATATGTGTGTGTGTGTATAATATATATATGTATATATTTGTGTAAGGCATGTGTGTGTGTGTGTGTGTGTGTCTTACACAAATAGCTGGATATAAATCTTTACTTGTCAGGCTAGGAACAGTTGAACAACAAGTATTATTTGCAAACTCCTCTAGACAGCATCTGCATGAAACCCCCATACTTTATACATTCAAGATAGAACTAACAGAATAACCTCCCAACTGGCCATTGCCAACTGCCACCTTCTTTTCCCAACTCTGTTTATTCTTTGTGAAATACATTTCCGATGAAATTACATTACGGATACTAGCAGACCTCTGTTCTTTCCAGCACCCCCCCTTGTCTTTCCGGCATGGTGTAAATCCTGGGATGGGGACGGTCTGTAATTAAGCCAAGACCTTTTGAAATACTGTCTTTGGCCCAAGCAATAGATCTGTCACAACCACCGCAGTGACTGGACTTATAATGGGCCCATGACTTCTTGGTACCCCCAGAACTGCATGTCATAGACGTGGAGGATGTAGCAAAGTGCCCATTTGTTAAAAGGTCAGAAAATAATAAGATTGGGGAGTTAGTTCAGTTATGAAGTAGGTGTAGGGAACTTGTTCTCCAGATGTTGTTGTGTTACAGCACCAGTTATCCCTGATCATCGGCTGCGCAAATGGGCTGATGGGTTCATTTTCTGTTGCGAAGATAAACCCAGTAACATTTTTTTCCCCAGAGAAGAGAATTAAACAAAATTCTGGTTGCCACCTGCTACTAGGCTATCGACAGGAACCATTAATTGCCTTTGACAAAAGTCGTGGTTCAGCCACAAGTCCTTAATGCTGGCTTTTGCTGTCAACCTGCACACATTCCAACACAATACATTGGTACCTCAGGTTACACACGCTTCAGGTTACATACTCCGCTAACCCAGAAATACTACCTTGGGTTAAGAACTTTGCTTCAGGATGAGAACAAAAATCGTGCGCTGGTGGTGCGGCGGCAGCAGGAGGCCCCATTAGCTAAAGTGGTGCTTCAGGTTAAGAACAGTTTCAGGTTAAGAACGGACCTCCGGAACGAATTAAGTACTTAACCCGAGGTACCACTGTACTCAGGTAGTCTGGAAGTGTGGTATCTAAGCCTATTGATAGTATAGTAGATTAACCTTAAACGGAGGCAATTTTCCCCGCCTCCCCCCCAAAACCACCACTTGAAACGTTTTATTTTTTTTTATTTTATTTTAAATCAAGCTTCCCAATGTCTTTTAAGATTTGGGGGTGTTTCTTTTTGGCCACCTTGGTAGAACTAGATGTGAAAACAACTCTGAACTAATCTGTATTTATCCTTTTCTTCCTATATATTTTGATTGTATTGGTAGTTTTTTGAAGTGTGAAATAATCATAGGCATTTGGTTAATGAATTGTGTATTGTTGCTCTTCATTCACGGGATTTGCACTCATATTAAGTTTGATGCTTCACTTAACAAATTCTGCTTTCTCTGTGTTTTGATACGTTTTTGCCAAATTATTCCTGATTGTATCCATTAATCTTCAGTCACATTTGACAAAAATAAATTGCTCTGATCTTCTAAAGTTGCTGGGAATAATTAGATTTTTTTTTTAAGGACATGAAAGTTTAGGGAGACCAAGAGAGGCTAATGTAGTTGTTACACTAGACTTTTGCAATAAAGCTCTGCAAAATCCTTAAGGTGATGCTGGTGAAAGGAGAGCTCACAGTGTTGGATCATCTGCATTTCCTCCTTGGATATGCACAGTCACGCTGCTTTCTTCAGCAACCTCTGCAAGAATCTTGTTGTACTTGTTTTCATTCATTCTTCCTTCCTGTTTTCTTTGTTGCACACTTTTGAGAAACTGCCACAGGGAAGAGAGAGCACTGACTGTTAAAAAGTTGCAACACCAGCAGAACTTACTACTTTCTTTTAGTTTTAAAAGGATTGCTATATAAAAAAATATTCCTATATCGCTATGATTTACCTCCCCCTGGAGACTGCAGTTTCCAGTCCTGTAGGTGCTTATCTTAATTGGATTTATTTTGTGAATTACTACATTTTATGAAACAGGCAAGTAATGGTCTGTGTTTGTCTGCCTGTGGCTGATCGTCATCTCCTGATAATTCATGTATTTCACACTGCAATTACTAATGGTTCGGCTCCCCCCCCCCCCCCGGAAGTTAACAATTGGGGTGAATGGTAGTTATATGCAACTTCTTCCTCAGTGTTTATTTAAGTCAACCTTTTTGGTTTTTGAAAATATACCTGAAAGTTCAACTGATCTTGGCACCAAAGTTACCTGTTAGCAAATTGCCTGTTTGGATCTTGGGGGGGAGTTCATTTCATCCAGTAACCTGTTGTCTGTAATATATACATTTGCACTTTTAGCTAATCCATGCTATAAGCTGAAGGGGCAACATATCAGTTTCAATGTTGCAATAAACCCCTTAACATTTTGGAATTTTCTTAGCATCAAACTAAATGATTGGATCTCATGATACCCCCCCCTTTTTTTCTTAAATCAGTTGAAGGACCTGAAGGAATCAGAGCTACATCATTTGGCGCTGGGCGGGGGGTAATGTTAACTCTTTCCCTGTGCAACATTTTTCTTACTGTACCCAAAAACCCTGAAGCAGGGAAAACACAAGTATGTTCTCTCTCCCCCCCCCCCCGCCACTTCCATGGCTAATTGGAGCTTTAGGAGGGGGGAATTTAAATGGGGAAATGGCACCTTCTAAAGTTTCAATTTCCACATTTCCCAGTACAGTGGTCCTGATTCAAATAAGAAGAATAAGAAGAGTTTGGATTTGATATCCCGCTTTATCACTACCCTAAGGTGTCTTAAAGAGGCTAACAATCTCCTTTCCCTTCCTCCCCCACAACAAACACTCTGTGAGGTGAGTGGGGCTGAGAGACTTCACAGAAGTGTGACTAGCCCAAGGTCACCCAGCAGCTGCATGTGGAGGAGCGGGGAATCGAACCCGGTTCACCAGATTATGAGTCCACTGCTCTTAACCACTACACCACACTGGCTCACGTCTCCCCATGACTGCTTTTAGGGAAAAGATGTCCCATGTCCTTTTAAATTGATTATTTTATTTTCAAAAGTTATATCCCACCCTTTAAGACCCCAGGGTGGCATACAATAAACAATAAAACCATCGGCAACAATTTCATGAAATTGGCCTTTGAGTTTCATTCATAAATCTCAGCTATTTCTAATGGTCACTTCCGCTTATAACTGGTTTTCTTATTTGTGATTGTCCCCTATGCACTGAATGCACTAGTTCAAGGAGCCCCCAGCAAGCCTTTATTCATTGGCCAATTTGTAGTGTACTATGTAGCTGCTGGTTTGCTCAGATTCTTGGAAATAATATAATTGGACCGTTAACTAGCAGGGCACTTAGGCAGGAATGTGTAGTTGGGATTCCATGGCATAAAGTATGTCTATTGCAAAGCTTTCCAAACTTTTTATGTTGGTGACGCGCTTTTTAGACATGCATCATTTCTTGACACAGTAATTCAGTTTTACTAACACACTGGAGGTTAAACTAACCCCTTGTTTCATCTGCTCGATAATTTCTGTTTGCACAACAGATCTCCTGCCCCCTTCTCCCTAGGTGTCCCCTGTACCATAC
This sequence comes from Podarcis vaucheri, assembly GCF_965113315.1. NCBI lineage: Eukaryota > Metazoa > Chordata > Lepidosauria > Squamata > Lacertidae > Podarcis > Podarcis vaucheri. Next base: position 108,157,830 of record NC_138759.1, read on the forward strand.
CCAAATCTGCTCTGGAAAGTTAGGGGAGCCCTCAGAATAGATTTAGGGGCATGTAGAGGGAGGAAAGTTCTACTGTGCAAGTTGAAATCCTTGCGCTGACAGAACAAGTTAGCTGAATACCCTTGTTCTGCAGATTAAGCATATATTTCTCCACTACTAGAAAAGGAAAAAAAGAAAAGTAGACTGCGTAGGTCTGAAGTCACCTACTCTGACCTTAAATATTCAGGATAACCCTCTTCTCCTTCAAGTGGAATCCATTCCTCCTCCATGAGTGTATGGCAGAAAGAAAAGAGAGGAACCCTGGTTTTGCCTTCATCTTTTTCTTTTCGTTCACTTTTGCTACTTTTATTGTTTATACAAAAAGGTAGATGAGGTGTATTGCAGGATAACTAATCTCTGTGATAATAACTGTCGAGTGATAGCAGGATTTTTATTGATTAATCCATTGGCTTTTAAATTATAAAGATGTAAATAACATATTTCATGTTGCTGAAACTTTAAAACAGGTGCCTTTTTGATATATTGAAGGAAGAGTAAAATAGATGTTTGTTAACTTCATTGTATTAATTTAATAATCACTCATTGCTAAAAGGAAAGGCCACCATTAAAATCTGTCATTTCCATTCCTTCTTGCACTAAAGCAAATAATTCAAGCAGTCTAAAAACAAACAAATAACTGTGTCCTTAATTTTGATATCTTAAAATTTGCCCTCAACTAAAGCTGATTAGTTATTTAAGCTAATAAAATTTTGCTGCCCTCGTAGTTTGCAATTTTAAGTATGTGAATATAATGATAAACTGGGGTCCTGGCTGGAGTGTTGTGCACAGTCCAACTTTAATCTTATTTAGAGTGCAGTCCTGTAAGCACCTGCTCAGAAGGAAGCCCTACTGAGTTCAGCGGGACTTACTTCTAGGGAAATGCCTACAGCAGTGGTTTTCAACCAGTGTGCCATGGCACCCTGGGGCATCTTGAATGATGGTCAGGGGTGCCACAGGCAAGTCTTTGTCCCTCTTTCCTTCCCTCTCTCCTCTGATGCCCTTTTGCATCAATGCCTTCCAAAGACTTGCGTGGTTCTTCGTTGCAGCAGCCCTGGCTTCAAGCTCCCCAGGTGAATGGTGCCTCTGGGGCTGGCCAGGGGAGAGAAGAGGAGAGGAGGCTGAGGGAACACTCTACAAGGGAGGGTGTCCGAAAAGTGGTGAGGGGCTGCTGGCTCTGAAGGCAAGGGGTGATATAATTGGGTTCTGAGGCTCGGAGTGCGTTTCCCCACAGGGAGCCGTGGGCTCAAAAAGGTTGAAACCCTCTGGCCTATAGGATTGTAGCCTTAGCATTGTGCTAAGGTGTTTCAGTATTCTTGTGTATTAGGGAAATAAAAGAGAAGAAATTAGGTTTTGGTTTGTTTACAGAATCCTTGGTGCTCTTCACACATTTCCCCCCCTAACTAATATAGTACTTACCTTCCTAAGTACTAATACAGTACTTATTTTCCTGTATCACTTCTTTTCCCAAAGATTTCCCTGAAGAAGCAGCTACTCTTCATGGCCAAAGAGCTGGCACTGTGTGCGTTGAATACAAATTCATCCATGTTCAGTGTAATTTTTCTTGCGGTTGTCTCTACCCTAGAGAAGGGTCTTTAATGAATTACATACAAATTGTGTAATTTAAGAAGTTAATTTGGTTTTCTGGTTACGCAGGCCTAACAACAGCCCTTGTAGAAAGAGATGATTTCTCATCGGGGACCAGCAGCAGAAGCACTAAATTGATCCATGGCGGAGTGAGATATCTTCAGACGGCCATCATGAAGTTGGATTTTGACCAGGTAATTGTTTTATGGTGGTAGCTGTAAAGCAAAGACCTGTCTAGCTGATTTCCCTCCTCCTCTTCTAATTAAATTTGTTCTCACATTTATGGTTTTTAATATACCTCAGGTTTTGAATACATTCTTCTGTCGCTTGCCACAGACATTAGGCAAAGCATTCTGTATGCAGGGTGGATTCAGAGAAAAAATGGCAGCAGTTAATATCTAATTTATGACAAATCTAAATGGGACTATTTCCCTTAAAACACGGGGAAACCAAAGTATACATTTTAAAAAATGCATTTTTGGTGGCCTTTGTAGAGTTTGCAGTAACCTCCAGTCAGAATCTGAAGACAAACGGAGACATTTACACACTGAGATTTCTACAATGAAAAACAATATATTGGTGTAAAATCTCAATATGAATGAAACATTTTTTGGGGGGCTTTTGTAACTGTAGTAAACCTGTCTTTACAAGCAGAGAACACAGCTGGAATTGAGGAGCTGGGGAAGAAATACATGGGGGCGGGGTGGAGGTGAGAAAATAATCACCATCATCATATTAAACTCCAGCAACAAACTTTTAGAATTATCTACAGTAAAATTCAGGTCCCTCGGCCCAGCCCATAGTTCACCATGCATTTGAAATGAGTGTCTAGTATTCCTGGAACTGATGGTACATTTAGAATCCTTCTTCTCATCAGAGTAGCTTTTTGCATGAAAGAGATGTTTTGACAGGTTTGTGTAATCTAAGAAATAATTCATCTTCTGCATTTTGAAGTGCTACAGTCCTAGGAAGTATGTACATTTAGGTTCTCACAGACTATGCAGATCAAAGCACGGTGCTTACTTTGCCGATTTTAAATAATTGCATCTTGATTATTTTGGTAGGATTGTAAAGGGGCAGAGGGAAGGTTCTAAGGCCTTCATGATTGGAACTATAGACACGGTGCATTGATTTGTTTCAGGGGAATCAGTTGATGTGCGGCACATCTAATCCCCTTTGGCCTATCTGTGCAATGGGCTCTATCCCGCATGCTTCCTATACCCATCTGTATGGCTGACAGCGATCACTGAGGGATCAATATGTGTTATAATTCCACGATTCATGCTTGCCATTGGGGTGTGTGTCTAAAGGGGTATCTTCACAACAGAATAGGTGTTGTGTAGCTAAAGCAGACGGCGACAGAGGAGTTAGCTGAGAACCCTCAGTTCCTCGGTGGGTGTCGTGTCCAAAAACAGGAAGCCACAAGACATCACATTTTGTGCTGCTCATCGGTGCGCCCCTATCATTCAAGTCAGGGATCACCAGCCAGCAGTCTGAAACTATCCACATGTGTATTTGGCTTCCAGTTTGCCCCTTGAGGGCATCTGTCAGGAGGTATTCTCAGACTCCCTACCCACCCTAATTGACATGCACCTACCATCTGACTGCACATGCTCCATATCTGTGAAGTTGTTGCTGTTTGCCAACTTTATTTATAGAACCTGAGCATCTGTAAGGAGAGGTCAGATTGCTCCTTTCCTGAAGAATCAGGTGGCTGCTATCTTTTGATACATATGCTAGGGTTAAGGTCAGTGGTGTAGCATGGGTACAGACAGGCCTCAAGCTTGGGACAAGCGTATACTATGCTTCCCTGTCAAAATGGGGATTGACAGATTTTAATTTTAAGCACCTCGTCATTGATTTGTTTGAGCTATATGCTTTTGAGCACAGGAAACTTAAAGACACTTCTTTCTGGCATCTCGTTTTCAGCGCCAATAATATTTTTAGGTCCTCTATATTATCACACAAGAACGCGGGTTGCACTGTAGGTTAAACCACAGAGCCTAGGGCTTGCCGTCAGAAGGTCAGTGGTTCGAATCCCTGCGATGGGGTGAGCTCCCGTTGCTCGGTCCCTGCTCCTGCCAACCCAGCAGTTCAAAAGCACGAAGTGCAAGTTAGATAAATAGGTACCACTCCGGCGGGAAGGTAAAACGGCGTTTCCGTGTGCTGCTCTGGTTCGCCAGAAGTGGCTTAGTCATGCTGGCCACATGACCCGGAAGCTGTACACCGGCTCCCTTGGTCAGGGGTCCCTTTACCTTTACCTTATATCACCACACGGCGTATGATAATCGTTGATAGGTTTCCTTGTTGGGGTAGCTGGGAACACTTGGGTGACATATCTTGCTCTTTACACCCCAGAGAAAGATTTTCGTAATTTTGTCTCAGGTATTCTAGCTTTTGACAGATTGCAAGTTCAGAATGCAAAGAAGGGCTCTCCCTACAGTATAACATTGGTTTGCTGAATCATTGCTGTTTTATTTTTATTTTTTAATTTCCCCCCACAATTTTTACACCAATATTCCATGTCACATTTTTACTATTTAACTTAGATCATCAGACCTCCCTCCCTCCCTCCCTTCATGGGTTTCTACTTTAATAAGAATTGACTGCATATTTTTGTATTACCAACTCCTGATTATTCAAAAATAAAAGAAAAAGCATATAATAAACATTTCACATTATAAGCTCTTCACATTCCTGCCAGTAATTTTAAGTGTTTACAGTGGTCTTTTAGATAATATAAAAATTTATTTCAATCTTTTTCAAATACTTGATCTTCATGGTTTCTGATCTTTGCTGTCAATTTCGCTATCTCTGCATAATCGATCAGTTTCGTCTGCCATTCTTCTTTCGAAGGTAATTCTTGCTGAATCATTGCTGCTAATTTGCTCGCCTGCTTCGGTAATATCTCTCTGAATACATCTGCAAACTACTACATTGTGTTAAGGGAGTAAGCCCTTTCGGGACACAAACAACAGGGGGAATTAGCTTAAATGTTTGATTATATTGTTGTATCCCATCCTGGATCCTTTTTTTCCAGTTTGCTAGATCCTTACTTGTTTACGTTCCTAGAGAAAATGTAGTCTTTTGAGCCAAGGTGCTTGTGAGGGGATAGACAGAATTGCTGTGGAAGAATGCTCCCTGGCAACATAATCAAGAATGTATTCTGTGTTGTTATTTTTTTAGTACAGAATGGTGAAAGAAGCCCTGCATGAACGTGCCAACCTGCTTGAGATCGCACCTCATTTATCTTCTCCTCTGCCTATAATGCTTCCTGTTTACAAGTAAGTCACTTGATGTTTGTTCTGAATTTGCTTCATTTAGGGTGGTTGTTCAGTCTGGGTCACTGGGAATGAATTTTAACATGTTTCCCCCTTAATTATGTTCTTCAGTTTGTGACAGGCTTGCATCCTTGATTGTGGAGGTAAAAATTTCACCATTGCAGTTGCGGATGTCTCGCCTCTTGAGAATACAAATTCCAGAGCGAAGCGTTTTAAAAGGACCTTTGTCCAATTTTGCAGGACAGAGGGGCTGGAGATGTAACTGGGGACACCCTCTCAGTCAGAGGAAGGTGGAAGGGCCATTAACTCTGAGAGGGACATGAGAGGGGATTCTAAAACTCTGTTCCTGAATGTTCTTCTGGTGTTCTTCATGTCTTACTTTGGCTATTGCAAGGGGACCAAGTTTGGGGCTATGATGTGAGGCTGAAAGAATAGTTGCCTAAGGCCACCTAATAAGTGTGTGATTCATGTGAGAATTGGAGTGGATATCTTCTGGTTTGTAATTCACAGTCTTGATTTTTTAAAAAACCATCCACCTTACAGAAGTTCAAGGTGGTTCAGAGTAAGGACCATAAAAAATCACAAAACCAAACAGAGCAGCAGCCCAAGAAATAAAATGTATTGCAGTGTCCTCACACAGTGTTTTGTCCTTGTACCAACCCTCTAAGATACGTTAGGCTTCAGAATTGACCTGTAGAAGTTACACACTTCGCTTCATGGAAGCGGAGAGGCGAGAATGGGACTTCTCCCACACACATCAAACCCACTCTGGTTCTTTTGACTCTTCAGAAATATAGTTGTGGTTTGCAGTATCCTTCCTGAAAGACTATGCAGTAGAAACCAGGCATGTGAAATGGTGCTCCTTGATTTATCTTCCTCCCTCTGTCTCCTCTCGTAGGTGGTGGCAGCTGCCGTACTACTGGGTGGGAATTAAACTCTATGACCTTGTAGCAGGAAGCCAGTGTCTGAAAAGCAGCTACATACTTAGCAAATCAAAAGCCCTGGAACTCTTTCCTATGTTGCGGAAGGACAAACTCGTAGGTGCCATTGTCTACTATGATGGTATGTTCTCTTAACTACCTAACAGCTTTTATTTTTTTAAAAAAAAACCTAAAACATTAGTCTGAAACAGAGACCGTTGCTTCTTCATTAATCGGTTTGCTTGCTTGATTCACTTGTGTGGAGCTAGTTCCTATGCAGCTACTCTCCAGCGGCATGCCTTCTTCTAGGCTGAGTCATGGGTGGTTGATGGCCCTTCATCATCCACTAGGAAGTGTGCCAAGGGATTGGACCAAATGGCTCTCCTAATGTATTTCATTTCTGCGATTCCAGGGCGTGTTCATATGTACATGTTCTTAACTCCTAGACAGATATACTGTATATGTTTATAACTGGCATCTGTAGATGATGGGGCCACCACAGATCTAACATTTCCTGTCAGAACTTTCCATATCTTCCAGCGTCAACTCAAATGCATTTAACTGCATTCAAGTGCATGCATATATGAACCAACCCTGTGATTCTAATGAAAAGAGGACAGTATATGTCGCATATCTGCCTTCTGTAGAGTAAACTTGTGCTTTCTGAGTTTTGTGGCTCTCCAAGTCTGCTCCCCTGTAAGTGGACTTCTTTGTGTTTCCATCCACAAAGCCTCCACATCTGCCATACGTTTTGGAAAGATGTTTGTTCCCTATGCATTTGGACACTTCTTTACAATATTGTGATTGCATTTTGTATGATGGTGCCTGAGGTGAAGGGACAGGTTTCCATTTGTTTGGAAACATTTGGACACCATTTTGAGTCAATATGGCAGACCGAACCTTTCGAAACTGCAGTGATTTTAACCCCTGCACCAATTTTTAGGTGTGTCAGAATTCCTGAGCGACGCCACGTGTGAGGGCACCAGTAGTAAATGTGTGGCAGTTATGGTAGACGTGTCAGCCCAACAGTCAGGATCAAGGAGGTGCGGTTAGCCAGCCGCCAGTGAGTTTCTTGAGCAAAGAACTCTTCAGTAGCTTCTTTCACTAAACTTGGATGACTCTTCAAGAGCATCCCATCTGCATTTTTGGGCACAAAATGAAATGTTACATGCACATTGAATTGGAGTTGAACCTGCATACATTTTAATAAAGCGATGGGGGGAAGCAGCCTCTACCAAATGTGTTCAGAGATTACTAAAAGCCAAGAAATTCAGTTTGTGATGTTGGAATGCAACTATTTCCACAGCAGGGTGCCCACATAACTACTTTCTTATAGCTCTCTGCCATTCCTATGTACTAAAGGCCAGCCTCGACTGTGAATTTCTTGTCTTTGTAAGACCCACAAAATGCTTTTTGCTATCAGTTTTTCCTCACTGGGTGTTTTTATGGGAACTTCCCCACCCCCCGCCCCACTGTTAGGGGCAAGGGTGTATAACCTTGCATTTTCTTTCTTTTAAAAAGCCCCTCTTGTAGCCAGCAAGCCATCTTTGCGCTAGCAGGATGTCTCTCCGAATGTTCATGAATAAGATGCGCACACATTGAAGCACGAAGGCTGCCTGATGCTTCACTATGCAGCCAGATCCCACTCTCCACAAATCTGGTGCTGTATTGCCAGCCCCCTTTTGGGAAGCTTTGCAATGGCACATTAAATGTGGGATGAGCTGTGATTTGGCTGCGTAGCGAAACAGTCATACAATGGCTTCATTGTGGACTGAGCGGAAATGCAAATTGGGTCAATCTGTGCTTCTCCATCTGACTTGAGTTATCCCAAGTCTGCATCCTAAACTGTAGACTAGAGTTCTGTAACAGATACTATCAATTTTCAGTGAGAAGCATTGCAGCATCAGTAATCTGAAATAAGCAGTGATGGTTCTTGGTTTGTTCTGTTTAAGAGTACCAACCTTTCCCTTGCTTCTCTCTTTCTTACCAGAAAGAACTTGAGTTAAGAGCAGTCCCCTTTCCTTTCCCTTTGGTCACTTTAATTTTTCTCTTTCCCTATGGAAGAGTTAAGGAAATTGTGGGGGCTCACAGCATGAATTCGAAACTTGAACACTAATTTTCTCTTAACTAAAGTAGCCTGTGCCAAATCTCATTTTATAAACAAGGAGTCTGAAATGCTTATAAAAGTATGAGTCTCTTAAGCCTCAAGAACAGCATTGGCTTCTGTGTGCTTTTTGTTTGGGCAGTCAGAGATCTAGTAAGATTGTTGTCATGTCAATAATGAGCAAGCAAAATCTGTTTTGAGGCTAGATTTTTCATCAAATGGTTTGAAGCTCAGTTTGGTTGGTGAGTTGAAGTGATTTACAAGCAGAGCAGAGATCCAGTATTGCATCTCTCTGTGTTTTCATAGCAATTGTCTGCTATTACTTAACTATAGAAACTGGGAAGTTAATTTTTTTTTCAGGATTTGATTGCTCGTTAAGAGCAAGATAACCTCTAATATTGGGCAGGGGACATTAGCTCAATGGTAATGAGAGATGCTTTGTCCACAGAAAGTCCCTTGGCATCTCTGGTTAAAAGAACCTTAAATAGTAGGCCTAGAAAATCCTGCTCTTTGTTTGGTTTTATAATACTTCTGTCTGACTTTTGGCCTGATTTTGTTTCCTGGATGGATGACTTGCACTGGGCATCTCCTGGACCACTCAGCATTTTATCAATATCATTAGGAGGTGGCTGTGGTCTTCTCTGATGGGATAAATAGACCAGACAGTGCCAAAAGACTTCTGTTCCATTTTCATGGCCACTACTAGCCTTTGTGGCACCTCAAAAGTCCAAATCATCCACCATGCTCTTTAATATCTACATAAAATTGCTAGAAGAAGTCATTCAGAGATTTGAACGGAAATGTTGTCAGTATGCAGGCGACACTCAGTTCTTCCTCTTGTTCCAGCTGCTAGATACATAGAGGCTGTGGAAACCCTGAACAGATGTCTGGTGGCAGTTTTGGGATAGATGAGGGCAAGCAGGCGGTTGCTCTTTCCCCTAAAAGACCAGGTTTTGCAACTGGCTGGCTTGCCAGATGTGCTCCTTTTTTAGAGAAAGCATGCACTGCCCACATCTTAGTAAGCCAGCATTGAACTACAGTTCCAAATTTAGGAGGAGCCAGGATTAAAGTGCTGAAGCCAGGGGAGCAGAGGAGAGAAAGGAAGGAGTGCACTTGGTCCATGCGTGTTCTGGCCTTTGTAAACCATGCTTGGATTTTCTGAATTTCTGCCTTGTCTGCTGAACTGGTTGAATGCTGTAGATGCCCACGTTCCTATAAGCTACATGTGCAGCACATGGCTGCTGATCATATGAATCTAGCCACCCCCACACTCACCCCGACCAGCAAAAAATAATGTCCAGATATTGATAGTTGTTACTCTCCTGCACGCTGTGTGGGAGCTTGGCTCTGGGATTTGTTGATCATCTAGGCCTGGACTGTTGCCTCAGGAGGGAATAACCTCCTGAATCTTGATTAGTGTGAACCAAGAATTAGCTGCTTATCAGTGGGGTAGCAGCAACTGGTAGGAATCGATGCCTTCCTGCTTTAATGCCCTTTTCTTTTGACCCTAGCTCTAACACCCTTGGTCTATCCCTGTTTCCTAACTTTCTGTTTGTCTCAGCTCCCTGTTTATTGCATCCCTCTCTTCTGATCTACCTTCTGCTTTCAGTTGCCTTCTGTAAACCTGAACCATGAGTGTATTTCCCAAAGTTTACTACAGTGGTACCTCAGATTACGTACGCTTCAGGTTACATACTCCGCTAACCCAGAAATAGTGCTTCAGGTTAAGAACTTTGCTTCAGGTTGAGAACAGAAATCGTGCTCCGGCAGCAGCAGGAGGCCCCATTAGCTAAAGTGGTGCTTCAGGTTAAGAACAGTTTCAGGTTAAGTACGGACCTCCGCAACGAATTAAGTACTTAACCCGAGGTACCACTGTATTAACATTCAGAAGAGGGGTGGGGACTCTCTATCTTGCCTCTGGTACTGTCCCCGGGCTACACCTCACCAGTTTGGTTCTGTGCCCCTCCTTTTTTTGCATGGCTGCAATGTTTCTGCTGTAGACATTGGTTTCTTCATGAACTTTCGCCTCTGGCCTCACCCACCCACAGGGATCAATCTTTGGGTGAGGAGTCAATCAAACAAATAGAAGAAATTTCTTCAGGTCCCTTCTCCTGGGCTGAAAATGCTAAGACCAAAATTGCAGGATTGCTCTGTGGGTGGCCAGCCATCCCTTCCCCCCACAGCCTGGCTTGTGAACATAGGAAGCGGGACACACAAATTGTTTGTGATGCGTGCAAATTGCCACAGCCGTGGGTTGAGTGTGGCGTGCTAAGTGATTCAGCAAACTTATTGGCTCTATGCCCAGGCGGAAACAAAATAAAAGAAATCAAAGAAACCACTTTTTACTAAAAACACACACCACTTTGGATTTTAGCTATCCTGGAAGGTTTTGCTGAAGATAAAAGAAGATTATTTTAAATTAAAAAAAAAGGTCATGCAAACTCGACTCTGTTTGCCCATTGTTTATGCTGGGACAGCGGAAGGCAATTGTGCTGGCATCCTTCAAACCTGGTAGCTGCGTTTAGCATGCCCCAGCCACGTTATCATGATTTGGTACTGAGAACTAGGCACTTGCTCAAATAAAATGTGGAATTTTAGAAAGTGCCAATGAAGTAGCAGCTCTTGCCTTTGTAAAAAAAAAGGGTTTGGTAACCATCTTTCTTGGAGGGTTGCTTTGAGAGTGAAGTTAGGAGTGGGCCAAGGCCCTGACTGCTTCCCACACCCTTATATTACCTGGTGTCATAGAATTGTACAGATGGAAGGAACCCTAAGGATCGTCTAGTCCAGTGGTTCTCAACCTGTGGGTCCCCAGATGTGGTTGGACTACAACTCCCATCATCCCTGAGCTCTGGCCTTGCTAGTTAGGGGTGATGGGAGTTGTAGTCCAACAACATCTGGGGACCCACAGGTTGAGAAAGGCTGATCTAGTCCAATACAGCAGACCCATACGGGGTTCGAACTTGCAACCTTGGCACCATCAGCATCATGCTGTATCCAAGTGAGCTATCCAAGCTGATTTCTGATACTGTTGCCGCAGATCACACTCCACAGTCTCTCTTGCCCCTTGATGGCCAACTAGGGAATCTGCAAGGGGCTAGATTTGACCCAGAGGCCTTCAGTTTCTGATTACCTGAGTGTGGACCCTTCCAGTCTTTATATGATGATGGGACACCTTTGTGCCTCCTCTGTACTCTCTTCCATCTGTTCCAGCTTCTTAGACGTTCTAAGACATAAGTTATAATTTGTGTTGTTAGTAGCATCTACTGGCTGCAAAGAGAAGTGCCTCGCAGCAGCTATTGTCCCCTTCTTTTACACTGGGTAGATTCAAGCCACGATAGGGTTTATTCTCTCCCCCCCCCCGCCCCCCGGCCAGATCATTTGCTCAAACACTTTTATGCCTGCCTTTAAAAAACGAACTTAAATGCAAAATTGGGTACCAGATCTCCATTCCTTCCTCTCCCCCTCTTAATTCCCTAATTATTTATCAAACCAGTGACCTGCCAAGTATTTCATTTTCTACCATATATTCTCGCTTTGTAGGCTGTTGTTGCTCTAGCCTTCTTTAATTGCATTTTAAATTTGTTTATACAGGCAACAACAACAACAAAAAAAAAAGCTACATTATAAATGTTGGATGTACCAGCAGCAGCAAATCGCAGACTTTACCAGGGGCTATTCTTGGTCTGTAGAAGCATCAGGAAACCTAAGCATATGTTGGATGTTAGCCTGGGTGTACACAATGTGTCCTATTTATTCAAGGTTTCCTTTGAAGCTGCAACTTACAAGTTTGTTTCTTAGGGGTACATGTCAGACTTCATTTAGCATTTGTTGGTATTCAGATACTGCTGAATAGCAAAAAGGCAACATTTTGGGGGAGGAATGTGGCTGCTATCTGAGCAGTGATCTGTCAGTTTCATTTATGTAGCTCAAGGAAAATTAGTAAAGAGGCACTATGGAAAAACCAACACTGAGATTTCTAGAGAAATTTCCAAGCGGTTTCTTTTTTGAAGCAGAGAGAATTTGATTTCAATGTTTTGAAGCTGTAATGTGGGATGCTAGGGAAACAATGTGCAACTTGGTTATTAGAAATAAAAATTACCTCTTAAAAAATAAATACTAAGCGTTCACACAAAGCATTTGCTGATTTAAATGGCAAGGGTCTTGTATGCTTCTATTAAAAGACTCCCTTTAAAGATTCTAGTTGAAGCATAGGCATGTCTGAAGACATTAATTTTAGACAATATGTATATAACATCTTTTAAAATCTTGGGAACATTTTGTAGACAGTTCTAATTTGCTATACTAAGGCTGCATTCCTGTACACACTTACCAGGGAGTAAGTACTAAAGAAACCAATGGGGCTTACTTCTGAGTAGGCACACATACAAACTGTTATATGTGCCTTTTAAGAAATAAGTTCCATTGGGTTAATTCAATGGTGTTTGTGTGCCAGCGGAACAGACTTCTACTTTGGGGGGGGGGGGACTGCAGGGGGAGGAGAGGAAGAGAAAACACTGTTGCATGAGAGGATGCCCATTCTGATCACACACGGACACTATTTTATTTCAGCCAGTGCAACTTATTATTATTAATCCATGAATCACTTCCCATGAGGCATCCCAAAATGATTTACAATTTAATATAAAATAAATAAAAACAGTTCAAACTCCTTTAGTAAGCTCTGCCCTGCACATTCTTAAAGAAATAAGAATTAGAAGAAGCATATATTTGAGACTTAAGGGGTTTAAGACATACTAACAAATGTGAAACATTTGCATATATCTGTTTAGAATAGGAGAAAGTTTCTTAATTATTGTCGGGGGGGGGGTGAGTGGTCATGTCACTTTTGAAAAGTGAGACTCTCGCTCATTGTAAACCCTACAAGATTTTTTTGATTTTTTTTTAATGTAGGGGGACAAAAGCACCAAAAAATCAATGGGAAAAACCTGAAGAACATTCATTAAGCTGTCAGCAGTGGAATAAGTACTTTCCCCCTTCTAGCCTCCTATGGTTGTCTTTCCAGCGTGCGCTGAATTATGAAAAGTTACAGGTTTATAATTTTACTTTTGACTAATTTATAATTTCGAGGCTATCAAGGTGTATAATTGGGGGCGCACAGCTCAGTAGAGAACTTGCGCAGTTCTAAAACTTCATACGCTTAATTTCCAGCGTTTTTCTCATTTGGAAACGAAAACAGTGTGACAAGCTGCCATTGAAAAGGTTCCTTGAAGCACGCTCCTCACAATGGAAATATGACAACCTCTTTGGCGGTGCAAATCCACGGGTAGCAAGAAGCAGCAAACCGAGGGAACTGTTATGGGTAGTTAAAGGCAGTGCTGAGACTCGGAATTATTTTGAATAATTCCTATAAACTGGAACTCTTTAGGTGGAAACCTGCACTTACCTGCAGCGAGGATGGCTGTAGATGTGGAGAGCTGATTTCCTGTTTGTGGCGGAATATATGGGAAATGAATCATTTACCGTTGGATTGTGGCATCTTTATTTTTAATTGAAGGGCTCTTACTACTGTGGTTTAGTGTAAATAGTATGTGGAAGAAGGAAGTCTAAAATTTCAAGTATCCCGATGAATTACGACTGATATTCTGCTTTGGTGCACAGTGTTATGAGATACCTGTTCTTTGCAGTTGTTGTTTCCAGTACCTTTTTGTGGCATTTCATCCCTCAGAAGAAGAATGAAGATCAGTTTAATTTAATTTAATAAAATGAACTTGATGCCCCTCAATCACGAATGCCCTCATAAACACCGTGTAGTATCCCTTTCATGTTTGAACTACCTCTCTTTCTCTCTCATCCTCTCCTTGCCCCCCAAAGTCGCAGAGGGCAGCCACACATATAAACATACCTACTGGACTCCTTGTTTTTATTCCTAACAAAAGGCCGGCTCTACATTCCATAGCACCGCGGTTGCTGGAGGCGCCGTTCCCAAAAGCATGCAGATGATAACTGCATCTCCTGCTGTACCTGTAACAATTTAATTGTATAAGTCAGCCCAGTCAAGCATCCCCAGCACATGACTGGGAGACATGAAATTCATTGTCATTATTGTCCCTGTCATTTTGGATCATTATATCCTGCTGTAGAATTTTCCTCACTTCAGTGCTTTTTTTTTTCCTCCAGGAACCGGGGATTATGGCTGAGGTTGGGGTGGGGGCAGGACTGTGAACTACATTTACCTCAGGGGAGCCACAGATTAAATTGGCTTTGCTCTCTGACTTGCTGGATTCATCTATTTGTATGCTGTGAGTTTAAGGTTGGAAATTTACGAGTACCTGAGTGAATTTCCATGGTCCTGGCTTTATTTGGTTTATGCATTATTATTATTATTATTATTTTATTTTATTTTGGTGGAGAACTCAACAGTAAATGCTTGCTCTCTTCACAAGAATCAAAATGTGGGTTGGCTCTTCTTAACCCATTTTATCCTTAAAAGAACCTACGTTATTCTATAGGAAAGTGACATTATTTGCACGTTACACCACAAATACATCTGTATTCCCCAGCTTGTCATGGCTTTTCAGAGGCAAGATTCCATTGAAGCATGTAATTTAGATGTGTGTGTTTTATGCGAACTTAATGGTAGGCCATTAGTTAATATGTATCTTGTTCCATAATGTAGGCATGGTGGTGTCATGGATACTGCTAAGAAAAGAAAAATGCTCTGTGGGAGGCAGTTTTTTTTTCCTTTTGGTGCATGAAACTTTGAAAGACTCCTAGCTATTTCCCAAATTTAAAAAACAAACAAACAAATTGAATAAAAGCCAGCTAGGTGACTTTGTTTTCTTTCTTCATTGTGGTACAGGGATAAAATTTGATTGGGGCAGGGTAGGGTTGAAATATTGCCTCAAGGCCCCCCAACCCAAATGCCCCTCTGATTTGATTTATTATATTTCTAGGCCATTTTCATTCAAAAGACCCTCAAAGCAGCTTACAAACAATAAATGGCAATAACCTGATGGAACATCACAAACACAGTGTAAATCAGGCACCCCCAAACTTGGCCCTCTAGCTGTTTTGGGACTACAACTCCTATCATCCCTAGCTAACAGGGCCAGTGGTCAGGGATGATGGGAATTGTAGTCCCAAAACAGCTGGAGGGCCGAGTTTGGGGATGCCTGACGTAAATTATATAGAATAATTAACAAATCACCAGTGAAACAATTACCAATCTATAAAACACTGTTAACCAAGCAAGAAATAAAAAATAAGCTAAAACATCAGGATTGGAGCAAAAGTCATATGATTTAGCAAATCAATACAGCATTTAGAATCTATAAAACAATATTAGCAATATTAAGAAAGTAGCAGCCGAAAAATAAACTCAGCACTGTTAAGTTCATACACACACTCTCCACACCCCATGACTCATAATCTTTCACTCTGTTCAGCTCATGAAGACCCATATACCCATGACAGCAACTCCTTTCTGAAGGTTCCTCGGGCTGGAGGGTGGAGCAAGGAGGGTGGAAAAAGGCACCGCCCTACTGGCCAACCCAGTGCCTCTCTTCCCTCTCTGCCTCCGCCATGTGCCTGGCCAAGTGACTACAATCATCTTTGCCCCGATGAGCAGAGTTGGGGTGGTAGTTGTATCTGTAAGAGGCAGGAGTTCCCATTGGTGGTAGAAAGTGCTACCTGCAACAGCTGCCTTTAAAGAGCCAGGTCTGGGTTCTGGAAGTGAGAAATAAAAAGAAGGTGCTGGAATGGTTTCACGTATTGATTGGATCTCCCCTTCCCCAATCCTGCCTTGCCTGGCCCGCATTGTTGCCAGGGATTCCAGTGGAAATTAAGATATCTAATCATTCTGGTTTTACCTGATTATATATGTAGCCTTTTTTGTGTGGGAGAATTCACCCTTAAGGAACATGGCTCGCACTGGCCAGTACCAACACAAACAAATTTGCTTTGATGCGTATTAGACCTAGTTGACCCATAGCGTGGAGGAAGTCAGTATAATAAATGCTCCAGTTGTATATAATCACTGTTCTCTATTTTTGGTATGGAATTGGCCCTTGGTAAAAAGCCTGATAGGGAGACCTGTTGTCGGGTTCCCTAACTGATGTGGCTACGAAGAAGGCCAAGACATTAAAATCTCAGGTGTTTATTGAACTTTGAGCATGAAAGGTTTTGCTGTTTGGGATAAAATCTCCCCTCCCCATCACCTCAAAAACTCTTTGCATTTAATGGTTGCTACTTATTTAAAGTTCAGTCCCCTGCCACGAGTTTATTTTTGAGCAATTGACGTTATTTGACTGCATCTTTGGGGCTGCTGCTGTTCATTTTGCTGTTAACCACCTAGCACACACCAGTAACCTCCTTTGTACATATCCTGAGCCTCCATTGGTTTGTAGCTCCCTCACATGCATATGTAGGTTTTTAAAGCTGTTGGTTGTCCATATGCTTTTTCTGTGAACCGCAGATAACACCAGTGTATGCACGGCCATCACACTGCTGCGTTATGTATGGAATTGTCCTCAGTTTTTGGCGCTGCCATGACTGGTTCTATTTAAGTTGATGTATAAATATTTCTACCACACTTAATCACTTTCAGTCTCTGCTGGCTAAATTCAATTACAGTGGACCCTCCGGATATGAATTAAATTTGTTCTGGGGGGTCCGTCTGCAACCCAAAAAGTCCGTAGGCAGAGGTGCCGCTTCTGCACATGCACATGCACACGGCGCATGAGTGCTTCTGTGCACGTGCGCGGCATGCAGAACACTTCTGTGCGTGCACGGCGAAATCCAGAAGTATACAGTTCCAGGTTTTCCATGTTCACACCCCAAAAGTTATGTATCCAGAGTGGTATGTAACTAGAGGGTCCACTGTATTGTTTTGCCATTTCAGATATGTGCCATTTTCATTGGAAGTAGATCTTCTATAATTGTAGTAAATACATACCAGACGCACCAGACCATAAGACGCACCTAGTTTTTGGAGGAGGAAAACAAGAAAAAAAATATCTGAATTTCAGAAGCCAGAACAACAAGAGGGATCACTGCGCAGCAATCCCTCTTGCTGTTCTGGCTTCTGGGATAGCTGCGCAGCCTGCATCCGCTCCATAAGACACACACACATCTCTCCCTACTTTTTAGGAGGGAAAAAGTGAGTCTTATAGAGCAAAAAATACGGTACTCTGCTTAAGGTGTTTTCCCCCTTCTTTTTGTTGCTTCCTCTTCCTGCAGCGAACAAGGATTCCTCATTATTTATTTAGAAACTACCACATGTCTCCAGTGAGTGATGAAGTCACTCTGCTTCATGAAGAGTAATTCTGCATCTTCCATATATCTCTGACATATTACCTCCTGTCTCTTTTTATACCCTTAGATCATAATTCTGGTTTTAGTTGGTTTAGATAAGGTCACGTAAGAGGAAGTAATTTCCTTGATGTCCTATGAAGTGGGCAATAGTTCATAAAACTATTGACTGGGCTCCACTTGAGCAATTGTGATATGAGACGAGATACGAAAAATAGCTATTGACCAATTCCAGTGGAAAGAAAATGCTTGCGCCTGTGTGTGTTTGCGTTGTGTGTGTGATGCAAACATAAAAATGCAACTTTTGTCCTCACTGATGCTTCTCACAGAGAATTAGAAAGCTGTGATTTGGTATGCATGTAGGCTGACAGGCTGGTTGTTTGAAAAGTCTGCAAATGGGACATTTTAAATGGAGTGGAGTCTTTACATGGCCAACAACACAGTCCAAGCCGAGTTTCCTATGGGCTCAACAGGGTTGTGAGAGTTTGCATTGGAGAGAGCTGGGGAAGGTTTTGCAGCAGCCACAAATTCATGTCCGCTCTAGACAAGCAGTTGGGTAGGAGAGGATGGGACGTCTCTCCTCACAGTCTTCCAAAATCTCCGAGTTGCATCAGAATAGAATTTTAATGGCAGCCGGGATTGTACCTCCAGTTGCAGAATTCAAGCTGCGCTGTGCCTTTTCGTCTATACCAGCCTTTGTCCACCTGATGCCCTCTGGATGCACTGACCTGCAGCTCCCATCAGTCCCAGCCAGAATGGCCAGGTTGGGAAAGACTGGTCTGCATGTGTGCATATGTGCGTGCGCACAAACACACAAAATTTATATAAAGATTTCTATACACACAAGATGTGTTAATTATCCCTTGTTTAATAATGTGCACTGACATCGCCACATTTGTCCAACATTGTAGAATGGCCACAGAAAGGCTGTCAAGACATTTTTCATTGTGACATTTTAGCGTGCCTTCCCTAAACTGGCACTGACAACATTTTGCTTTCATTTTAACACTATGCGTTTACTTACCCTGACACTGCAATAAGATGCCTTTGACAAGTTGAAGGCTGATACAAAGGAAGTGGGGTAACAACATAATTAAAAGCCAACACCACCAAGTAAATCCTAATTCTGATCTGCCCCTCGCAACTCGCCCCCCTCCCCATGAAGAGAAATTCATTATCTGGGAAGGCCTCTGGCATTGCACTTCTAAGTGCCTGAGCAGTGATTCACACCTGGTGTCATGCTAGTCATTCCTCTCTGACTAGATACCACTAGAATATCATTATTTTTACCTTTGATACAAACGAAGATAATACCTTTTTCATTGGATCAGTTTCCAGTTATTAAAGCTTTCAAAGTACATTGAATTCCCCATCAGCAAACCAATATCCCGTGCATCCGTAGAATACATTTAAAGCCCTCTTAAAATTGTGGCTCTGTGAAAAGTCTCCTAACAACCCTCAGCTCCCTTTACAATTTACAGTTTGATCAGTAAGAGCATGAGGTTCTTGATTTCAGGGTCGTGGGTTCGAAACCCACGGTAGGCAAAAATAATCCTGGATTGTAGGGGATTGGACTAGATTGCCCTCGTCATCCCTTCCAACACTACAGTTCTATGATTCTATTATTATTTGAGGGAAACCATGACTGTGAACGTGCATAGGAGTGCTTTTAAATGTATGGTGTGGATCTGACCTTTGTTTTGTATAAAGCTCTTTTCATTTTACCATAGAACTTGCCAAACTTCTCCAGTAGCATGCTGGTTTTTGTTTTTGTATTTTGGGGGGCATATTCACATTTTGTCCCTCTTTTTGCATGGAAGTCCACAGTTGAGGTTCCCAAATCTTGTGATGCTACTAGGCTAAAGCAGGAGCAGGAGGATCGTCTGAGGTCTCCCTATTAGGCTAACAGGCGGAGACATAATTGACAAGCCAGTGACAGAAGATTAGAGAAATAAAATGGTCCTGAGCTGTCGGTAGAACCACATCTGCCGAGTGGCTAGCAAAAAGGCGATGCTCCTCTTGACAGAGTCAAGACATGCATTCTTTCCTACATTTATGAGAGATTGAAAAGGAACTAGTAACTGCCAATGCTCCTTTTGCGAGACCAGTCTCTGGGGACTCTAAGGAAACTGGGACATTACAGAGTCTTAGAGGAGGGTGGAAAGGCTCCGTGGGTGTGTGAATGTTGGGTTTCTTTTGTTTAGAACCAAAGGGGGTGTGGAGCTGGGTTAGACATTTGTGAATTATATACAGAAGAACATGAGCCGTGATAGAAAGTGTTGCCTTCGTTATTCAACGGAATTCCCATTTACGCTGTTTGGTCCCTTCTGCCTTACTAAGCTATAAAAAAGCTATACTAAACTAGGACTCTGGGTTGCTGGGCATTTTATCTTTTTAATAGGTTCACTATGCACTTTATTCTGATGAATATGTACCCTGTAAATCTATCTATCTATCTATCTATCTATCTATCTATCTAGATACAGATAGGCTGCTTCTGCCTTCAGCTGCTCCAGTGTAAATCTGCAGTGAGATTTACATCATAATCGCAGATAGAATTCAATGCGGAATCACACCAAGATTGTCCTGATGATCCTGAGTGAAAACTTATGTGAATTGCAGCCTGGTCAATACACAGCGAAGGCTAAAAATGGAGCTGGTTGGGAAGGAAGGTTGGAAAAGTAGCTGCAGTTACGTTGGCCACAATTATTAAGAGGTCCCCCCCCCCGCAACCCTGTACTACTCGGCTCACAACATTTTGCTGAGTCCTCCTGGAGAGGCTTGGGGGGGGGGGGGGAGCGGTTCCTGGAGCCTTCAGTGGGGAGGATGAAGAAAGAAAGGTTCATTGTGCAGTATTGAATTCTGCATGTGCAGTGTTGGATAGCACACAAAGTTATTTAAAGAGACAGTATTTTAAATTTAAAAAATCGAAATGGGTATTTCCACCCCCTTTAAAAAGTATTCTTTTTCCTCCGTCCTGTTTTATGTAATTTCTCCCCCACGGATGGCTTTTGTTTGTATTGCCCAGTCACTTGCAAGCTTTTGTTCCGAATGGTTTTGGCTTGTTCAGATCTCTTTGGGACAAATTAAGCCTTCTGTGCTGCGATTTTTTGATCTAAAAAAATCTGTCCGATCTGTCCTGAGAGGTGACAGAGCTAAAAAAAGAAGAAAAAAAGGAGAGGTGAGGAGGGAGGACATAGACAAGAGCAGCAGCTAGCAGAGGGTAGAGTGTTAAGTGGACATGTGTTCAGGGCAAGTGCTGTGCTTTTACAATTCCTGCTACTTTGCCTACAGGTTAGCGGCTGTAGGCTTGAAGACAGCTGACTCAGCTCTTTACTATGAAAGAACACTGAATTATTTTGACAGCCCTGTTCTTTTATTTGTATATCTTCTTTCAGACCTGATGGCAATTTTAAAAAAAGACTTTCTGAATCTAAGAGTTATTATTGAAAGCAAAACAAAAACAAAATTGTCTGCAACCACAAAACATTTATCTTAGTCTTACCTACAATCCCATTGGTACACTAAAACTATATCTGTCTTTCCATCTATTCTATCTATCTATCTATTCTATCTCTCTATCTTTCTGTATTTTTAAAAAACAGACTCTTCTGCTTCTCTTCTCAACTTGTCGTCTCCCATAATATTTTGGTGCCAATTAGTACTAATGGACCATTTGCTTTATTTTCTTGGTTGCATGGTCTGTATCTCCTTTCCGAATAGCCCAGCGGGGAACTCAGGAGATACAGAAGCACCATTTTATTGTATTATGTTATTTATTTAATATTTATATGTGCTTCTTGTTAACAAAGCTTGCCTCCAAGCAGTGTACAAGGATAAAATTTAAAATACATTAAAAGAAATTAAGTACAAAAAAACCACCAACAGAATCACAGATGCCAAAGACAATTGGTCAGTGCTGATAGTTGGGGAAAGTCTGAGCAAACAGGGTGAGTTTTCAGTAAGAGCGGAAATCACCCAATAACCCATTCCACCCAAATTGCAGAAAAGGAGGGCATTTCAGAGGGTAGGAGCTGCTAAGGAGAAGACTAACTTTTGTCCTGTTACCAAATGGGCAGGTTGCAGCACTATCAGCAAGGTCTCTTGAGGATCTCTGTGATCTACTGAGACTCTATAAGGAAGGTAGTCTTTCATGAAACCAAGTTGCTCAGGGTATACTTTAACAACAACACCTCTAAGGGTGTTCAATTAGTTGACATGAATGAATTGATTCATGCATTTGTTTTTATAGGAGGAACGGTGTGTTTTATAAATCAACATTTGTTAAGAGGCGCACCTATTTTGTGAATTATTGTAATGCAAATTTTCAAAAAAAGCAGACTTGAAATAAAAAAATATATGTAAATTATGGGTTTTTTTATTTTTATTTAATCCAGCCTCAAAAGAAGCAGAGGGCTTTAGGTGTGATATGTGTGCTGTCACCAGTCTGCTCAGTATCCCGGCTGCCCAATTGTGCAGTTTCTGAACCAACCTTAAGGGTTGTCCTACGGAGGGAGCACATTATAGCCAAGCATTGAATATTAAGGGGAACTGTGGGTAGGGTGATGCCACAGCTCCCCTCTCTTGTTTCCTCTGAGGAGAACTTGAAATTGTAGCCACATATTTTGAATCTACATAATTTGGATCTACATACTGAGGCTGCAACCTTATGCATGCTTACCTACAGTGAGTTCTACTTCCAAGTAAACAGCAGGACCAACTGTGTAAGCCCTGTGCTTTTTAAACTTCCCTCAGGGAATCCTTTCCACAGCGAACCACATCTGTCAGGTCTAGGGCAGGCCCAACACTCTGAGGTTGCAGATCATCTATTTCAAGAACAATTAAATAGGGCTGTCAGTCAGGTATACATGGCAAATATCTAAACCCTTTTGCTGTCCTCTCTAACTGGCCATCCTATCTGTATCCCTGGACGTGTTAGCATTATTATGTAGCCTAAAAACATAAGCACAACAAATGCTTATAGTGCTGCTTTTATTTATTTATTTTTCCTTCCTGTATTTGTAGGCTTCCTTTGAGGGTTGTCCCTTGTAAGAGTTCTCAACACTTTAGGAAAAATAGCAGTGATTGATGACATTGCAAGTCATAAAATAATTAAAGGAACGGCTGAAGCCTCATTAATACATCTGAAAATCACCACGGCAGCAGATAAAAACAGTATTGACAGACCTAAAACAAGCGTAAAAGCAGGCAACAACAACAAAACCCCCACAAAAAAGACTAGTGACTGGAAATCACCAGCATAAATCTCCCATTAGAAGCAGTACAGAATAATAAGCAAAGCCTTCAGTGCCTGTTTAAAAGTAAACATTGATGCGCCATACATACCGACCTAGGAAGGGAATTCCATAGGCATGGGGCCACCACTGAAAATGCTCTGTCTCTTGGACCCATGTATCTGTCAGTTATTGGTATCAAAACCACATTCAGTATCTTGGGTGCCTGTTTTAGGCTTGTACTGCTTTGGCCTATAATGTTAAGATACATATATGTGTGCTGGCCTTCATACCTTGAGGAAAATCTCTTGTCTTCTGTGATAGCATCTTTTGCCCTTCCTGTACTGAAATGGCCTCATCAACAGAGAGAAGCATTGGCTATTATAATACTTGGGCACTCATCATTCTTCATGTGTGGGGACTTGGGGCAGTGTATCACATCACCTCAGCATAGGGGTGGGGAACTGGATCTGAGCCAGTGTGCAGGATCCTTATCTTCTCCACCCCTGCAGGCCAAGTTTGACAGGGAGGTGGGGCCCACTTCTGCCATCCTGGTTTAACGTTAAGCTAGCTGACAGTGCTTTCAAAGTCTCGCGCATAGCACTTTGCTATCTCCAATGCTGGAGCTTGCAAAGCGCTGTTGACAGAGCCTGCAAACCCCAACTACTTCTTTATCTGCCTTGCACCTGGCACCATATGTGATGTTGCGTGTAGGACCGGCGGGCCTGGCCTGGCCAAAAGGCCTCAGGAGCCAAATGGGGAGGCCTGGCAGGACTGTTTAGGGCTAGAGGTTCCCCACCACTGCCTCAATGCATAAAACCTGTGTTCTAAGCTTGTATCTTTTTCTTTTTTAAAAAAAGTTTTTATTGTTAAAGTAATTCAGCATTAATACACACATATTTCGAATATACAAACATACATTTCATACAATCCTTGAAAATGTTCAAACATACCTACACTCAATCCCACAGATAATTCCCTTTCCCATCACCATCCACCACCCCTCACCCCACCTTTGTGTTAGACTTCCAATCTACTCAATTGCAATTTCTTTCCACTTCTATTACTTTCTTTCACACACGTTTAACCTAATTTCATGCTTCTTTTTCTATTACACATTGTTATCCATCTTATTTAGTATTCCAGTATTTAAAATGGAACTTGTTTATTCTAATAGGAGTTCTGATTTTTCAATATGGTTTTGCAAGTATCCTTTAAACACCTTCCAGTCCCTGTCTATCTTCTCTTTTGAGATCCTCCCAATTTCTCCCATTGTTTTGGATATATTGTAGCACTCCAATAATTTGGCAAGCCACTCTATTTTTGTCGGTATAATACCACTTTTCCAATTTTTCGCAATCAATAGCCTTGTGGCTACTGTTGCATATAAATATAATGACTTGTCTTCTTCCTTTAGATTTCCTGGTACTATTCCCAATAGAAAACCTTCTGGTGTTTTCCTAAATGAATATCTGAACATTTTTTTCATTTCATTATATATTGTTTCCCAAAATTGTTTGATGTTTAAACAATTCCACCATATATGTATCTTAGCTTGTATCAGAAGAAGTGTGCACATGGCTGGTGGCGATTTAATGCCTTGTTATGATTGCCTTGGGATTTGCGGCTTAACTGTTTCTGAGCAGAATTCTCCCTGTCTCCCAGCAGAAACCCTTCCATGCCCCCCCCTTCTATTTCCTTTTAACTGACTTGTCTTTCCAGAGGAGGAAACCGGTCTTTCCTCCTTCTGTCTGTCAACTTAATCATCCATGAACAGAGATAGAAGAGGCTCCTGTCTGTAACAGGGCAGTGCTCCTAAGAGGAAAAGCTTCTGCAGAACCAGCTAGGGCTTTGCTGGCCAGCCAGACCTCTAGAGGGCACCAGTGAGAGGGGAAAGTAAACCACAAATGTTGCTGAAAGCAGTTTTGCAGCTATTGCCCCCAGAATAGATACTCCCGCAGATTTGCCACCAGTAATGAATTTTCAGCTGCTACTTGGCCAGTTCTGTAGTGGACACCATTCAGAGGAGAAAGGAAAAACACCATGGGAAGGGTGTTTTAAGCCACTGGCTGCACTCGGAAGCCTTGCAAGTTGTTTCAGGAGCGGGACTGTGAGCAACTTCATGCGATGCGTTTTTCTAGGACCAAGGTGAAACTGTAAAGCTCCCTTGTTATTTTTGTTATTGAGTGTTGTTTAAGTAATCATCTTATATTTATAGTCATGAAATGTTACAATTTTTGGCAAGTTATTGTGCTGTTTTGCTATGTTATTAGGTAATTATTTTTGTACCGTTTGGTTTCAAAGTGTGTTGTTTTCTCTGTAGTAAGCCGCTGTTGCGGAATACAAATAAAATGAATGGATGGATGATTAACTCCTTCAGTTATTTGATGCCAGAACTTCCTTGAATTTTGGCGTGTGAGAGGGATTCTTGGAGGAATAATGTAGGGTCAAGCTGGAGTTTGAAGAACATCTGTAAGACTTAGGGCCTAGTTTTACCGGTCTCCTGGTTCTATTCGGTGTGACTAGCAAAGATTACAGCATCCTTAAGGGATGGATCCACACAAATCATGTTTTCCCTGTGTGCCCTTCCATGGCGAGACATGGCTCTGGGTCATTGTCTTTATGCATTCTGCTATGGTATGGCTATGCCAAAATCACCCTTGATTTTCGTAGCACTGCTGAATTTGGGATGGTTGGTAACTTTTGTTACAATAACTTTTGTTTTAATAAATCTCGCTGAGCTTGGCAGTTTTGAAAAAAAGTCTTCTTATGGCAGGAGAGGAGAGCAGGGTTCCTTGTTTGTAACCACAGTGATCCAAATGCCACAACAATCCGAGCCAAAGACTAGTTATGAAACGCAAAGGGGATCCAAGCTATGGGGTGAGGTGGGGAACCCCTTTGATTTATCCCTTTCCCAGTTGCATCTGCTGTCTCTTTTGAGAAACTTTGCTGCCCTTTTACCTAAACAGAACCATAGTAAGAAACCCACAAGACTCTTTATTCCCTGAGCATGTCTTGCTATTTTTAAAAGCAGTATTTCCAGTAAGTGGGTTACAGGTCCTTGTTAAATAGCATTTCACCAGTGAGAATATATCTGTAATAGTTGTTGTAATTTACCATTGCTGAAATGTCCTCCACCTATTTTGGAAATCCTTCTGTATGTTAGAAGGCTTGTTTGTAGTTGTGTGTATATTTTGACTTTCAAACAACTAAAGAGCAGCTCTTCATACAGATTTCTAATTGTTCAAAGCAGGCACCCCCACACGTGGCCCTCCAGATGTTTTGGGACTACAACTCCCATCATCCCTAGCTAACAGAACCAGTGGTCAGGGATGATGGGAATTGTAGTCCGAAAACACCTGGAGGGCCGAGTTTGAGGATGCCTGGTTCAGAGGCTACACATCCAAAGGGAGAATTTTAGCCCTTTTAAAAAACAAAATAAACTTGCATGCTACCAATCTGCTTCTGGATACTTTCTGCATAACCTCAGCCTATTCCATTAATTTATCGTGTGGCCTATTAGCTCTCTTTCTTAGTGTTGGGGAGGTTGCCATTTTTATTTAATTTATTTATAGTTTCTGATCTTAATCTGACTGTCTCCAGGCAGCTGAAGTGACAAGCAATTTTTTATATATATACATGTAATGGAAAAATATCAAAATAAAATCAAAACCTTTTGTTTTTTAAACAAAAGCTATTGTTCCCAGCTCCCTTAATTTTTTGTATGCTTTGGGGTTTTGTTTTCCCTAGGCCCTATTTAGCTTGCTTAAGCTTCCCTCGGTGGACTTCTTCCACATTGGAATGAGAAGTTTTGAAGCTGTGTAAGAGTTCTGGGAGCCATTGATCCTCCTTCTACGTTTTTGCCCTTTTGGTTTTCGAAACGGATTGCTCGCATAGCGGCTGGGTGTTGCTCTGGCAGAATCGGAAGGGGCCGAACTTTACATAAATCATTTATACTGAACGCTTGGTATGCTGGCAACATAAATCAACAGCAGTATCCATTACCATTCATTCACCCCCCCCCCCGTTTTTTTATCAGTATTATCTTGATAGAACCGATCCCAACTCGTGGGCATGCTGAACTCTGCCGTCGGAACTCCAGCCCTTTGTAATTAATTATTCTGGGCACACGGAGCTTGGCCCTTGCTACGCAGAATAATTGCTCCCAGCCAACATCCAGGGTTTTAACTTCAGTGGCAATAATAAATAGAAAGTCTCAGGTGATGCCACTATTTTAAAGTAATTAATCATTTCCATTCTTCTTGCTCTCCCCCCTCCCTTCCCCCTGCCAATGCTCTCTCTTCCATGTTGATTCCCCCCCCCTCTCTCCTCCTCAACTAGGAAGATTCTGTAATAAATCTTTAATGATATATATGTTAAGAGTGATCTGTTAACTAAACCTCCTTGGGTTCTTTCTTTGTGTGTGTTCAACAAGATTTTATTATATATATATATATATATATATATATATGCGCCCAACCTTGTGAATTCTATTAGTTGCGAACTTAAAATGTGCATAAAATGAATGTCTTTTTCACCGGCAGCAGAGGCTTAGCAGTGGAATTCCTGAAAGATCATTGCTTGCTTCCTTTTTTTAAAAAAAATAATGTCATGCAGCGTGTGTGTGCTATTAGAGATTGTTAATTAACACCAGTGGGGCCGTCAAAAAACAAATTCTTCGAAGATGCCGGATTTGTGGAGGGGGGAGCAGGGGTTGGTTTTAGAATCCTCCTCCTTCCAAAACAGAAAGCGTGTGGTTTGTTTTCATGTCAGGTCCTTGACTGAACAAATGCAAAATCGTTCGTTTTGCAACGTATAAAAAACCACATTGCTTGGACAGTAATCCCAGCTATTTGCAATTGTTTTTTTAAAAAATAACAATCGTACAAATACGCTGTTTAGAACAATTGAGATGAATGCCCTGCCTTGCCAAGAGAAGACATTACTCTAAACAATTCTTGGTAGACCTGACCAGCCATCACATAGATTCGGTGTGACAGGGACAGATGTGACAGATCCGTTCTGACACACTTCCATACCACAAGTCAGTGGCTTGAGGTGACTCATGTCCTTCCCTTGATTCTGCCCCCTGCTGCAGGACAACACAACGATGCACGAATGAACCTTGCCATTGCCCTCACCGCTGCCAGGTATGGGGCTGCCACAGCCAATTACACTGAAGTGGTGTGCTTGCTGAAGAAGACGGATCCAAAGAGCGGGGCGAACCGCGTCTGCGGCGCAAGGTGCAGGGATGTTCTAACAGGTAAGCATCCTTCGCTCCCCTGTGGTATTTATAGAGCCCCTTTGCTTCCTTTTACCTAACAACAGGTAACTTGCGTTGGCCCACACACTCACAAGGCACCTTGCTCCGGCGGTACTTTTCAGAGACGGCGTTTCTAATGCTTGTCTCCTATGGTTCGGTGGATTCTGGCATTCCGCTGGCATTCTTCCACTTCCCTTAATGTATGCGGTTTAGAGGACACAGTTGTTTTCCTGGATGAAGCACAGCTGTCCACAGATGCTGCTCCCCCCATTTACCTTTCTGTTTAAGGAGACAGAAATATTATTTATTTATTTATTTATTTTCCCTTATGTTAGAAAGAAGAAGTTAAGGAGGGGGAGTGCAGCGGGAGGCTGGAGTTTGTAAATATCACTTAACTGACAAAGGAGGCATATTTCCAAAGTGCAGTGGCATGTCATTAATGCCAATCATCTTTAACTTCTGTCAGGGTTTCATTCAAATCCTGGTGCTTTGGCAAGCTAAGCCACACTTTACATCCAAGCCCTTCTGTCAAGAAAAGCTGACGTCGTAAAATAACCGTGTGGTGTGCGTTCAGTCATAGTACCATCTAACAAATTTCAGGGTTTAAGAATGCCATTAAACAGAGAAGAGAACTCGATAAATAAAAGTAAAATCAGGAGAGGGGAATCTTCTGCCACTCTAGATTTTATCTGAGAGGATTTTTCTCTCTCTCATTTTTTTCTTTTCTTTTTATTAAAATTATCCTCAAAACTATTTTCTAATTTTTGGTAACAATACTAGCTGCTAAGCTTCTGCAGTGTGCTGTGTGTGTGTGTTATGTGCATGTGTGTGTAGATAAATACACACACTTCACAATAGGTTAACTTCATAGATAAATTAATAATCCAGAGAGTCAGTGAACAGGGAAACAAATGGAGTATGTGATTGATGCTGTTTTCTTTCACAGGGCAGGAATTTGATGTCAGAGCCAAATGTGTTATCAATGCTACAGGACCTTTCACAGACTCCGTGCGGAAAATGGATGAGCAGAAAGTACCAAACATCTGTCAGCCAAGCGCAGGCGTTCATATTGTGATGCCTGGCTATTACAGGTAACGATATTCAAAAGCGGGATCATTTATAACAATCGGAAGAAGTGTGTCCAGTGTAGAAAATAAAGTTGTAGAGAGAGAGACTTGCTGCTGTTAATAGTGCAGGGTGATTGCAAGATTTTATTTCCCCTTCTCCCCCCCCCCCTCCTCATTTTTGGTTTAGCTCAGAGGGAGGAAATGCTCTTACTGAGGACACATGGTACAGCCCTCCCCGTAACTCTCTCACCTTTTGAATGCTCAAAAGAGCATTGCTGGTGTGTTGCCATGCCAAAATCTACCTCTGCTTTCATATCAAGGGGAAGGTGAAGTAATCTACTTCACCCCTGCTTCCAGCTTAAATACTGGACCATTTCATTTGTGGGGAACAAGGGGCAGCAAGCGCCTTTGGAAGAACAGAAAGTGGGCAACTTTTTGCAGGGATTTCTTTCTTTCTTTGGCCATGCCTCAGCCGATCTTTTACCTCTAACCACTGCTGTGTCCTCCTGCTCCTCCCTGAGTCAGTGGTGGAGCAAGCTGATTGGGCGTCTGGGGCGGCGCTCATGCCCTATGCCCAGGGGCGGGATGCTCCGCAGGACCTCCAGGGAGTCTGCCTGTCTCCTCCCACTCAGTTGCCCTACAGCTGAGGGGGAGGCAGCAGGTGAGCTGTTAGGGGCAGCGCAGAGCATGTGGGAGCCCAAGCCACCGCATCACTCCCAGGAGAGACGCGTGGCTCTGGTGTGCTACAGGCCCCGCGGTGAGTCCCACCTGGTATTTTGTCACCCCACTCAGTGGTGACACCTGGGGCGGACCACCACCCCTTGCCCTGAGTATCATTTATTTGTTTGTTAAATTTCATCTGAGGATCATAGGGTGGTTTACAATATAAAAACGCAAAAATACGTAACATAGTAACAAGCAATAACAATTCCCACCCAAGTTTAAAAGGCCATCGATTGCTTAATAAGCCAAAGGCCTGGGAAAAGAGGAATATTTTTGACGGTGCCGAAAGATATGTATTGAAGGCACCAGGCTAGCTTCCCTGAGTTTCGTGTGAGGAAAACTAACATGGATATGTGAGCTGATTCATAAAGCGTTTACGGCATAACAGCTAAAAGGTAGTCTTAAGCAAGTTGACTCCAGGCCTGCGGCTGCTGTATCGACCTGCATTACGTGACTGACCTAAGGAAGTGCTTTGAATACTTGAGATGTTCTGCATAAATGCTAAGTATTAATAGTAGTGGATTCAAAGATGTCTCTCCACAAGGGGCAAACAAAGGCATTGTGACACCCGGGGTGGGGCGTTGCTACGTAGGGTGGATATGTGCGGCGTCGCTGCGTATGATACATGTGCCGTATGTACGATGTGATGCTACACATGCGCTGTACATAGTGGTTTGGCCGCGGCGGAGCGAGCCCCTGCGGGGTGCCTTCTTATCACCCCCCCCGCACCCCTGTTGTGACACCTCTGCCCTCCACATGTGGACAAGGGGATCTTCAGCTCATGGGAAGCGGCGCTAGAACATCATGCAAGGAAAGCGTGTGGCATTGGGGAATCCGAAATACGTTCTTCCACTTTCGAGGTTGTGTACGCATAAAAGCCCAAGAAGAAGCATGAGAGCTGCTGTAGAACCTTCTTGTTATAGCCCTGCACAAACTCATGTTCGCCATCTGCAGAGCAGTGCCCCTCTTCTTCCACTTGGGTCTCTAGCTTTAGGCTAGAAAATCCCATGGAACCATTTCATCGTCTCTTCCTGCATTTCATCTGCAGCATGGCTAATTGGAAGAGAACACATAGTTAAAACAGAATCTTAGCCAACAGCTGAGTAAGGTGTGTGGCATCTCAGCCCACCTTTACCAAGGAGCCATAGGGCTTGTTTCCTCTGTATATCACTTTACCTGGCTTTGCCAGAGCACAGCAGGTACAGGAACTGGCTGCTAATTCACAGCTTTGTTCGATTGCTCCAGCCCTCAAGTCATGCGGGATTTGTGTTCCAGCTCCTACCATTTATGGCGGGTAGCCAACATGGTGCCGTCCAGGTGTTTTGGACTACAACGCCCATGAGCCCTAGCCAGTATGGCTCTGTGGTCAGGAAAGATGGCATTTGTAGTCCACTAAACCAGAGGGCACCATGCTGGCTACCCCTGCTTGATGGTATCCTTTTTTTGGTAGCGGGATCCCCGTACTCAATCCAGCTCAGAGGTTCCGTCTTGTCAAAGTCTAGGGCATCCATTATTCACCTATAAAGTGACAGAACTCTCAGACAAGGATATCTTTATTACACTCTGCAGTTAATACATGCTTAAAACTGGACAGCTGGGGCAATTACTCGCAGCTATTTGCATGGTTGCTACGGCTACAGCCCACATCATCCACCTACTATAATGAACAAAACGAGTACACTCAAAAGCATTCAGTAGAGACGGAAGGCGGGAGCAGCTGAAAAACAAAT
This sequence comes from Podarcis vaucheri, assembly GCF_965113315.1. Taxonomy (NCBI): domain Eukaryota; kingdom Metazoa; phylum Chordata; class Lepidosauria; order Squamata; family Lacertidae; genus Podarcis; species Podarcis vaucheri. The sequence continues at coordinate 108,189,045 of NC_138759.1, forward strand.
ATTTTGGCCTTTATTCTTTTGCAATGCTGGCTACTCTGAGCTATTACACCTTCAGTCTTAGATGGAGCCCAGGATTGTGTGTGCAATCTGGTTTATATACTGTATAATAAGCTCAGGGTCAGCCTCTCCCTTTGCCTTATTCCTCAGCATCTCTCAATAGGCAACTGACTTTGTTTCAGCGACAACTCCTGCCTGTGCAGATCATTTGCTCTGCTGCTGAGTGAAAAGTAGATTGATCTCATCCTAAACATAGTTAAGCCGAGGAATTTGTCTGTATAAGAAATAATACACACCATGCAGAAATAAACAAAAACAAACGTGTGTATTAATTGAGCAACAGGTTTTTGCCCCCAGTGCCAACTAAATCCTGTTTAGCAGGAAAATGTGTGTCATTTCATTACAGCTACTGGTCTCTTTGGGAAAGTACTTTGACATGATCTTGGGAAAATGGTAAATAGTTTAAAGGCTTTTTATGTGTAAATGTAGATAAGATTTAATTAATTTAATGTTAATACAATGCAAGCGTTTCCCAGTAGGTTCTTACATTTTTATATTCTTCATTAATAGTCCCTGTGTCCCTCTGCTCTCATTAATTCTGTTCTTCAGATACATGTCCTCATATAAGTACCTCCTGCATGACTTTCTCACACTCTGATGATGTTAGTGTGACTAATCTCATATAAATTTCAACCCTTAATCCAGTTGATGTCGCCTGCAGTTTCGGCTATGTGTCGGCTGCAGCAGTGGCTCTGGTTCTGCCTCTTAGAAGATGTACAAACAGATCCCTGATCCGAAGATGGGCATTCCTATTTTCTTTGAGAACAGTGTTAACATAGATTCTGCCTGCAGCAGTTACATCATTGGATGTAACATTCAAAAGGATATAAACTATCCAACACCGTAGCTAAAGGAGCTTTCCCTTGAATTCAAAAATTAAAGGTAGACACGTTGGCTGTAAGAAAAAAACCCCAAATCCACATTAGGGTAATACCTTTATTGCACCAACCAGTACTCTTACTCAGGCTAGAGTAAAACAAAGCAAGGCCAGGGTTGGGGCATTGGCTGGTGGTAACATCATGAATCTGTATCTGTTGATAGCCGTAAGGAAGAAATTAACAGGAGGCAGCAAACATTTTTCAGTGCAGTGCAGTGCAGGCATTGGGTTGCATCAAGGCCTACTGGGAAGAAGAAATAAAGCAATGGCAGATTCCAAATGAATTTTAAAAACCCCCAATTGTTACCCAGGTCTGCCTCATTTCTTAGATGAAACACGCAGATTTATTGAAGATGAGAATAAAAAGAAACCAGATAGTCTTATATATCTGAAGATATACAGTCGTACCTTGGTTTTTGAACAGCTTAGTTCTTTAGCTCCGAAACGCTGCAAACCTGGAAGTGACTGTTCCGGTTTGTGAACTATTTTTGGAAGCTGAACATCGGATGGGGCTTGCATGGCTTCCGATTGGCTGCAGAAGCTTCCTGCAGCTAATCAGAAGCCACGCTTTGGTTTCCAAACATTTTGGAAGTCGTACGGACTTCCGGAATGGATTCCATTCGACTTCCAAGGTACGACTGTATATCTGAAGTCTTTATATATATCTCAAGATCACAGGGCAGTTTACAATATAAAAACACAACAATATATAGCATAATAACAAACAATAACAATAACCCCACTACCACCACTGTTTAAAAGGCCATGGATAATTTAATTATTAACCAAAGGCCTGGGAGAAAAGGAATGTTTTTGCCTGGTGCCTAAAGATACGCAATGAAGCGCCAATTGAGCCTCCCAAGGGAGTGCATGCCACAAACAGGGAGCCACTGCAGAAAAGGCCTATTCTCATGTTGCCACCTTTTGGACCTCTTGTGGAGGAGGCACATGAAGAAGGGCCTCAAAAGATGATTGCAGGGTCCAGGTAGGTTCATAAGCAGAGAGGCGGCCCTTGATGTATTGCAGGCTGTATAGGTAAAAACCAGTACTTTGAATTGGATATTTGTGTTTCAGTGTGCACCATCCTGGAATCCATATCTAGATGTAGGTGTGGTTCAGAAAGTGTAAAAATAATTTTCGCTAGGTGGGTTAAGGTAAGTCATTCTCTGTCATAGACCTTCAGTCCCACCTGGAACATGGAGTTAATAAAAGTACTCTTATTTTACGACATTGTTCTGTGATGTAGGTGAAGCTCTGTGAATGTCCTGAAATGCTTTATAAATGTTAAATAGTATTACTGTATGCTAGAATCTCACCCTGATTGTCTTCTGGAATTTTCTGTTATTTGTCAGAGTAATTATTGAAAGAAGATCGAACAGGCAGTGATAGAAATGGGCAAGAGAGTGGGATTTGAAATCATTTACCATTTCCCCCAATTTAGGTTCTTCTAGCAATTCCATGATATTAAAAAAGAACGTAAATGATCTCCCAGCAATCTTTGCAAAGAATACGCTCAGCCTCTCTGTAGTTCTGCTCATTTTATGCCAATTTAGAAACCTTATTTGAAAACTTACCGAAAGTTTTTTGAAGATTCTGAGTCCGTATATTAAATTTCTAAGTTTTCCTGCCTCTCTAAATCAATAGTGAATTCATTTTGAAAAGTAATTACTTGTCTGCCATGGTTTACCTTACAAGTCCATGTTGACACCTACTTTTTAAGCTCTGCTTCTCCAAATGTATTCTTAAGCTGTATATAAATATCATCTCAAAGACTTCTTAGTTGTAGAACTTACACTTCAGGTGTATGTAATTGTCATCTTCTCTTGGAGGGGCACTTCACATATGACATTTTTCCTTCAACAGGAAAATGTCTGCAGGAAAAAACATGTGCACAGTCATGTATGAGAGTGAACGAGTTTCTGTTTGGATGTAACTATATGGGTCTTTTATTATTATCAAGCTTAGAAGCTAATTCACAACAACCTGTGATTTGACTATTGCTTGAGTTACTATACTTTGCATTAAAACAGGTCTATCTTACTCAGATGCCAGCTATTATTATTATTATTATTATTATTATTATTATTATTTCTCACTTTTCCTCCAAGGAGCTCAAGGTAGCATGCATGGTTCTCCCCTCTCCAGTTTATCCTCACGACCACCCTGTGAGGTAGCTTAGACTGAAAGATGGCGGCAGGCTCAAGGTCACCCAGTGAGCTTCATGCCTATGTGCCATTTTGAATCCTGGTCTCCAAAGTTCAACACTCCAACCAATTGGGTTGTTCCTCCCCATTGTCCTCTTCATTACAGTCTCTAGCGGCTGTTTCTACTTACTTAAAGTGTGGGGCTTACAGTCCCTATCCAACTAACCACATGGACCAGCTGCCAGGTTAAAGACTGACACACACACACACACACACACACACACACACACACACACAACCCCCACTTTTTAAATCTAAGATAAAAACACTATCGTCTGGCCTTTTACGTTCCCTACTACCAAACAACACCATCCTTCCATGAGATTAGGTCACTGCAGCTGTGCTGCAAACTAATACAGAGAACAGATACCCAAAGACAGTAAGTTGAGCCAGAGAATACAGGCCATGTAGAAAACATATTTAAAAGGATATTCCTGTTTTTTAGAGATTGTGAACATAATACGACTGCACATATAACTTTCTTATTTGCATGGTTGTGCCTCATGTGGCCACTCAACACTCTTTCTTTCTCAGAATAACAGATGCTGGAAGGGAAACGGGAATCTGCTTGTGAGCTTTCCAAAGCTTTCCTTTGAACCCTAATTGTGCTCTGTATAAGTTCTGTGAGTTCGGCAACAAGTGTCCCCAGTGTTATTCATATGTCTCCTAAACAAGTGCTTTTTAGTATTTTATTTCTGCCTTTTTTCCTTTTGCTCTGAATGTTTTAAGGGATATGTGATATATCCCTTAAAGGGATATATATATATTTTAAGGGATATATATATTTAAGGGATATATATATTAAAAAAAACAAATTTGCTTTATTCCAGCCCCGATAATATGGGACTCCTTGACCCATCCACTAGTGATGGCAGAGTGATTTTCTTCTTGCCATGGCAAAAGATGACTATTGCTGGTACCACGGATACTGCAACCGAAGTCACAAGTCACCCAATTCCTACAGAAGAAGATATCAATTTCATTTTGACGGAAGTGCGCAACTATCTTAGTTGTGATGTTGAAGGTAATTTTCGGTAAAATTAGCTCCAAGAATACTTCTGGGTCTATAAACCGTGTTCTTTCCATAAACTGCAAACAGCCATGCAGCACTTTTAAATTCCGGCAAATGGATTATGGCGAAAGCTTTTGTGGCTATAGGTGCCTGAGATGTTATCTTGAGTTGCAGGTATATACTGTATGCACACAGTTGCGGGATGGAGGAACAGACTTTAAATAAACAAGTTGGGTGGAAATGAAATGCTGGAAGTGTAGTTTGGTGAGTATGTCCTACAGTGGTGATATCCAACTCATCCAGTTAGATGAACTCTGAGTGGCAGTGGAGCATCATTGGAACAATAAATAATACAATCAATAAAGTAGGTTAGGCTGAAAAATAGGATCACCTATGGGGCTCCATGACTGAAGCGGATTGCTGCGTTCCTTTGGTGTTTTCAAACACAATGCAAAGGGCAGGTGTGCCTCCCTAAATCGGCAGTGAGCAAACGTTAAAGATACACACCTGCCCTTTGTACTGCAGCAGGCATCAGTGTTGCTTAGCTGTTGTGTAAAAAGTATGAAGCAGTTTTGTCTAATGATCTGAATATGGATTTCTTACATCTAATTCCCCCGCTCCCCCCGATTATGGCACCACATCATATGATAGTCACATACCTGTTTTCACATGCCTGGGAAAGTTATTCAGAGATATGTGACTTTTGCTCGACGTACCTTTAGAGTAATAGGGTGTGTAAGAAAGGTTAAGTCAATTATTCCAGCACAAACTACTGTTCATGGCCCGGCACAATCACAAACATAAATTAGAAATTTCTAATTATTATTTTAAATGATAAATCAGACACTGATTATATTATATAATAGTATAATGGAGTATTTGCATTTCAATATCACCCCAGATGTGCAAGCTCACCATATAGTTAGGGATGCGTTGAAAGCAACTGCTGGGGGGTTTTTGTATAGCAACATCAGCAAGAAGATAAAAATAATAATAATCATCATTATTTATTGAATTTATATACCGCCTTATACCCAGAGGTCTCATTATAAATATTCAGGATTTGAAACCCAACATAAAAATAGGAGATATTCAGCAATTTTATCAATGTGTGGAATTCTAGTAATTGTATTTATACCTTCAAAGAAGAGTATTTAATCCACATTAAGTGGTAGGATTTGTAAGAGGTGAGTGTAGCTGCTAGCTTTCAATAGATCCTTGGCATTAGAGATAAAGGAAGTCTCTACTTTAGCTGTGATTCACTTTCACCCTGCATAGCTTGATTTTTAAAAACAATAATTAAGAAATCCGCCAGCAACAACTTTCGGCTGTATTCAGCTTCCTTATAATGATCTAAAACTAGATCATCCCCGCCACCCATCTCAACAAGGGGAACACTGGGAAGCTAAAATGGCACACTGTTTGTTTACTATAGGTCAGAGGTAGCCAATATGGCCCCATCCAGATGTTTTGGATACAATCCCCATTGTCCCTGACTATTGACCCAGTCTGATAGTTCACAACATCGAATGGGCACCATATTGGCTATCCCTGTTATAGGACATTGAAGAGTCTCCTGATAATCAGCCAACTGGAATCTGATGTGAGTATTGAGACACACAAGAAGCTTCAGATTTCATTACCAAGCCCCTGAATCATCTAGTCCTTTTAAAATGATTCTATAAAAAGGCATGAACTCTAAGTTGCCCTTTGTAGGTGTTGACAGAGGCTGAATATTCATATTCAGCAACCTCCTCTCCACAGACTGAAAATTCTAGATTGCTTGTTTGTTCTTCCTTGAAATGGGTAATTGATAGTTCTGTTATTGTTGTAGCCATTAAAGAAAAATGGTCTACCGGAGAAGGGGGGGGAAAACCCCTATCATTAGGTCCCTCGTGCAGAAATTAATAAAGAGCTGTGGTTTGTCAGGCAAGGTGGTTGGGTACACTAAGCTGCAGCTTGGAGAATTGATTAAGACAGGATTTTTTGCAGGGCAGTTCTGCCGAAGTAGTTTTCTTGAGCGTTTAATTCTTTTGAAAGTAACCAACCTGGGTTGCACACTGTTTTTCCACATGTGTAATTAGTCGTGTTTATAGATTGTCTGTTAGAGAATTAACAATTGTCCTGGCCGTATCAACTCACTGCAGACCTGCCTTTTTGCTGCCAAAGACAGTGGCAGGGTTATCAACTTACACAGGCTTGGATGTGTTCCAGCTGTTTAATTATAGTGTCACACATGCTGCTTTTTTCTAGTTTCATTAATTTATAAATGTAATATGGTATCTTATTTCTGTGATTAGCACTTCATTCTGGTGGGTTAAACATGCTGGCAGAACAACATTGATTTCTCAGATCTCTTCTCTGTTCTTTCGGGATATTTTTACAAGGCATTATTGATTTTTCTGTTAACACTCCTGTGAAAGCAGTATCTTAAAATATGTAACCCTCCCCCCCCCAGACCCTGACACACAAGCCTTTGTGTAAGATTGCTTTTATCCATCGTTAAGTAAGAGGATGAAATTAGTTTTACAGACTTTTGCTTTCATTTAGGGGAGGTTAATAGTAAAACATCTGCTCTGCGAGTGAGAAGGGAGTCTTCAGGTAACATTATGGTCTTTATCGTGGCCAGGTCCTTTTCGCTTTTTAAAGGGTCACCTGGGTGCTGTTGTTGGATAAACAAGATGCCGGTTTTTGCTTTGGAGGGTGTCATGGTTCTCATCCAAGCAGCGGTTGTGACAACTGCACCAAAATGTACACACGTCTAGCATAGCACTGCTGATTGTGTCTCTGAGGGCTAGTTTAGGCCTTTTTCAAAGTACAAATTGAAACATTATGAGAAGCTGTAGAACTGTGGACCAAAGACTGTAAAAGGACTTTGATATTTAAAGTTTGTCCAATAGAGCTTCATGCAGCACATAGTATTAGTATTATTTATTCAATTTATATACAGTGGTACCTCGGGTTACATACGCTTCAGGCTACATATGCTTCAGGTTACAGACTCCGCTAACCCAGAAATATTACCTCGGGTTAAGAACTTTGCTTCAGGATAAGAACAGAAATGGTGCAGCGGCGGCGGGAGGCCCCATTAGCTAAAGTGGTGCTTCAGGTTAAGAACAGTTTCCGGTTAAGAACAGACCTCCGGAACGAATTAAGTACTTAACCCGAGGTACCACTGTAGTGCCCTTCATCTGAAGTTCCCAGGCTGGTGTACAATTTTGAAAACATAATTTACATAGCATGGTAATTTTAAGAAAAATAATAATAATAGCAGTCTCCCCACTTTTAAAAGGCCATAGATTATTCAGTAGCTCACTCTGACATGAGTCATGACCACCAACTTAGATGAAGGGATAAGTTCGTGGAGAAGGAAGCTTATCCATGGCTGCTGGCCATGATAGCTATGCTTTGCTTCCACAGCTGGAGTCAGCAGTGCTTCCGAATGCTTGTTGCTGGAGACCACAGGAGGGGAGAGAGCTCTTGTGCTCAAGGCCTGCTTGTGGGTTTCCCACAGGCATCTGGTTGGCCACTGTGAGAACAGGATGTGGGGCTAGATGGGCCAATGGCTGGGTCCAGCAGCATCTGTGTGTGCTTGATTTTGAGGTCAGGGCTCCTACAAGATTTGCTAATGTCCACGTGGGGAGAGCAACTAGCTGCCTTGGGTGTTGTTCATGGAAAGGCGGAATATAAATTTGACTACTAAGTACTAGTAACAGAGACTAGGGCCCTGCGGGACGTGACATCTTCCCACAGGGCCTGCAAGACAGAGCTGTTCCACCAGGCCTTTGGCCAGGGCACAGCCTGACTCCCTCCCTCGGCAATCTTCACGGAGCTCTGGCCCAATGGTTGTCATTAATCTGATTGGAATTAATTTTATAATGAAATGATTTTAGAATGTTTTATCATTTTACTGTTGTTAGCCGCTCTGAGCCCGGCTTTGGCTGGGGAGGGTGGGATAGAAATAAAATTTATTATTATTATTATTTAAAGCTAATATGATCGGAGGCAAGTGCAATATAACTGCTGATCAGCAGACCGTCATGATTAGTTGCCTAAAATATTTTCTTCCTCTTTCAAGATCAAATAGTGTTCCTTTTTTCACAATCATGGTCTTTCAATATTGGGTTAGTTGCACATACTTCATTTTTTTTCATTGTAAAGCACATAGATTTTATCCTGACTTTCTTCCAAGGAGATTAGGGCAGTTTAAGATTTCACACCCATTTTATCTGCACAACAGCCCTGTGGCATATGCTAAGCTTGAGACTGGGAAAGTGACCGACTCAAGGACACACAGTTTCATGATAGAGCAGGGATTTGAGTTGTCTTATGTCTAACACCCATTTTTACTTTGCTCCCCTGGCTCTAGTGACATTTCATTGGGTTTGTTCAGACCTCCAAACCATTGCATCAGTATCCTTCAGATTAAGGGACATGGGCCGATGAAGGAATAAGGCATAGGAAGAAGCAATATGCAAAAGCAGCCTTCATAAAATTTGCCAAAATTCTGCATTTCTTCCTTCCCTTTTTGGAAGGGAAAGGCTCTTCTCAGTTAGGTGAACTCTGTATATATTTGTATGTGAATGGGGCAGAGTTTTGTATTAACTACATATAGTGTTGAATGCTTACAGTGGCAAAGCTGTTCCCTCACCCCACTCACCTTGTATATTATATTGCCATAGCAGTCATTCTGTGAACTGGCCCTTGGATGGTTGTGCTTTGATATGATTTATTATTTTATGAAAAGTCCTACAGCGTTTTACAGCCTTCCTCTCTGCTGGAAAAAGACCTTATGTGGGGGGACATTGGGCCATAGTGTAGAAACTATATATTGAAACTACCTCAATTATATTGTCAAAATAAATGACACTTTCTGTGATATTAAGTATGAGGCTCTACGGTTGTTCATTAAATCTGCGTTTCTCAGCTTCCATTGGGAGATTTCCCTTTTAAATCTGGCAGGAGGAAAGACTGTGCGCTCACTCGCCTGACTGCCATCCTAGGTTGGAAAACACTGAAGCAAATCTGTTGATGGGTTGTTATGCCTTAGTCCTTCCTGAAGCATATTGAGAGTAAAAAAAACAACAACAACACCAACAACAACACTTGCTGTGTGCTGCTTCATTTTGTGTTTTTCGTTTTGGACCAGTGATGTCAGGTTATGTAGTCTTATAGAACATACTTCCTGTTCAGATTCCTGTCCCACTTTACAGTCTACTGTAGGCTTGCAAACCTGTTTTCAATAGAAGCGCTAAGAAAAATACTTTTGTAATTAGAGGCTCTAGCAGTGAATGTCGAGTTTCCAGGAAATAAAACAAAAGAAGGGAAGTGAGCTCTAAAAAGTGAATAGATGCAATGATAGTAAACTATGGTGCACATAAAATACTTTGTTACAAGTTTAAAACTTCTGTGGCAATAGTCTATTCACTGGACATAGCTACAGAAGGCAATTAGAGGTTGTCATTCTTTGTGTCTCTCCCCCCATATTCAGAATATCACTCATGAAATCACTCAAGATATCCCTCAAGTAATTAAGGAACAAAAGAAGAAGAGGCACACTAATCTATATATATGCAGGTTTTGGTGTCTTCGGGTGTCTTCCCGTGTAAGAGTCGGGGTGTCTGTGCGACGTTTCGACGAGGTCTCACTCGTCATCTTCAGGCTGGTGCTTTCGGCTTCTTGTTACTGGAACAGAGCAGAATCTGGTGTTTGAGTTCCTATAAATACTGTTGAGGGGTGTGGTGTATAGCCTCCAACGTTCTGGGCAGAGAGGAAGTTCCTAGATTAGTGTGCCTCTTCTTCTTTTGTTCCTTAATTACTTGAGGGATATCTTGAGTGATTTCATGAGTGATATTCTGAATACCACTGAATACTCTTTAACATGGAACATCACCACAAGAGAATAATCATGGAAGCCATCGAGATAGAGAAACACCCTCACAACATGAACAAGCGTGACGACACGTCCCGCCTGCCAGACATCTGGAAATTAGCCCTCCCCACAAAAACCGACACCAGAACCAGAGGCACACAGAACGCCGTCACCAATCAACCACACCAGACCCAAACCCAGACCCTCTCCACAGACATATTACAGACTCCATCCAGTAGCCAAACTATAGTGGCACCTCCGGATGCTGCACCCCCCTGCAATCCCTACACAGATCTGGCTGGCACAAGGCACAAAACCACAGCTCGCCCCTATACACGAAGCCAAGCCAGAGCACAACTAAATGCAGCACAGCCATCGTCTCAGAAAAACTCTTCACAAGCTCAAGAGGTCAAGACACAAAAGCTTTAGCAACTAATCTACACTTAATGACCCACCCAGTGGTATTCAGAATATCACTCATGAAATCACTCAAGATATCCCTCAAGTAATTAAGGAACAAAAGAAGAAGAGGCACACTAATCTAGGAACTTCCTCTCTGCCCAGAACGTTGGAGGCTATACACCACACCCCTCAACAGTATTTATAGGAACTCAAACACCAGATTCTGCTCTGTTCCAGTAACAAGAAGCCGAAAGCACCAGCCTGAAGATGACGAGTGAGACCTCGTCGAAACGTCGCACAGACACCCCGACTCTTACACGGGAAGACACCCGAAGACACCAAAACCTGCATTCCTGTACCCGTGAAAATCTACGAAAGCATATATATATATATATATATATATATATATATATATATATATATATATATATATATATATATTCACATTTGCTCCACTTTGGGTAAAGTTCAATTTACATTTGTTGACAGTGCTTACCTGTTTTTATCCCCTACCCTCTACCCTTTCTGTTCTAGTGCCACCAGTGATCACAATCTAATGATCCTGTGGAGGTTATAGCTGTATTGATAAACAGACAAATAATTTTTATTTATTAGTCTCTTTTCCCCAGAGTGACTCAAAGTGACTTACATTAAAACCAGTTTAAAAGAACCAATTAAAAAAAACTAAAAACACATCCATACAAATAAAAGGCATGGCTTACAGATCCCATCTCACTAAAACAAGGCCATAATGCCGCTTTTCAAATTAAGGTCCAAAAGCCTGGATAAAGAGAAAAGTCTTTTCTGGGTACCTAAAAATAGATAAAGATGGCACCAGGCATGTAATATTTACACACGAGGGGAGTCCCCAGTGAAAAGGCCCAGTGTTGTGTCTCTAGCCTCTGAACCTTCCATGGAAGGGGGCACATGAATTATCACAGAGTCTGAGGTGGCTCATTTAAGGGAGAGGCGGTTTTTTTGGATCTGGGGTCCTGAACTGTATAATTGGTCAAATGCTTGTTAGGAAGATAGAGCAATTATAGCCAGTAGATGTAGAAGCAGCCGGAGTATTTATTTTCATTTTATTTGTTACATTAATTTCCCTTTAAGAAACTGATGAGTGGCTTTGTAGTCGCACTGGGTCAGTTGAGACATATCATTTCCCCATCGTCCAAAACATGGTTTCTAGGGTTGGGATCATGCTGCAAGCTTGCAGACTTCCTCTGGTTAAAAAAAAAGTATTAGCACATATTTTTAAAAATGCAATGATGCGGTCTAAAGGAAGTGATGTGCAAAATGCAAAATTCAAGGAGAAAGTAGCTCATTGCTGAGTTGGATTGGGAAGGTAAGGTGTCATGTTGCTTTCAAGAGAAGTATCTGATAAGACCCACTGATGGAGGAGGGTCCCCGGCTCTATTCTATCTTGATGACAAGTGGATAAGTAAAGTGTTTTGGTGCTTGGCTGCAGTGACATTTTCCTGACCCTTTTAAGGTGGTCCAAAAGGAAACAGCGTAACCTGAGTACTAAAAGAAATAATAAATCCAAACAGAGCGCCGTAAGTGTGAAAACCGATGAATTTTAAATTTCCTTGACCTCTTTCACCTATGCAGAGCCACTCAGAAAATCTGCCTTCCACAAAATGCATGCAGTGAATGACTACAGTGTTCTTTCCCAAGGTTTGACCAGATAAACATATGGTGAAACTTTTGAAGCCACTCGACACAGTCATTTTGTGCATGGCTGGCCAAGCTCGGTTTGTATGATGCGTGTGGCAAGTGGTTTATCTGAATAGTTCCAGGCATATTGTGTTTTTGTACTTGGCTACTTAAGCCACAGTACTAAAAACTCAGTAACTTTGAGGTTTGCCCAAGCATATAGATTATCTGTTCTTCATTAGCATAGTTCAATTTGGAGTGAAAAAATGAGCAATTGGGTTACTTGGAGTAGGTGTGTTAACTGCTGTATTTTTTGCTTGCTATGTCAGAAAGCAAGTTAGAGGCAGGCTTGTTATCATTCTGCTCCCAAGAAGATAAGCAAGTTGTGGTTCCAGATATTCATCCTCTATCCAAGGATGTGAATAGTGATAATACCAGCAACATGGCTTACCATGCTATCCAAGTATGGCCATTGTATATATGTTTCTAGGAGGACCAGAATCTTAAAAATGATCATGGATGTTCTCAATATTCTATTGAGCTTGAAGGTAATAAGACACATGTATTCTGCTACATGTTGTCGTGCCGAGATCTAAAGTTAACTTTCTAATGCCCTTTGGTGTGTGTCAATATAAACTGCATGTGTACTTAGCTGCTTGTCTACAGTAGCATTGTATGGCAGAAAATGCATGCTTTTGAACTGCTGTGGGGGCAGCTTTTTATAATGCCTTTGTGATCAAAAGGTTTCATGATGTTAAGACCTTGGTGGTTGTTAAATTTTGACATCCAGGAAATATTTCTATGTGATTTCCATTGATGCAAACTTTCATTTTGGGTAAATTAGACTATGTTTTCACCCCCCTTTTCAAAAATGAATATACACTGCTTGAACATTAGTCATTATTGAATCAAAAGATGCAGTTGTACCTCTTTCTTCTTTCTTTACCTTTCTGTCATTAACATTTGCGGAGCTGGCAATATTATTTCTCCAAGATTACATTGATGGCATATTTTTAAAATTGTTGTTGTTGTTTTTAAAAATGTTGTTGTTATTTTAAAAATTGTTGTTCTGATGGGATTTCCTTTTTTCTTATCAACCACAGTGAGGAGAGGCGATGTCTTGGCAGCATGGAGTGGGATTCGTCCCCTAGTAACAGACCCTAATTCTAAAGACACCCAGTCCATATCTCGGAATCATGTGGTGCATGTTAGTGACAGCGGCCTTGTGACTATAGCAGGTACCAGACCTTCACTTTCAACCTGAGATGCTTGGGCAGGGGGAGGGGGATGAAATGGGTGAGGTGGCTGGGTTCTGCACTTGAAAGAAGCGATAAGTGGAAGGGCTAAGCCACCCTCTTCCAGCACAACTCTTGTTTTGTTTCAAATGGCACCCTTCCATTACCTCTTGGTAACGGAAAATATTTGTAGACTATGGTTTGTTAGTTCAGTTGTCTTAGCTTGATGGAAGACCCTGTGAGCGCATTTTAGAAGGGAACAGGCACTGGCCTACAAGTGACTTAAATATAAAGGACTATGCACACTGCACACCTCAAGTCCTCTGTAGCAGTACCAGTCGTACCCCTGGTGTATCAGAGACCCACTCTCATCTTTTCCTGCCAGCTACTGATGTGAGCAACAATCAGGTCTGGGTCAAGGCACAGGAACATTCTTCTAGCAAGACAGTAAGCAATAGAGGTGTTTCATAAAGCAATAGGCAATCAAAACAGCTGTGTGGCATATTCGCTGGTCCCAGGCACTCAATTCTCCCCATTATAGAGCCTTTTCAACTCAGCGATTGCAAAGATTCCCACTTACGCAATGGGGCTTTCCCTCTGCATGCACCCAACACTCCCCCCACCCCAGATCTGCTCTGAACGGTCAGGAGAACCCCCAGAACAGGACATGGGGAGAGGAGAGGGGAGATTGTTCTGCTGTGCAAGTGGAAATGTTTGCGCCGATGAAATGATCTCCTTAGCACTAAGTTGAATGCAACACCAAGCCAACATGAAAGAGCCTTTGCTCTGACCTTAATAAACTGACAGGCTTTTTTAGTCATTGAATTCTTTATTAGTGAATCGATCATTAACTTTAATGGTCTAGCACTTGGTACCGAGTGAAGTTAGTCAGATGCGTAGACTGCAGTTCTCAGTTCTGAAACAATGGGACTTTTCGAGGGAGAATAGTTTTAAGGGTCGTTACATGGGATTTGTACTGGATTGTAGCCTGACTTTGTAATTTAGAAACCCCAAACCACAAATTGTTGAGGTAGCTAGGAAGTGGCGGATGCAGGGTGCCTTCAGTACCCTTTTACATTAATGTTTCCAGGTGGGAAATGGACAACCTATCGCTCGATGGCAGAGGATACAATTGATGCTGCAGTACGTGCTCACGGCCTGCGTGCGGGTCCCTGTAAGACAGTGGGTCTCTTCTTACAGGGTGGAGAGGGTTGGAGCCCAACTCTTTATATTCGACTGGTTCAAGATTATGGACTTGAGAGTGAGGTGAGGCTTGTGGTGTGATTTCTTTTTAAATCTTAAAACTTTGTCGTAAAGAATACGACACCTTGGATCCGGAGAACTGTGAGCAGAGGGGAATGTTATTTTTATTTCACAATACTTGCAGCTTGATTGTACTAAAACCTCAAAGCAGTTTACAAAAAAGGATCTTTCCTAGCCCTCTGTAGCTTCCTGCAGCCAGCCCCCAACCTTTCTCGAGGGTTTCTCAAGGACCCAGTGTGGGCTGGGTTAACTGCGGAGGGGCTGTTGGAGGAAATTACCCCATATCTGGTGGAAGCATCTTCTGTGAGCAGAGGAGTGTGTGACTTCCATCTCACTCGTCCTCTGGATACTGGTGTTGGTAGGGACCATTGCCCTGCCCTACTAACTGATCCAGGTGTTGCCACTACAACCAGCCTACGAATGTTCAGAGGGGCCACACAGGAAGCAAAGAAGGATGGAAGAGACTGGAATGAAGGCCGGGAATGATGGAGAAGAGGAGGAGAAGGTGCAGCGGGAGAAGCTAGAATGAGGCAAAAGGTTGGGAATTGATGGGCAAGGGGTAGTGGAAGAAAGGGAAAGGGGCTTCCCTTCTCTCACTCAAAATGCCTCTTATTTTGGCCCTTACCTAATTCAAAGTTCTTTGTTCAGATTAAGGATTTTTTAAAAGAGCACATGCATCAAATGATTAAAAGCCAACTATAAATGTTGTTTAACTGGGCTAAATTGAGCCCTAACCCATTATTATTATTACTACTATCATGCCTGTTGTTGTTGTTGTTGTTATTCAGGGGCTCTATGCTCTGTAAGCCCAATTTACACAATCCCAATTTTGATCAGTGTGCGCACGCACATGCATCCTGTCTCCTAACTGTGACAGTCGAAGAAGCCTCTTGGCTTCTTGGTCCCAAGTGAAGCTATTCTTCAAATGTGACGACAGTAGCAGAAACCTTGAAGCGTCATTAGTCACTGTTCCATTGATACATGCATAGCTGTGTTAGTGCTAGCCTAAGCGTTCCCAGCACGAGTCGTTTCCTCCCACCCAGCCCTCATCAGACGCCGCCTTTGGCCTATTAGTTAACAGGCCACAGGAAAACTGTCAAGGGCAGCTCTGTCTAGATGGAGCTGTATTCCAGGAAGTGCCGACTGATGAAACAGTTCTTTTTTTAACCCGATCTTGATCCCGTAGGTGGCTCAACATCTCTCAAATACATTTGGGGACAAGGCCTTTGAAGTGGCAAAGTTGGCCCAGGTGACCGGGAAGAGGTGGCCTATTGTTGGAAATCGCCTGGTTTCCGAGTTTCCTTACATTGAGTCTGAGGTATGACAGTGAGACCCTTTGTTGTCGTGTTGCTTCTTTCCTTCTCCTCCCCACCCCAGTTGTGTTTAAATGCTCTGCTCCCTTGAAGATGCTTATTCTGCCTACTGCCTGGTGACATCAACTAACAGAGGTAGCGCTATACACAGCGAAGTTTCCCCTGCCTCATTCTATCCTCCCCACACTTCCCCAGTTTAAATCTTGGGTCTGCCATTAGGCAAGCCAATATCTCTCAGTCTCCATCTGCGATATCAGCGTGATAAATACTGATATACCTTACAGGGTTGTTGTTATTATAGGCAAAGTGCTTTTAACATTCTAAGGTGTTATAAATGCTTGCTGTTATCCAGGTAACTCAAATTGTCCTGCCCATTCCCCATGGGGGAGGGGGGGGAGCAGAACAGGGCTGCCGGTAGGAACTGAAGAGGGTGGTATGCTTAGGGAGAAGCAAACAGCAGGTGGAATTCTGTGTACGCATATAAGCTAGAAAGGATGTAAAGCAGGACAGGTTTTACACTGCAGTGAGATAAGCATGCGTTACCTGCTCGTGTGTCTGCACATCAAGCTGCTGTCAAAGGCACGGCTACAGTGGCCAGTCAAAACGCTGGCAATCATATAAGGATCCTGGGAATACTAGGAGGAACAGGCTCAGGGCATGTAGCAGTGTGCAAAGAGTAAAGTGGTGGAAGATCTACTAAGGTTAGGAAGGGATTGCAGTTCTCTGAAGAATATTTATACCTATGGATGAATCTCTCCTTCCCTGCCCAAGAGAATGTGAAGTATAACCTCTGAATTTCTGGGTGAAATGTGTTCTGCTCAAATGCGATACCAAATGCACCTCTTTTTAATCCGAGAAAACAAAAGGACAGAGGACCATTGTAGTGTAACAAAAGTTCATCTCAGTAGCCTAGAATGTATGCTTTCGAATCAGGGTGATGGTGGGTAACTCCATCTTGAATCACAGTCTGTATACATTACATTACAGAACATTACATTACATTACCTCTTTCTCTTTTCCTTTTAGTATTGTAATCTCTCTGTCCAGAGCCAGGCTATCGAACTGAAACAGATCTTTGAGCTCTCTCTCTCTCTCTGTGTGTGTGTGTGTGTGTCTCAAATATTGTAGATTGAGTATGCAATCCAAGAGTATGCCTGCACTGCGGTGGATGTGATTGCTCGCCGCACACGCCTGGCCTTCCTGAACGTGCAGGCTGCCGACGAAGCCTTGCCAAGGATAATTGAGATAATGGGGAAGAAGCTCAAATGGAGCGAACAGAAGAAAAAGGTACAAGGGCGGGCCTCTAGGTTCGCAGCAAAAGGATTGCAAGATCCTTCCCCAAGAAACTCATGGGCATTGGCGAATGAGCCATAGTTGCTTTGGATTTTGTTTTTGTCAGAGTTGCTGGCCTGTGGAGGTTCAAAACCCCACTAAGCCAAGGTGCTCGCTGGGTGACTTCATGCCTGTCGCTTTCTCTCAGCTAGACCCACCTTGCGGGGTGGTTGTGAGATAAATGGTGGAACAGACATGTGCACAGTGGTACCTCGGGTTACATACGCTTCAGGTTACAGTGGTGCCTCGCAAGACGAAAAGAATCCGTTCTGTGATTCTCTTCGTCTAGCGGTTTTTTCATTTTGCGAAGCAAGGCCATTGAAGGATTAGCGGATTAGCGCTATTAGCGGCTTTTAGCGGCTTATCTGCTGATCGGATCAGCTGATAAGCAGCTTAGCGGCTTAGAAAAAGGGGGGGGAGGGAAAAACCCAGCAGGAACTCGCAAGACATTGTCGTCTTGCAAAGCAAGCCCATAGGAAATTCGTTTTGCGAAGCACCTCCAAAACAGAAAACTCTTTCGTCTAGCGAGTTTTCCGTCTTGCGAGGCATTCGTCTTGCGAGGCACCACTGTACATACGCTTCAGGTTACAGACTCCGCTAACCCAGAAATATTACCTCGGGTTAAGAACTTTGCTTCAGGATGAGAACAGAAATCACGCAGCGGCAGCAGGAAGCCCCATTAGCTAAAGTGGTGCTTCAGGTTAAGAACAGTTTCAGGTTAAGAATGGGCCTACGGAATGAATTAAGTACTTAACCCAAGGTACCACTGTACTTCCTTTAACTCCTTGGAGGGGTGTGTGTGTGTGTGTGTGTGTGTGTGTATACACACACACATGCACACATATGCACAGACACGCATGGGCACCCCCCCCCCATTCTGGTTGGGCCCAAACCACATGCTGCGTTTACTCAAGCGATGCTGCTAAAATAGCCTCCCTTTGGGGACTGCCCACCCTCCCTGCTGTAATATTTGGAGGTACTCACCTTCTTCCCAGAGTTCCCTTTCCCCCAAAAGCCATGGTGGAGAGAGAGGAGATAAACAACATGATCCAATCCACATGGTGAGTACTGCAACTCTTGCCGTAAGAACTTAGACCTGTTACTGAGGGAAGGCCAATTCCTTCCCCCATGGCCTTCCTGTGGTACATGTAGTTTGCACTGGAAAAAAGAATGTCTTTCATAAACATGCTTTCTCCCTTCCTTCCGCCCCCAGTAGCTGTACTTCATGTGCTCAAGGAGTTCCAGTATCTTGTTTTCAGGCCTTTTGAAGCTAACTTACTTGCTATGGAAAACAATATTTTGTCAAAGCAGGATAGCTGGTTTCATCTGTAAGTCCCTACTTCCTCAAAGGAGCAGAGCCTGGAAAACACTGAACATGGTCAGGCACATTGAATACAGGAGCAGAACAGCAAGGAGCAGAAAACAGTGCAAAATGAAGTTTTGGAATGGAAGAGGGGATTTGAAGATTCCCAACTAGGGGCTGCCTCGTTGTCCTGCTGCCTGAAGAGAGTAATCACAGCAAATGCCAGAAGCCCTCAAAAATTGGATGCATTAAAGCCTGTGTCTCGCCATTTAGTGTATTTATTGTAGCTATAAGATACCAGCATTAAATTTAAAGGCCATCTCTTGTCCCTTTCTGTCTGCAAGCACAAGCCTTGCTGACATCGCTGCTAGTTGCATGTGTGGATTGAGGGCACGTTAGAGCCTTTAAAATCTTTACATTGCACGTCTCCCGGAGTAATTATCGCTTGATAATCAACACTTGTACAACCAAACCAGTGATCTAGCTGAAGCATGAAATGCTGCCTAATCTTAATTACCTTGTTCACCTTTAAGCACTTTTTGGTCATCAACTGCTGATATTCCTCTAAGGACCAGCAATTATAATTAAGTGAAAGGAGCCAGTAAAACATTACAGCAAAGAAGGAATTCGGAATGTAAATATTTGCTGTTACCCTAGAGTTGAGACACTGTGTGCTGCTCTCTCTCTGTATAGGAGCAGCTTGCAGAGGCGAAGAAGTTTTTGTACTACGAAATGGGCTACAAGGCACGATCAGAGCAACTGACAGATCGCAGCGAAATCACTTTGTCCCCAGCAGATATTGAGAGGTAAATACATTGTGCAAGGTAGTAGTTGCTATTCTCTGGGGTCTGGATAGAACTGTGGTGGGTAGGTGGCAAGTGTTAAGAACAAAACCCCCAGCTGTGCAAGCTGGGCTGAGATGGCAGATCCTTTTATTTAATTTTGCTGCCGTTGTACGTGATCTTTCTTTGTGTTTATTTGCCCCATTTGAGGCTGGCTTGAGGGGTGTATGGGGTGTTAGGGGACGGGTAGGACCTCTGGTGGGGGATACATTGTGTTCCTTCTGGGGTACTTTGTCCACCTTTGGTACCCACCCTGCACACAGCACTCACCTGTGGCTCCTAGAAGCTGTAAGCGTGTGCCAGTGCCCACACTCTTGGAAATGGCTTTGACTGGCCTTTCCTTCTCCATGCAAAGACAGACTCCGGCAGATTAACTGGATGAGACCAATAGTGGGTCCAGCCGTCAAGAAGGCAGTTTCTGCATGAGCTGTGGAGGGAAATGGTGGGCAGATGGGGCTTGGCAACCTGGGAAGGTTTCCCATCTAGGAGAAGGAAAACTCTGGTCCTAAACCACCACTGCCTTGTGGGATATCTTTGGGAGAAGGAAGACATAAATCAGGAGTGGAGTCCCTAAGATGTTTGGATGGCATCATATGCACTTCCTCCTGGCAACTCCTGGTGCCAAGCATATTGCTCTGCTTTCCTTTGGATCACATCAGCGAGGCTGAAAGGGAGGTCTTGTCATCTGGGCAGCCCAGGACCTCCATATACACTGCCTAGACTTGCGCCTAGGGGAGGTCACTTCAGCTTGATCTCACCCCCAGAGTACTCCGTTGTCTCTCGAGACAGACGGATGCCATTAGGTTGCTTTCAGTGACTGTTTGACATTCCCTGATTGGCTAAGAGCATCGGGCATAATTATATCTCTGTCTTGGCTCAACATCTGTTGGGTCTGTGTATGACACTGCCTTGTGTATTCAGATGATTAATCCATCTGGTCCATTAACACACACTCTCTACGCTGACTTGCAGTGGTTCTCCTGAGCTTTTAGGCCAGGGATGAGGAACCTCTATGGCCCTCCAGATATTGTTGGGTTCTCAACACCCATCAGCCCCAGCCAGCAGTCAGGGATGATAGGACTCGTAGTCTATCAAGATCTGGCAAGCCACAGATGTTTCTGATCCTTGCTTTAGGCAGACCTTTCCCCCACTTCTGCTACCAAGATTATTCAACTGGAGATGCCAGTGTGTTGGTATTCAAAAGTATGTGCTCTACTATTGAGCTGCACCTCCTTCCCTAAGATGACTGAATCCTGGCAGTACTTGGTATGGTAGAAGGTGGTATGTTATGGCATTAAAATGAGGAAAGTTGAGTAGCATTGATGACAATAAGCGCGGCACTGTCTGATGGTGGAGATTTTGCAAGGAAGGAGGAGAACATCCCATAGGTTGGGCTTCTTTATAAAACTGCTTTTGCTCTTTGGCATTATATAGCTGTTTCCTGAATTATCCATTTTTTGCAGATATAAAAAGAGATTCCACATGTTTGATAAAGATGGCAAAGGCTTTATTACCATAGTGGATGTGCAGCGTGTGTTGGAGGTAACATTTTACTTACCTTAAAAAATACTATCAAAATTGTCTGACGTGCTATTAATAGTGTTTTGTTAATCCAGGATTGTGGGTTTTTCCCCCTTTCATAAACTTTTATAGAGCATCAACCTTCAAATTAATGAAAGAGCACTCCATGAGATTTTGAATGAAGTAGATCTGAACAAGAATGGGCAGGTTGAACTCAATGAGTTTTTGCAGGTAAGTTGGTTCTTTTTAAATATGTGTGATTGTTACTATGCATATATTTTATATGCAAAGTATAGCATGACAAGAAGGGGTGGGCAGGCAGCCCAAGCAAGCTAGAGGGAGGGGGTAGCCAAAACAGGCTGTAGCAGCCCCTCAGCTCTGCTGGCTTCTTTGTCTGCCATCCTTGTGGGCCCTCCCCCTGAGATCCAGATCCCCAGGCCACTTGACACCACCACAGTGGCATCTTGGAAGTCAAACGGAATCCCTTCCAGAAGTCCGTTCGGCTTCCAAAACGTTTGGAAACCAAGGTGTGGCTTCCGATTGGCTGAGGGAAGCTCCTGCAGCCAATCAGAAGCTGCGGAAGCCCCATTGGACATTCAGGTTCCAAAGAACATTCACAAACTGGAACACTCATTTCCGGGGTTGTGGCGTTCGGGAGCCAAAACGGATAAGTACCAAGGCGTTCAGGATCCAAGGTACGACTGTACTAGCTGCTCTCATCCTCTGAGGCTGGCCTTGTAATCCACTGCTGCCACTGCTTGATGACCATGGAGAGTGACAGAGAAGCAGTGCAGGGAGGTGGAAGACACCCAGAATGCAATTTTAGCCTATGATCTGGCTGTCACATAGTGCAGGCAGGTAGGCCTTGAAATCAAGGTCTCTGAAAATCATTTAATATTTACCTTTTCATCTTAGATTTTTGTCAGCAAATTGGTAATGGGATTGCTGTTCCTCGGTTGGGCAAAACATTAAATCCTTGGTTTCAAACTCAGTTGTGTTGACTTCTTAGGTTTCTTTCTACTCACCCTGCAGTTTCTCCCTTTTAAAAAAATGATCTCCAGCCTACTTTCTGACTTAACCAATTCTAGTAGACTTGGCTTAAATCTAAGCAGGCAAATTTTCATGCTCAAAGTTTGTCCTTTGCATGTTCATAACACTGACTTGCATGGAGACTGATTAAATATTTCTCCTGATTTTTTTAAATTAATGAATATACAGGATGTTAATTTATTTTGTGCATGGGCAGCATGTTAGATGGCACTTAGTCTAGTGGTGAATCAGCACAGTGTTGCTCACATTGTCCAACATAAGGACCAGCGGCCCAGGACATGATTCCTTCCTTCTTAGTGGTCCAATGCTGAATATAAATTCAGAATTTTTTTGCTCTTTTCAGAGGCTAGCTGTATCTGTGATTTAAATGCAGGTTGGAAGGATGTTTGCTACATAGTTGCCAATGGTTGGGCAGATGGATTTTCCTTTTTTTTAAAAAAAAGCATTCTTTTTTTGTTCCAGCTATATGATAGGGATGGAATATCTTGCATACTCTATTCCCATCTCATTACTAAACCTATTTAAAAACTGAAATTCAAAAAGAGAGGAGAAGCAAAACAATATACCCCCTTCCTATGATAAAAATACTAAATTTGTGCTATTGGGCTGTAATTAATTTGACATCTGCTTGACACATGGATTACTCCAGGATCACATACATGCCACATTCAGTTTCCAAGCACACCTGCATTGTTAAAATTTGTGCATTCCATCTTTCAATTCTCCCCCCCCCCCATGTATTTCTTTTAAGGGGGGGCACCAACCCACCCAGCAAGGTATGAGAGGCAGCTTGAGATGGGGTGGGGGTAGGGTATTGCTCCAGACAACAGCAAGTAAATCACTGCGATCTCTCAACCAGCGTTCATCTTGCTGCATGTTTCTTTGCTTGATGAATCCTTTAGCATACGGTTTAGCCTTTCCCTTAGCCAGATCCGCCCTTGGGGTTTGATGTGTGAAGGGAGAAGCTTGCATGCGTGGCCCCCTCCTTCCTTTGCACGGCCGATTCCCTCCCCTGTTGTAGTTAGGAGTATCCATAGCCTGCCTGCAAGCAGAATTGGAACCCCAGTTTTTGAAGTCTGTTCTCATTCTTGCTAGCAAGCATAGCTAGCAGTAACCGGAGTTTTGCTGAGTTCTAGACATCGGGGCAGTTCTAGACGTCGTTGTCACGAATCAGGAAGTGGGGCAGAGTATCAGCACACAGGAGGCGGAGGAGGAATTGGCTGACACGATCCTCAAGCGCGTTCTTGATTGCCACGTTGTGTGTTTGCCTTGATGTTTGAACTCTGCCACTTGCATATCAATTGGCCTGTGAATTGCTCCCTTATCCTATAAAACCAGAGGGGAGAAAAGTGGCCTGCGGTTTTGTGGGTGCAGAAGGTGGAACGTAGGAACACACGTGTCTTTAATTCCAATGCTGCAAAATACACAAGCTCTAAAGAGGTTTCTGAAATGCGTCTAGGCATCCATTTGACTCCTTTCATACAAGCAGCAGCTTATTTGTTTTCCATTGCCAGCCAGGTTTGTTTTTGTAGAGCCTTCCTTGGTCAGGTTTTTCAAATGACTGCCAGGTCCTTCCTGCACAGTGGCAATGATGAATGCAGAACATGAGATAAATTAATGCTGGGGATTTTGGTCAATGTCAGCCCTTTCTTCACTGTGTCAAGTTAAACAAACAAGATCAAGGCAAAGGAAAATGGTAATTGTCTTTCTCAAGATGGGTTGCAGATAAGAGCACTGTTGAATCTAAATGTGGAAATTTTCACAGGTTGAGTCTAGCGTATTATATATATTTGTGTGTGTATATGTATATTCTCCCCCCTTCCACACATAGTAGAATAAGTTATGTGAGTACATTTATTTATACAGAGGTTTAAAATAGAAAATTTGCCTGTAATGTAAATCACATTAAGGCGTTCTTTTTAAAAAAGAAAATCTACTCCCCACCCCCCACTCCCAGCTAACATTACAGTTTCCCCTTTCTCATTTATTCTCAGGCTCCAAAATTAACAGGATTTAATTTTAGATTTTGAAAGTCTTGTTCTGTATTGGTAGCACTTTGATTTCATGATTGTATTTGTTTAAAATTTGGCTTGTTTTGTCAGTGCCATCATGTTAAGATGAAATAGCTTATCCTGTTGTATGTTATTTGTGTGGGGTTTTTTTAAAGGGACCAGCTTTATTGTGCTTTGCACACTTCAGATATTTAGGGGTGCATGCTTAAAACCATTTAACACAGATTTGCATTTTTCATTTAAATTTCCAGCCTATATTATCCCAAGTACTTGGGCCAGGTAATAATACCAAACAAGCCAATAAAACTAATAATGCCTATTTAAAATATAAAATGCAATGTTTAATTCATCTTGTTCTATACCAGTTTCTCTCCTGCCATCCAGAGCAGAGCCTGTAAAAAACAAGATCTGGTTGCATTTTTGGGAAATATTCATAATTCAGGACTATACCAGTTTAGAATACAGAGTAGGGGATCTCTTGTTTGACATTGCCTCTATGTCAGGCAGAAGGCTTTTTGTCTAGCCACCTCCCTGGTGTGCTATCTTTGTAGGTAAGGGGTGCTTTTCATATACAAAAACTTTGGGACAGGTGATTTCACACTGCATGTATTCCTCAGTTGGCATTGATCCACGTGGATATAATGTATTGTGGTTCAAGGACCCGATCCCCACATAGTGGAATGAAAACACAAGGACATGTGATATAAGGTTAATGGGCAAGAAAAGGCCACAACTTTATTGATTACAGCAAGTGAAAAGGTATTGGCTTAGGCATTGGATTACGTCAGCTGACTCCACCCACTCAGAGAGGGGTGAGTCTAAAACAGGGGGGTTTATTCACCAGTAGGTGGAGCCTGTTGATGCTAATCCAACTATAAGCTCTCCCCTGATGTCACCGAGGGTCGTGCCATGGCCTCCCGCCACGCAGGCATCGGACAGAATACACGACCGCCGGATTCCTTTAACGGAATACCCAAAAATTGAAGGCGCAGGCGATGGCCACACCTAGCCCTTCCACACACCACCAACACATTATTCCAATGCCTAACCTACCCACCAATACCACGAAAGTTGTGACGATTGCTACGAGGTAGGCAAAAAAACCAAAAAGTCTAATGCCAAATGGAAAAATTCCTACCAGGCCCCCCGGACAACCAGGGCGACCAACCTAAGGTCCATAGCAAGGCCGAAGAAAACCGAGACCCTGAGCTCTAAGGGAGTGGAGGGTGGGTGACTCGTGACGGGACGACGAAAAGTGAGGCCAGGAGGCTGGCGCCGCAGCAATTTAGGCTGCTGTACACGCCCCCTTGAAGGCACCTGGTTGGGTGCCTGGCCGTGGGCGTGGGCGCCAGCCAGGTAAGTGGGAGGCAGGGGGCAAATGCCCCCTGCTTGAGGCGGAGACTGGCTCCTGCCCACAACCACTCCCCTCTCTTGCAGGAGGAGAGTCTTTGTCATCACAGGCAGGCGGGTAAAAAAGAGAACTTCTGCTCCTCCGAAGGAGTAGGTCTTTTCATTTATTAGATACACATGATCATTCTCTGAATAAATAGAATGATGAGTGGCCCACTTCTGTTTTCTTCTTCAATACCTGTTTCCTAGATTTTTAAATCTCCAGGGTAGGGACATATCCTTCTGTTCTTTGAAAGTACCATGCTCATGGGTGATGTTACTGTTGCATCCATTCGTGTTAGTCTAGTCTTTCAGATGCTCAAACCTGCTTAAACATCATGGCTTTTCTCAAGTAGCCAGAAGAGCTCCAATGAATACTTGACTGCGCTTGCTTAGGCAATCCAATGAGCTAACATAAAAGTCAGAAATATTCATATCTATATATACCTATATCTGTATCTATATGTAGAGATATATATAGAGCTATATATAGATATCTGTGTGCACATATACATACACAGAGAGAGAGATGAATATCCTGGAAGAATTTCTGATTGCTCAGAAAAAGGAAAATTGGCCAAATAATGCCTTGCACATTGTTCATTCATCTCTGCTTTGGCCTTAAAGGAAAAAAAGTCAGAGAAGTAAAACGAGAGTGTGGCTTGTAGCATTTGCTGTCAGGTTGATAATTGTGCGATGCAAGCCCAGCATAACAAATAGGACAGGAAGAGCAGTTCTCCAATTGTTCTGTTGGCTTTCTCACCGGAGTAGCAACAACACGGAATCAGAACACTATTAAGAGAGCATGCCCATCAGTGGTAATATTGAAGATGCTGTGCTCATTTTCTGAGGTGTGGAGGGCAGTGACACAAGATCGATGCTTCTCAGTCTTCCACTCTGGATTTTGAGAGTGAAGTCTGGCTCTGCTTCACCACAGAGTTTTGTAATGTGTTAACGTTTGCTTGTGTGTTAAGACATCATATATATATAAAAATCTACATTTCTAAATGAATGATTGTTTGTTTGTGTTTCAGCTCATGACTGCTATTCAGAAAGGATTTGTCTCTGGAAGCCGCCTAGCTGTACTTATGAAAGCTGCAGAAGAGAACATCCACCAGCGCGATAGGATTTCAGTAGATCGGAGTGGTGGCGGTCTGTGAGTTTTGGGAACCCTCGGCTGCAAAATGGTGGATCTCCTGTTGCTGCTGAAAAACATTCCAGTGCTTTCAGATGTGTCCCGCTTCCTCTGCTTGATTTGTCTGGCATTGAGCAACTGTACGGAAAAAAACACTGTTGCAGTCTGCTTACTTAACAGTCTACTATTGCAGTCCTTAAAGTTCTACTACCATTTAGACTTTTGGCCTCCTTAACTGGGTCTATGTTTCTGCTTTCTGCAGAATCGGTGGTGGACATGCATTTGGAGTGAGGGAACTCTGCCCCCAGTGCCTTTTTCTGGGCAACTCCTGGGGGATCTGCACTACACCTTGGCTGCCCTTGGGGCCCATGGCAGGAGATCCAGGTGCAGTTTCATTCTGCCACCTGAACTGGAACAAGAAAAAATCCTTTTCTACCTTAGTAAGGTGGCCCCTGGTTCTCTTCTCCTGTCTTGCTGCTTTGATTTGGCAGAAGTGGAAGGTGCCAGCATGCCTTTAGTGTCTTATACGTCAGCTTGTTTATTAAACTTCTGGATTGCTTTTTTCTTTTAGGAGAAGTGTGTTGTGCTAAATATTCATCTTGTTGCCTAGAACTTTGGGGATGATTGTATTATTATTATTACTGGTATTGCAAAGCTATTAAAGCATGCATGTCGTTTTAAAAAAATGGAGTGATTTCTTGTTGGGGAGAATAAGAGTTCTCACATCTGGATTTTCCATTGAATATTGCACAAAATATAAATGTATGTCCTGAAAATTGCCATGATAATTGTGTCCGGGTTGGAGGACATATTGAGTTCAACATATTTAAGTCTCATTGAAACTAGTGGGGCATACTCAATTATGTCCTTTACCTGTGCTTTACAGGTGAATTTCTGAAATCACTTTAAGACAAGCATAAGTTTAGAAGCACAACACAAGATTATTATGATCATTATTTAAATGGTGCCTATTATGCCACCATGGGAAAACGCAACATTATGGATGGAAGTTTCATCCCTGTTATTTCTTCTATAGCAAGTGGTAAAGTTTGTGGTGCATATACAGTAGTTGGGTTTCTTGTGAGGTTTCTATCGTGTTTTTAATGCCAGTATCTCAATTTATTGTTCGTTTATGGAGAATACACAAAACAAAGCACAAGCCGAAACTATTCTAGCATCTCAGCATGTTTTGCTAGAGAAACATGGAGCTGGATTTCATTTAATTATTATTAAGGTTGCCTGTTTGATTTTGGGCACGCTTTTGAAGCATGGGTTTTCATTTATCTTTTCCCTTCCAATTAAGTGGGCTAATGTCACTCAGGTCACCTGGAAGCTTTCCTTTTGCTGTCTGCAAAATAAAGGAATAGTATGCAGCAAAGAGAAAAGTTGACATCAGGTGGGCCTTTATTTTGACATCTCTAAGGGCTTTTACCCTCATGCCATTTTTTTTATTTAAGGGATACTCCTGTAAGAATTGACATGGGAAAGTTCTGCACTATTTTAACGGCATGTCGAGATCGTTTTCATCATCATTATTACTCTTATTATCATTATTTATTATTGTTAGTTTCACCCCCTGAGTGATGCAAAGAGGGCATCCCAGGGAACAAAACGTAGGAATTGGCCCTTAATAGCATGTAGATGTAAGAAGGGTTTCTGTGCACAGGGCTTTTCAGTACTGGCATATACCGCAGGATCCTTCTAATGGACCATGGAACTATCTTAATATTCCTGCAATACCATCCTCAAACCTCTCCCCTGGCAAAAACACTTTTTGAAGGTGTAGAGGGCGTTTACTGCTAGGAATAGCTGCAAGTGTATTAAAAGTAACCCGGCAACTAACTTTTAGAAGGATCCATTCACATTTTTGCATGTATAATTTTTTTTTTTCATTCTCAAGATGAAGGCGAAGAGCCACAATCTAGTAAAAGATATTTGAGGGCAACGTTCTCAGAGGCCTGCTGTGAAATTCCATTCAGACATTTCTTTTTGCTATGATCAAGGTCCCTCAGACTTACTGTTTTCTATGTTGGCAGTAGCAGGAAGGAAATGGAGAAGAAACAGATTTGTCTTGCTTTTAGACCCTGAGCATTTCAGATAGACTTGAAACGTGACTAAATCCTTTTGTATATTTGGACATTTGAGGTGTCTGTCTCGGAGCACAAAGGGTTATTTTGTACTCTCGGCTGCTTCCCCTCCACACCACCAACACACACTGGGCTGGTTTTTTCATATCTGTTTTCATCCCCTTATATATGTGTGTGTGCATCTAGTTTGGGGGACATGAAAAATCAGCACCAACCATTAATTGGAAACTTGCTTTCCCACATATTGCAGAATGTGGGGAAATGACTACCGTATTTTTTCGTGTATAAGACGCCCCCGTGTATAAAACGCCCCTTATTTTTTTGGATTCAAAATTAAGAAAATGCACTATACACTCTCCGTGTATAAGATGACGCCTTATTTTAAACTTCAGAAATTTAGGAAAAAATATAGTCTTCTACACGGAAAAATACTGTATTTCCTCTATTTGCACCCCTAAAAGGGTGTGTGTGCCAATATTTGTGTATAATCAAAGTAGCATTTTAAAATTTCATACCTTCAGACAAAAGAACATCTGCTATCATGTTCTCTCTCTCTATCTCTCTCTCTCTAACCATTAGCTTAGCAGTAGGGCTTTTAGCACTGAAGAGCAATGGGTATCCAAGCCATGTTACTTTAGACCTGTCAGAATGAAAACCTCAGCACAAAGTGTTTTAAAAATGCATATAAACCTTTATATGCACATTAACAGAAGGCAACACAGGATTTCCAGCAATGTCTAGTTATGCCAATAACTTTAGCCCTATCGGGGCATCATGAGCTCCTGTTTTCAACAACACAGGAGCATGGAGCAGGCAGCACCATGTAGATTTGCATCTGATGTCATGTGCTTCCCCCCAAGGTCTGTACATACAGCACAACACTTGTGAAAACTTCCCCAGAACCTTGATTATGATGGGGTGACCTTCATGCTCACCACTATGTTCACAAATGGCCCTTCCCTAGAGACGTCGGTGGGACTCCTTGGTGTGGTTCCATTCCTTTTTCCCGTAGCTCTTTAGCCTAGACATTACTCTCCTCACCATTTGCTACCAACACGTCCACACCATGAGCATGCACTTGTAGTGGAGGTTCTTTTCCTTTCTTCCGTAGTTTTATAGTATGCACGTTCCCCCATTTTGGGTTGGATCTCTCTGAATGTCTTTCGCTTTGTCACATGGGCGCCACTGCTTTGTACAGGAAGTGAAAAGTTCTATGCATCATACTTGATTGATTCAGTCAAATGATAGGCGGAGAATTACTTGATTGGCACAATATTCTGGATTTTTGTTGTTGTAAGTTTGGAACATGGTCACGTGCGGGAAATAGAAAGCATGTGCAGGGTTTTTACTTTTCCCAGATAATAATTCTGTATAATACCACAGTGTTCCAAAAAGAAAGCCAAAACAATTAACAGCAAAGCAGCCCTGTAGTTTGGTGTGTGTGTATGCACACGTACCTATATGCATACATATACATATATACTTTGCCGCATGTTTTTCCATCTGGCACTTTTATGTATTGTGACGGGTTATTGTTCAGGATTGGACTGTTAAATACTGTGTTTGAGGCTGGGTTGTCATTTTTATAACTGTCTCTGTGTTTTATTGTCATTATTTATTACTTTTGATATACAGAATGAGCTGCATGCATTTATAGAGCAATAAGAGGATGTATTTAATGTGCCTTGTTTTTAACTGAATAAGAACTGAACACATGAATCAATAAAACTGATTAAAATGGTCCACTAGCTGGCATTTTGATGTTACCGGCAGTTACGGAAATAAAGTTGATTAGTCTTGAACTATACCCTTCCTTCTCTTGCGCCTCCCCCCCCCACCCCACCGGTGGTTAAAAGTTTAAAACAGATTCTTCTTAAACCTCCAGTTTTAAGGGACAATATAAATTACTGGCCCTAACTCTGTGTATCTGGTTGGGCAAATTAGGAGTTAACATCCAAAGAAGCTTGTCATGAGGTATTAACAGTAGATGTCCATCTTGGAATACAGTAGAATATATTTTCATTGCTACCATGGAGGGCTTTTTCCCTCTTTTTTTCTCTCTCCTCCCCACA
Organism: Podarcis vaucheri; assembly: GCF_965113315.1. Taxonomy (NCBI): domain Eukaryota; kingdom Metazoa; phylum Chordata; class Lepidosauria; order Squamata; family Lacertidae; genus Podarcis; species Podarcis vaucheri. The sequence goes on from NC_138759.1 coordinate 108,219,679, forward strand.
CTGTGAGATCAGAAAATGGCAACAGCCCACAAATTGTTACCAGGGTGGACTTATTTATTTATTTTGTTTCATTCAACCCAAAGCTCTTCAGGCACCATGTCCCCAGCCCACACTGATGAATTTTATCATGACTAAAATCAATAGGAATAAATGGAAAAGATTACATAATCCATTTTGATCATCTTGCATGTCAGGTTAGTCCAGAGTTGCCAAGTGCTGATAAATGTGCTGAAAAGAGAGGGAGGGGGGAAGCTATATATTTTCATTGACAGCAAATCAGCTAAGCTGTTTATAAGTTTTTAACGCATTAAAAATAAGAATCATTCTCATATTCTTTTATAGTCCCAAATTTACGTTTGGCGCCTGGGCTTTTTCAGATTATGGTTTTTGTTTCTTAACGTTTGCTGTCAGAATGCATTTGTTTTGCTTCGTCATGTGAATGCTGTGTGGTTGGCGGCCGGAACATTATGAAATGTTTAGAATCAATGCATCTTGAGCACATAACTGCACCCCCCCCAAAAAAATATGGTTGTGTAGGTGATGTTTTTGGAGACACATTATTCCACCAAAAACCTCAGAGCTGCTACCTTCCTTATGCTCAAAAGCATTAATGCACCTCCACCCCACATCCTTGCATGCGCTTTTAGAGGGATAGTTGCCCTCTCCACAGAGATAGATAAATGAATTCATAATAAACCTAGTGAGAAGGATGTGCCGTGGCCAAGGTTTCAGGCTCCAAACACATAGTAAAAGGAGGACGCGCATTTCAGCCGCGAGCCTGGAAAATACCAAGTGCTTAGAGTGAATTCCCACATCAAATTTGAACTGATTGCATTTGATTGGGGGAGATTATAAAAGAGAGCAACATCTTCAGTGATGTGCGTTTTGCCGCTTAAATGAGTTCTGTTTCTCACCCGCTGAAAATGAAGGGCCTCTCAAGTTTGCCCATCTCCTGCCTTTTTAGTCTCATTCCTTCCCACCTCCCAATTATCCACTGGAGGTATGAAACGTATACAGAGCCGCAGGAGCATTCATGCTGTACAATATTTGCACAGGTGTTGTGATCAGGAGGCTGCTGCGGGCTTCAGTCCAGAATCAATACTTCACTCAATCTGTGTGAGACACAACTAATTTAGGAGAATTCCTGCTCTTCTCTCCCTGCGAGTATCTCTGCTTTCCATAAACTGACAGTGGCTAATTCCTTGCTGTGCCTATTTTTAATTCACCTGGAGTTTTTCTTTTTCTGAAGGCATAAGCATACATTAGGTTACTGAGCTGGATTTGTACTGAAGTGCAGAGAGATTTGCTATTAAATCTGCCCCGCCCCGAAATACTGTTAAGCTGTTACATTTTGGTATGTATAACTGAAGCTTTAATTTGGCCCTCATTGGGTGTTAAAGTCGTTAATTCCTTAAAAGTTTTTTCTTTCTTTTTAAGCGGGTGCAATATCTTGAATTATCTGTTATTCAACAGCTGCACCATCTGAAGAACATCTGTTCTTCTCATGACGCAGAGCTACATGCTTTCTGTGGTGTACTTTCTTGGTTTAAGCACAGTCTCTGTAACGATAAAATCACTAGCTGCAATCTGGTTAAAAAATATACCCACAAACGCATTGTGTCTTTCTTCGTTCAGTGAGAAGGAATATCCAACTTTGACATGCTCTCTCCTGTCATCCGAACAAGACATTTGGTCCTATCTTACCAAGGCACCCTAATCTGTTTGTCTAAGTAGCGTAGATGTAATTAACTTCAGCATTAAAACTGAGGCAACTGAAGTGAACTGAATCAGTGTAAACTGATTTGAAGCACTTTTAAAAATATACCAGGTTCTCTCTTCGTTTCTCCTAACTAGTAACCTCTGGACATAAATGGAGAATTGCTCCCTCCTCATCTGTTCAGCCGAATTTATTTTACTGAACCGCTGAGATGCTTTTAGTTTTGCATCTCTACAATTAACTGATTTGCAATTCATTTTTATGCATGCTGAGTTTTTTCCTGTCCGAGTCAAGAAGCTGTAAATCTCTGATCTATTGAACTGACAGGGAAATATATTTCATTTCCCCCCCATGAATCATTTGCCACTCTTATTGCAGAAAAATGGCAAAATTATGGTGTACCACGTTTTAATAAATTACTGCTTTTAAAAAAATTGTTCTATAGCCTGTTTGGAGAAGAATATGCGTTTGTTTGTTTTTTTAAAAGAATGCT